>NC_137003.1:42831971-43286971 GCF_032717465.1 Coenobita brevimanus | reverse complement strand
TTGAATGAAGCCCACACCTGTTGGCACTGTTAGTGTTATAACATGGCTAACACCAGATGGTTTCATTCAGTTAGGGAAAAGCCCCAGCATCCTTTGGACTGTAAGAAATGCTGTAAAATGACGTGGATTTCAACGTACACGGATTTAAGACAAATTTAAGATAGTTTAAGTCTGTGCTAAAACACCACATTCATTGAACAATCTGGGTAGAGAGGGTTGAGAAGCCATGAAAGAAAACCGTGAATTTCTCATGCATTTTCTGGTAGGCTCAACTAAATTTCTTTCTGTGCTTACAGGGACGCATTTCCTAAGAATTAAGAGACGTTGGCACCTCTCTATACTCTACTTTTCTGTACCCGATAGGTTACTGTATTCTTCTGTGTTATCTCTGCAGGCTTCGTCTATATAAAAATATGATATTATACAGGTGAATAATAAAACAACAAAATTCGCTATGGAAGAAATATCAGAAAGTCTCCTAATCTGACGAGCGTAGGACAACTGCTGGTATCTGACAGGATCTAAACCCGGTATATACAAGGGAGGCCCAATACGCAGGCTGATTCTCGTGTGTTCCGGCTACTGCTCAATTAGCTTTGCCATTGTCTATCCTGCGTCATTTTCTATCTCACATAACCCTCATATTTAATACTGCCTGCTTCTTTAGGCCCAGTAGTTGCATGGTTGATTAATATTTCCCCACACCAGCAGACTGAGCCTTCCATACACAATATAAGACGGCACAATTTACAGACCACCTTGTATACTGTTTGCACACACCCACTCTTAGTCAGTTGCCCCCAAAAGAGCTCATTTAATGAAGCAACCAGGTGTGTTTTTACTTGAGTCACACTTGTTTTGTACTCACTTCTCCAACAAGATCATTTACTGAGACCTGTACTGGGTGATATCAGAGCTTGCACAATATTCAAGGCAATTAATTTAGCATCTAGGTATGTGAACCCTTTCTCTTTTGTTTTCTTCTTATTTTCTTTCAATCTTTCTCCCATTGCCTTTGAGCCTCTCCTCTCTCTCTCTCTCTCTCTCTCTCTCTCTCTCTCTCTCTCTCTCTCTCTACCTTCGGATTCCCTGTTTTCCCCTCTCTTTCTTTTCTTTAATCACCCTTTCTACCATCTTCTCACCTCCCTCTTCCTTCTGATTCTCTTTTCCTTTTCTCGTTCTTCTCCTTTGTTTCTTAACCTCTTTTCTCTCTCGCCACTCTCCCGTCCCTATCCCTCAATCCTCTCTTCTATCTACTTCCTCTTCTTTCCCTCCCCCTTGTCTTCCTCCCATTTCTTCTCCCTTCTATTTTTTTTCCTTCTTTTACTTCCCTTCTTTTCCACACTCCTTTCCTTCAGTCCCTCCCCCTCCCCTAGTCTTTCTTTTTCAATAATTTGTCTTCTCTCTGTCTCCTTTCTTTCTTTCCTCTTCTGTCTCTCCTCTCTTTTTGTATTTCCCCTTCTTATCTCTATTAGTTGTTATTCTTCCCTGCCTCTCTCTCGCATTTCTCTCACTCCCCTCATTTCTCCCTATTCATCCCCCTCGTCTTTCCCCCTCTTCCCCCGGTCTCCCTCCTCCATTTCTCCCTCTCCCTTCCTTATCTCTCCTTCTACCACTCCATTGGTCACTCTCTCAGTATCTCCTCCTCCTTCCATCCCCTTCTGGTCGTTCTTTCAATCTCTTCCCTTTCCATCCCTTCTTCTTTCTCCTTTTTGTGGCAAAGAGAAAGGTCATGTGGGTAAGAAAGAGGAAAGTAGTCTAGAGAATGATGATGACTAGCATTAAGAATCAGGTCACCCATTCCAAAAAAAACATGACAGTCGGGTTTCGAGAGGTGAATGTTGATCGGAGAATAAGTGCTTTCGATTTCTTATTCTGGAGGAGGGAGCATCTCTGTAACAAGGCTATCTATCACTCGAGTTTTTCTGGACGTGAGGTGTTCCAATCCCATGGAAGTTAACGAATCCCCATATTCTGATAGGCCTATTCCTTCACCTAGTACTTATGTTGTTTCTATACCGAGGCCTCGTTATATTCGTCATAATCAGTTTCAATTTTACCTTTCATCATCATTATCATTATCACTGACACATTATCAACCTCATATCATCGACATGCATGTATAATCACAGCGTATAGGAAGCAAATATCAGACATAGCTCCCACCACCAGAAAAGCAAGAAGATATGATATAAAAAGGTAAACATAGATAAGATCAGTACTTTTTAGAATTTCGGAAAGCTGTTGACATCTGTCTTGCTAAGAATCCGATCACTGCTTTCAATATGTCGGCCTCTAAGCTCAGAAACTTTTTAAGAACTACCGCATATTTTGTACTAGGAGGGAATCTAATAAACCCCAAAGACAAACGGAATCAGTACCAAGTATCCCTTGTTCCATTAATTCGATTATATATTATTATTATTATAGTTAGTTCTTGCAGCAACCAGACGATTTTATTCCACCAGACGATCTTATTCAACTGTGAATTGGTAGTGAAGTGGTTAATAAAGACTGTAACTCATTTCTCCAGTTCGAAAAGTCTCCCCTACGGTTAATAAGACTGGCTGAAAGTATCGCGAATAAAACAAAAAAATCACCTGACTGAAGGGGTTACAAATGGAGCGACTGGGTACGTAAGAGAAATGAGAGAGGGGAACACACACACACACACACACACACACACACACACACACACACACACACACACACACACACACACACACACACACACACACACACACACACACACACACACACACACACACACACACACACACACACCGCTCGCTGGTGCAGTGGTAAAGTTCTCGCTTGCCATCTGGTAGACGGGAGTTCGCGCCTCGCTCAGGTTGCGAAAAGTTTCACTGACGAAATGGGTGGTTACTGTCCCCCTTGAGCAAGGGGACGGGTGTGTGGGTGTGTGAAGGTCACAGCCTTGCCCTTAGATCGGACTATATGAGCTCTCAGCTCCCCTCCGGGAGGGTAAAAGCTGACGATCACGACCATCAAGTGATCCTGACCGACCCGGTGAATTACACACACACACACACACACACACACACACACACACGCATCCAAGCAAACAGGTATACAACTACAGTACTCTTAGACAAGGAAGTAGTAGGAAGTAGTTAGTAAGTAGCTGTAGCAGTCAAGGTGATTCTCTCTCACCTCTTCCCTACGAGGCATCTCCCTAAGCTGACTAAAATCGTCCGGTGGCAGATAAAAAAAAAGAAGTCATAGTATTGAAAGCGATGCTGTGAGAGTACCCATGGTCGATTTGTTATAACCAGACAAAACTGGACCATTCCCACAACTTGAATACTGTGTCGTGTTTTCAATATTTCTGATGAGTCTAAGGCATGGAGTAGAAAAGTCAGTTTATCTTTCAGTCTGACTACAACTGACCATCAACTGAGCTAAAAGGATCTTTGTTAGGTTAGAGCTAATGCACTGTAGCTGCTAACAAGTTCTTTATTTAGATATGTTGTACACTGCCAGGAAAAAAATCCAGCAGGATAGGTGAGACAACTTCCGTAATGAACGAAACATAGCCTTATGTCTCGGAGGGACTGGTATGCATTTCTCTGTATAATTCAATCAGTGTCTTAATGCTTCATATATATTGTGAACAGAATTTTTTTTCTTTTTTAGGCTGTGTACATTTTCTTCATACACGAGCTGAAGCTGTTTTTATTGCGACTCAGTGGTTGATGATAATTCCACTACTTAATCGTATGCGTCTAGAGTGATAATGATCAACCATGTTTTCGGTGGTTCTAATAGCTTTAAAGTGATATAATATTGCTATACAGGTATTATTTTTTTCGACTCTCACATTGTTGTGTTGTGTGATATTTGCCCCACACTTGGTGGGGCACGGGCAAACAAAGAACCCGTCAAGGAAGCAGCAGATGATGGCTCTCCGAGGAGAGTGTAGCGGGGCCGGCAAAATGGCTGACGAGGAGGCGAACAAGGGCAGGGGAAGGCGCGGTAGTTTGGGCAAATTGGCACACAAGACGATGGTCGAGGAGGGCAGGGCGGGACGGCTGAAGCACGGTGGAATACGTGGCGCAGATGGAGGGGGCGCCGACGAAGTGCTGAGATGGAAAACCGCCCCGACACTGCTGTCAGCTCCCTAGCCCCTGGTTGAAAAGGCGATAGAAGCTCGCCCAGCTCTCCAGCAGCAGCAGGTGGAAGCAAGGAGGGGAGGCCCGGTTCCGGTCGTCACGAGGGCACAACCCCGGTCTGGGTGCTGGCAGAGGGAGACCGGGTAGTAGAGGGCGGAGGAGCCTCGACCTCTTGGTGGACCGACCAGGGCACTCCCTCAGATAGAAGGACAGGCCCGACCCCCTCGGCTGGTACGGCTGCTGTGGAGAGCTGGTCCCTCCGCGAACAGTGGTGGAGGTGTTGCCTCGACGAGAGATGGGCTGCGAGAGTGGTGTCTCACAACTGCCACAACCACCACCACCACCACCATTACTACTACTGCTTCTACTACTACTACTACTACTACTACTGCTGCTGCTGCTGCCGCCGCCGCTGCCGCCGCCGCTGCCGCTGCCGCCGCCTCCGCCGCCGCCTCCGCCGCCGCCGCTGCTGCTGCTGCAGATCCTATTATATTGTAATTTTTTTAACATCATTATCATTACCAAGCTTATAATTATCCACTTCATTCAATATCACCGCTCTACTAAACTGTGCTAGAATTCTGTTTATTGGCTAGTCTTGCTTTGTCATTGTTACGATATTTAACAGTGTTAGTTCAGTTTCTGTTTTCTCTATCTCGTTCATCATCTTCCAGACAGACACAAGGTTTACAACTTTTTGAGTGTGTGTGTGTGTGTGTGTGTGTTTTGTCATAGCATATCCGGCCTCTTGTCGCCCTTCCCACTTCCCCCGACCCTCAACCCTCACCCTTTGCTCCACTTTCCATTTCTTTCTTGCTTTCTCACTTCCTCACACGTTTTTTCCATCTCTCTCTCTCTCTCTCTCTCTCTCTCTCTCTCTGTCAGTGTGTTTGTACTCGAACTCTTACTTCTGTTCACAGGTAAATATATATATATATATATATATATATATATATATATATATATATATATATATATATATATATATATATATTACCTGTGAGGAACAGTATACACTTGCTATAAAACAATGACTCAGGACAGGTAAGCAGCCTTAAAAAGACTCAGTGTGGCAAGGGTTACTGGACCCTTTGTTGAATTACAGTTATAAACGCATAAAGGTTCAGAGTATCGAAATTATATTGCATTCTTTTATGCTTTATTAGTAATATATACATCATCATATAACGTTTTGTCGTTTTTCCACATTTTATTTTTACATTATTATTATTATTGTCATTATCATTATTATTATGTTCGTTGTTGCTGTTGTTGTTTTTCTTCTTGTTGACGTTGTTGTTGTAAGTATTAATTTATGATCATCATTATCATTCTTATTATTATCTCTGAGTAAAACCACACATAAAAAGTACATAAATAAATAAATATAGATATAAGTATTGGCTCGAATCAGCACTCAAGCCCTTGAATTAGTCCTGGGCAGAAGTATCTTTGACCCAGCACGTTAAAAATTACATCACCCTGCATGATTTGTTTTTTTTTTACATTACTCTTAAATAGTGTGGTATGTACTGTTCATGCCAGCTAGCTGTAAAATGCAAAACAAATCGCCAGGGAGATGTTACGAAGACTCAAGCGCCAGCGGGAATATGGAGTATGTTGTTTCTTGGAGCCAGACTATGCCTTCAGTTTTTTAAGGGAGCCATAGGGAGAGCTGGGGAGAGCCACCAACAGAGGCACTGAAAGATAAACCAGAGATCACAGAGAAAAAAAACACACCAAGGAAACTGCTGTGGAGAACGAATGAGCCACTACTGATGGAATTATGCATGGCACTACTGTAGGCACCAGAGGATCCGTCACTAACAGTCAAGTGAGCCACCATGAGACCAAGAGAGCTACTGAACGAGCTGCCACCTGGAGCCAACTGGGTGTCCTCTTTGACAGAAGGTAGCATCAGTTTAGCCACCTCATTTACCCACAGAGCCACCATTCAGACCAAAGGAACCACCACCAGTGCCCAAGGAACCACCAACACCCAAAGAGCCACCCCCAACACCAATGGAGTCATCATCAATATCGAAGGAGTCATCATTGTTATCAAATAAATCATCTAAAGAATTACCAAACAAGCCATTGTCATCGAGATCCCCATTAAAAAGCTGAGACCGTGTTCCAGCAATGCCGCCTCCACTAAAACTTCCAGCAGCACCCCCAAATGAGGTTCCTAGGTTACTAATTGACCCACCTGTTGGTCCCAAGCCATTTCCTGGAAGACCACCACCTGGAATGAGGGCCCCTGGGGTACTGCCAAAGGATCCACCGTTCAGAACCTGCGAACCACTGAAAGAACCACCATTAGCACCCAGTAATCCACCACCATTAGCCTGAATACCATTGACACCTGAAAATCCACCGTTTGGAATAAGACCACCAGTAAAGGAGCGACCATTAACTCCAAATGATCCGCTTTGAGGAACTTGGCCATTCAAGAAGGAACTCGCACTACCCCCAAAAGATCCTCGGCCATTAATCCCATTCAGTCCTAGGCCATTAATCCCATTCAGTCCTCCACCAATCCCATTGAATCCTCCACCATTAATCCCATTCAATCCTCTGCCATTAATCCCATTCAATCCTCCGCCATTAATCCCATTCAATCCTCCGCCATTAATCCCATTCAGTCCTCCGCCATTAATTCCATTCAGTCCTCCACCATTAATTCCATTCAGTCCTCCACCATTAATCCCATTCAGTCCTCCGCCATTAATCCCATTCAGTCCTCCACCATTAATTCCATTCAGTCCTCCGCCATTAATCCCATTCAGTCCTCCGCCATTAATCCCATTCAATCCTCCACCATTAATCCCATTCAATCCTCCACCATTAATCCCATTCAGTCCTCCACCATTAATTCCATTCAGTCCTCCGCTATTAATCCCATTCAGTCCTCCGCCATTAATCCCATTGAATCCGCCATTAATCCCATTCAGTCCTCCACCATTAATCCCATTGAATCCTCCACCATTAATCCCATTCAGTCCTCCGCCATTAATCCCATTGAATCCTCCATTAATCCCATTCAGTCCTCCGCCATTAATCCCATTTAATCCGCCATTAATCCCATTCAGTCCTCCACCATTAATCCCATTCAGTCCTCCACCATTAACTCCATTCAGTCCTCCGCCATTAATCCCATTGAGTCTTCCGCCATTAATCCCATTGAATCCACCATTAATTCCATTCAGTCCTCCGCCATTAATCCCATTGAGTCCTCCGCCATTAATCCCATTGAATCCATCATTAATCCCATTCAGTCCTCCACCATTAATCCCATTCAGTCCTCCGCCATTAATCCCATTCAGTCCACCATTAATCCCATTCAATCCTCCACCATTAATCCCATTCAATCCTCCACCATTAATCCCATTCAATCCTCCACCATTAATCCCACTGAGTCCTCCACCATTAATCCCATTGAGTCCTCCGCCATTAATCCCATTGAATCCTCCACCATTAATCCCATTGAATCCTCCGCCATTAATCCCATTGAATCCTCCGCCGATAACCCCTTTGATTCCTCCACCATAAATCCCATTGAATCCTCCTAGAGCTGAAGAGGGATAGGAGCCAACGAGTCCCCCAATGGCTGGAACAAGGCTGACTCCAGGAAGGCTGGTGAGGTATGAATGAATGGAAGCGCCGCTGGATGCGACTTTTGAGAGGCTGCGGATGAACCTTGGAAAGTCCTTGAAGATCCCTCCTGAATGTCCACCCACTGGAAATGTCCCTTTTGATTTTCCTTTGCCATGAAACGTTCCCCGTGCAGTCCTCTTGTGTGGGAATCTGCTGCCAGTAAGTCTTGTTCCTCCTCCTGTGAGCTTCTTGCGTTGAAACTCTTGATTACTTGACGTGGCAGCACAGACGCTCAGGAGGAGAACCAGGAGGCAGGTTGTTGTGGTCACTGACAGCCTCTACGGAAAGAATGACATACGATGTAAACTCACACTTTAATACATATGGGACGACGCAAGAACACTAACTTGTTAAATGGCAAATGAATCAATCGTTAATAGATACTCGTATGTAACCCACTTTATTATATGAGGTGTGAAACGCTTTCAGTCCTAGCAATGCATGCTAAACCATTTTTATATGGACAGTTAAATGAAAACAGACATCTGAAAATAGTGATTAAAAATTCTAGTTCTTCTTGCAACCTAGACTAAGGGCATTGTAAGTAAGTTCCTTTTCAAAACACTCAAAAAAACTTTGTAAACTCGCCATGCTTGTTGCGCGCAGAATGTCAGATGAACCAGTGGGTCTGTCACCAGTGTGCCTCCTTATATACCGCCACACCCAAACACAGAACACACCCTTACATACACCCACACTCCCACCTCAATACACACCCTCGTGCCATACCGTGAATTCGTGTGTGAACTCCACGCCATAACCCTGACCTTAGCAAATTCGCGGCAAAACTGAAAGCGGGCCAAATCTAGAGCAGCGAATTCGCACACGCGGTAGTGGCCCGGGAATTATGGCGTGCTTGTTATGCCGTGTGTATTTTTAGGTTCACCTTTCCTTATTTTTTTTTTTTTTTTGGCTTTTTCATAATTTTTAACTGTGTACTCGTGAAATTTTCGTACCGTTAGGGTTTTCCATCGTCAGCTACATTTAGCACTTTCCTTTTTATCCCTTTCACTGCGACGTACATACTTTAAGTCTTATTCTGCTTATCCTCACACAATACTATTTAGCTCAGGAAAATCATCATCAGCAAGAGTGTTCAAGTCTATCTAGTTTAACTCTGGGACCGTTAAATACAAACTTTGTCATTCATCTTTGGTGACCTTTTCCCTATCAGTGTTACTTTTTCCATTAATTTTCTAGCCTGCTCACACCAGTGCCGTTCTCTCTTATATTACTGTACTTCCTTTTCCTCTTTTTTTTTTTTTTTTCATTTCTACCTTTATAGTATTTTTTCAGCTTAAAGAGCACTAGTGACGATGTTGTTAATAAAGGTTATATCTAATTCATCCAGTTTGAGAACCTCAGCAGCTCTGTTATAATGATGCCACCACGGGAAGGCGTCCCTCAGCATCACCAAACTGTGCTGAAACAGAGGGAAACGGAATGGAAGGAATGAAAGAGAGGGAAATGAGAGTGGAAGTGTGTGATTTAAATTCAGTTGTCAGTCAAGAATCTTACTGGTTCATCCCAAACACGTATCAAAATAGCAAACATGTATCAGTTTTATGCTAAACCTCTGATATGGAGTTTAACCAGGGTGATCGCGACAAAATATTATCCCAAGCCTTTCTAGCACCAGTCACCTATATTTCCTCCTCCCGACACAAACCGTCCTCCCTCATGCACTCTAGTTACCTTGAAAGAGCAATGCGACCTACAGAGAATAAGATATGAAAGATAAAAGCCAGACACTATTACGTCTCCAATTCAGTATCGCGCGATCGAGACGGTGAGAATATTACTTCAGTCTGGTTTTACCCAAACCAACAGAGGTGGTATTTCACGCCTTTGAACAGCTTCTCCTTACTCATTCGATTTAATTCATCGACCTTGTCCTTCCTCCCTCCCTCTCCTCCTTACTCTTTTTTATCCATTTTAATTTTCTCCTTCATACATTCCTCTTCATCTCACCATCCCTCTTACCCTCTCGCCACACTCCACCAAATCATATTTTTTTACCCAGTCTCGCTAAACATGTCTGTACATTATTTTTTTCCGCTTCCACCTTTTTTCTCTCACTCTTCTCTGTTCCTTCACCCTCGTTATAGTCTTCTCTTTCATCTCTTCAGTACTCATTCCATCATTTTTGTATTTTTCCAACTCTCTCCTTCACTCCTCTTATGTATTTCTTCTTCCTTCTTAGTCTCTTGTTATTTCTTTCCTCTTTTCCCTTTCTCCTCTTTTCCCTCCCCTTTTTTCCTCTCCTTCTCTTCCATTTCCTACTATACTTTCCTCACTCTCTTATCTATTCCCTCCCCTCCATTCCTCCCTCGTTCATCTATCCCCCCCCCCTTTCATTTCATCACTTCATTCTATTCTTTCCCTTTCCTTCCCTCCCTTATTCCTCTATGCCCTCCCCTCCTTCTTTCCCTCCGTTCTCTCTCCTCTGTTCCCTCCCTCCCTCTCTGCCACAACCACAAACTTCCTGTTCTCTTTATTAAGAGTTCCGCCTCCAGGGGATATTCCCTCACTCCCTCCCCGCTACTCCGCTGCTAATAATATCCTGCGACCATTGTTCGTATACCTGTGTCATGTAAGAAGGCGTGTCAGTCGGGCTGCCGCGTAACCGCACTCATAGTTACACACACACACACACACACACACGAGCTCGCGCGTTACGTCTTCTCCAGCACATTCTTCCAGCAAGCACCAGGGGATTTTATTTAACTGAGGGTTATTCATATGAACCTGGGAGCGAAAAAGCAGTCATTATTAATCGTATCAAGTCGGAATAAATCTACCATTCTCTTCCATTTAACAGCTGGCACATTGAGTGGGATTGGATTGTGACATTTATAATCCAGTAGCCTAATACATCCTATGGCGATTTTGTACATACTACTTTTTTAGGCTTTTCTGGCTACCACAAGTTGGCTTTAAGATATTACCCTCACATACATATAACACAAAAAATTACAGAACTGGGTCCCTTCTGTAGCTTACCACTATTACAGTCAGGCACGATACATCTAAATAGGTGGTTTCTTTTCTCAGCGCCCTGCAGATAAAGCTTTAGACATTATTCATTACTATTCTGAATATATTGTTCTTTTTTTCCCTTCCATAGTCGATTCGGAGGATTCGTTTCAATAGTTTTCTAGATCTGTAGGCCTATAACGAAATGAAAAAAAAAAAAAAAATTGACTAAACTTACTTTTCAGTGTTGTTAACTACCTTATATATATATATATATATATATATATATATATATATATATATATATATATATATATATATATATATATATATATATATATATGGTGCCTAAAAATTGCCAGTCTTCACCGGAACAAATCTCTGGAAGCAGAAGTGTAAAACACCTCAAGCCGCACTACAATCATAATATGAAAATGTCAGCACTGTGTGGCTGTTTATGAATTAGACATAAACCAAGCTGATTCTCTAATGCTTCCACAACGTATGCATGGAGATATTAAGAACGAGAGTAATAGAATAGAGCTGGTGGTGTTATGTAGTGTATAGACATGTTCGTGTATAGTGGTGCATTAGTTTATATAGTGTGGTAGAGCTAGTGGAATTGGTGTTGGTAATGATGTTAGTAGTGTTTAATGTGTAACGGTGATGTTGTACGATTATATTGATAGAAAATGCTGTAGAACTAGTGCAAATGGGTTTGGCAGTGCTGTTATAAAATGTGGCCGTGACCGAAGTTGTGGTGTACGTGGTGTGAGGTAGAGTGGTTGGTGTCAAAGGGTTATCCACAGTCATACTTTTCTTCAACCACACCCTCACCCCTGCATACCTCATCTCACCTCACCTCACCTCTCCATTCAAACTCACTACATTCACTATAACTACAACCATCTCTTTACCCCGTCTCATTTCGTCACCTCGTTTCTCCATTCAAACTCGTTAGACTCACTATAACAACAACCACACCTACATCACACGCACCTCACATCACCTCTCCATTCAGACTCAATGCACTGACTGTAACTACAAACACAGTTTCATCCCACCGCACCTCAGCTCACCCCACATCACCTCTTGCATCAAACTCACTGCACCCACTACGGTTACGTTGAGTAGAAGCAGGTGATAGTGTTTTCCTTATTCTCGAACTGTATCTTACTAATAAGAAGGGAACTTTCTTATAGAACATGTTTTATAAGTGACACTAGTCTTTTTCAATCATCCATTTAGAGAAATATTCCGGATTCTTTCAACAAAAGGTGGTATGACGCTTTTCCAAATAAGAACATATAATTTTCATAGTTAAATCCAGCAACGGATTACTATCTTGAAACTGTAAGTAAATGTTTTTATAAATCGTTGCTTTAGGGCATGACCAGCATTTTTAGGACGCGTTAAAATTATGCCGTTGACTGAGAGGTCACTTATCCTACAGGGAGTATGAAATGCATAACTGCGTGAAGTGTCTGGCTCGTGAGGCGGAATAGAGAGTATTTAGAAGGCTTGAATGATAAGTGAGTGGACGTTTTGCCCGTGTCACTGGGCATCCTCTTGTTAGTTATCTTACTCTTGTGTTTTTTTTTTTACTCCTATTTCTGGATCCTTTCCATCCCGTGCGCTAGTGGGAATATGAGATAAAATAATGACAACAGTAGTGATAAAGTACGGTATATATAGTATCTTAAAAACCAGACAACCATAATTTAGTACAAAGAACGTAACTCAAAAGTACAGTGGCTGATAAAGAAAAGCAACCAAAATTCACAAAGCGCAACAACCACTTGCCAGTCACCCACCCACCCCCAACTGCTTCCAAGAATGTAGATTCGTTTACCTACAAAGGAAGTCCGGCTGCTGCTTAGGAACGGAAATTACAGGGAGCCGTAAACTACCGCGGTCAGACTAAACGAACCTGGCGAGACTGATGACCACATGGGCTGCTGGATACCTGTTAATGAATTATTCTTGGTGTTTATGGCCTGCAACTTTGGAAGCAATTATACTGGACAAAGGGGAAGTGGAGGATGATGGTATAAAAGGGAGGCTTGACTTGTCCTACCCTCAGTTCCTAGCCACCCTCAGCCTCCCATCCCCAGTGCTACTACGGCAACGGCAGCCATGGTGAGAATGCTTATATGTTTGCTCTGAAATGTTGATATTGTGTCACGTACGAGTATATTCCACCACCAAATTCGTAATGGAAGTCTTAGGAGGTGGTTTTGTACATGGCATTGTCTTCCTCTCTCTGTGTTTCCTTCTGTCTATGACATTCAGTCTTTTACGTGCAGTCTCCAGACATCTTGAAATGAACGGATCTTGAATGTGACTCTCTTTTATTTCATTTTTTCTTGGAGTGAACAATTTTGCGACCTTCTAGCCTTTCCATTCTTCTTGCTTGCATAAAAAAGACTTTTGCAGAAATATTTAACATGACTATTACCTATCAGCTTTGATTTAAACTGGTTGAATTCAGACATGAAAAGATCATTGAGGACGATTATTAAATCAGTGCGTAGTAACAGGAAAAGATTGTAGGGTGAGGTTTAATGACAAGTTAAGGAACTGTTCTATGAGTGGCCATCTAATTTCTCTTCTCGTCTCCTTCAGAAATTGTTAGTGACCACCTTTAGCATTGTGCTGTTGCTGCTGTGCTCGTTTGGGACGCTAGAGGGCCACCAGTACCGCCACCGTCGGGATGTTGCTGCTGCCACCACTACCAAGGCTAGCCAGGGCCAGGAGGCAACGCAGGCCACCACCACTGCCTCCCCTGATACACCCACTGAGGAAACAGACCCCGAAGATGACCCCGAAGCAGCACTGAAGCACTCTGATCCTGTTACGTCTGCTTCGAGTCCTGGACAAAGAGTGGTCACCATTGATCCCTTCACTGGTAACCCGTCCTCCCGACGTAGACCAGTCCAGAACTTCCGAAGACCCTTTTACTCTGGCCGGTACACCTTGCCTTACTACTCGGCTTTCAACCCCAGGAACACTGGAGGGATAAGGAACACGAAAGCAGACTTCATTCAGGGTCGGAGTAGGGGTTCGGATTTCGTCTCACATGTTCCGTACGGTTATCAGGTTCCTCGTCATTCCACCACTTTTCAGGTTCCTCATGATTCCGGTTCTGGTGTTACTCGAGATTTCAACGGCCCACAGACAACCCCTGTTCCTCCCGTTGTTACTGATCCTCCATTTGATGTCGATCCCCGTTCCAACCCCTCTCCCCCGTCCTTCGGTAATCACCAAGACCAAACCTTCTTCAGAGAGAGCTTCCCCTTCGTCGGAGACATCAACCACTTCTCCAGCAGGGACGGGTCTTTGATTAACCGGCACAAGCTTCTGAACAGCAATGACCTGAGGTCAAGCGCGAGTGATGCTTTCGTTAATCAAGACCCGATCCACGCTAGGCCTGGTCCACCGTTCGTTGACCAGGTTTCTGCCTTCCAACCTGCCCAGCCCTTCGTTAACCCTAATGCCCAGCCCAGAGACATTACTGTTCCTAATAACCTCGTTTACTACAATAATCAAATTTACCGCATTGCCCAGATTCCTCCCGTCGTTAACCGTGAGGGGCATGTCGTTAATCAAGATTCAGTTAACGATGACCGTACTGGACGGTGCACTGCCCGTGGTGATGATTCTAACAGCTATTTTCCCCGCAATAACCAAGTCAGACATTTCGTTGATCCTAATGGACAACACGTTAACCGTGGAGGATCTTTTATGAATAGAGGCGGAGAGTATGGTACCAGTTATCTTCCTTTCGTTAATCCTGATATGTCTGTCACTACCTTCCACTCACCCTTCGTTAACCATGACCGTTCCTACGATTTCCAACCCTTTGATCACAGTGGACCTTTGATGAACGCCACCAGCATGTTTAACTATTATAGTAACCCATACATTACCCCAGCAAATGGCCAGTTTCAGTCCTTCGTTAATCCCCATGCTAAGACAGTGCTTCCTTACGCTCAACGCATGACCTCACCTTATAATCATGCCTCATTTAACAACCAGGAAAGCCAATTCGTTAACCCTACGTCCTCCTTCGTTAACCCAAACTTATCCCCCATGAACCGTGATCAGAGTTTCATGTACCGTCAAGGGCCATTCGTTAACAGTGACACGTCCTTCGATAATCGTAACGCGCATTTCGTTAACCATGGTGACGTTAACCCCAGTATGCCCCCCTATAGCTATTACGGACCTCCCAAGCATCAAGATACACCCTTCGTTAACCCAAGCACTTCCACTGCTGGCCGTAACGGAGCCTTCGTTAACCCTGGAGCCTCCTCGTTGAACACTGATAGCTACGGTCGCTCTAACTCTGGCAACCACTACAATACAGGATACGGCAAATGAAAGGTTTAACGAAGGATATAAATAGCAAAGACTAAGGAAGAGGTTAACTAGAAAAAAAAATTTAAAGATGAAATATTGCACGAAAGACGACTGAAGACGATTCCTGTCCTAAATAAAATATTTTGGAGGGTTACAGGAATAAAATAAATAAGTAATGTATTGTCATCGTCTGAAGTTTAGGAAAAACATAATAGCAAAGCGGAGTCAGAAAAAAAAAAAAAAAAGGGGTGCTTACTGAAAAATCATTGTGGTCAGTTCCTAAACAAAAGACAGTTGAGGAAAAAAGGAAATTATTTAATGAAAATTCTGATATATAAAATTATTAGCAACAGATATTTACGGAAGCATTATACCAGACGCTGGCAAACATTCACTGAAAACAAAAATATATATTGGTGTACTTAGACAAGGTACGAGTAACGAAAGGAAGCAGTACAGTATTTAGTATCATTCGTTAACTTAATAAATGGGTATTTTCAGGTATCTTTGTTTACTTCCTTTGTATCTATTATTATGTATTTATATTAAAAAAAGATCAGTATTTAATAATTTATGCGATGTTGATGTATTTAATAATTATTACCTAATTATAAGACGCAAGTATCTGTGTGTTTTATGAACATCCTATAAAGTTTGTGTGTGTGTGTGTGTGTGTGTGTGTGTGTGTGTGTGTGTGAGAGAGAGAGAGAGAGAGAGAGAGAGAGAGAGAGATGAATGTAAATGTCAGTGATAATTTACTTACTAGAATACTACTATTATCAAATAATATATGTAGGCATTTTAAGAGATAATAATTGAAGTAAAAAAGATCAGGTTTTCTTATCATTGTTTCCGAGATTTCCATTTCATTGGGATTTTTTTTTTCATTGGCAGTGCTTTTATTATATATATATATATATATATATATATATATATATATATATATATATATATATTCCAGAGCGATTTTATTTTTTATTTTGAAGTTTATGATATTAGAGGGCTGGGGTGTTAGAAAACGAGGAACGGTTGCCACAGAAGTAAAGAAAATATACATGAAAGGGGAAACTAGATGGAGTTTTAAATGCTTGTTAATGTGCTATAAATGTGTATTTAAATATTTTCCATAAATGTAAAAACGATTTGTAATGAACATTGTCAGAATGAGATTGGGGTGAGGTGACATGAGGTGAGATGACATTATGAGGCTGAGTGTGATGTGAGCGTCGTGTAGAGTATGGCGTTGAAGTGACATAGACTTTTATGGTTTAGCGTGAGGCTGAAGTGACGTACTGTAGATTTGTGAAGCGTAGTGTGAGGATGAGCTGACTTAGACTTGTGAGGTGGAGTGTGAGGCTGAGGTGACGTACGTTTGCGAGAGTGAACTGAGGTTGGTTTGTGAAGCTGAAGTGAGGTAGATCTATGAGGTGCAGTGTTATGTAGGTTTGGAAAGTCCAGCGTAAGGTGGAGATGAGACAGAGGTGTCCTGTGTCCTGTGAATTGTGAGGTGGAGTGTGAGGTAGGCTTGTAAGGTAGGCCAGTGAGGTAGGTGGGGGTGTGGGGAGGAATGTGAGGTTGAAGGCAGCTGGTAGTATGAGGTGGAAGTGTGATAGATTTGGAGGGTTAAGTGTGAGGCTTTGGGGAGTTTGCTTTATGAGGCAGTTGGCTGTTCATCCCGTCATCTTCCACTACGTCCTCTCCGACTCTGTTTACCATGACATCAAACGAAATCCATTGAACAGCTATGACGTATCAATCTATCTTTTTTTTTTTATCACAATATTTTTTTTATTCCTTGAACTCTTATTTTTGAGACTTGTTGCATCAGGTAGAGAGGTGGCCTGCAGTTCTAACGGACTCAGGTTCGAATCCCGGCTGGGGCAGGGAACAGTTTAAGGATTTGAATTTCATGAAATCAGGCTTTACTGATCTACTCGTACCAGAAGACCCGCCGACATGTCGTAAAAATACCCCCGCTAATACCAACACACCAGTCCTGTATGAGACAGCCCTAGCATGTATTCAATATGGACGGTGGGTGTTAGCGCCGAAGTGGTGACATGTAGAGGTGTATGGTATGTAGGAGGACTGCTGGGCCTTGATAACAGGCTGTGAAGCCTATGCCCAGAGTCGGACACATAAAAAAAAAAAAAAAAAAAAAAAGGTCGAATGTTCTTAAGATCATGAAGATTCCAGTGATTAGACATGATAATTATGTATTAACAGTAGTAGTCGTAACCATATGTTCATCTGGTAACCTAGTGGACTACAGGCTTAAGTTGCGTTCCTGCTGCAGTCCAGCATCCTCCTTTTGAGGGATAGCTGGAGCTGAGGAATGTTTGTGTAATCGGGCAGCTCCACAGCCCAGTTATTTCAGTGTCACGACATGAAGGCGTCCCTCTATAGCATTTTGCAAAAGAGATTCGAAGCTGGAAACATTTATCCCTTGCTGAATAATATATCCTTTGATGAGTGACCTTGGTGAAACGGACCATTTTTTTTCCACGCTCAGTAACGATCTCTCTTCCTTTGACATACAGTACGACCCATCATACTGTGCTCCTTCTCACGTGACTGTATAGCAGGAGAGGCAGACAGACAACAATGTGGGAAGATAAAGCCCAAGAGTATTTTAGGGAGGGTTATGTGTCGTGGGAAAACATGCCGTTACTGAGCAGGGACAGAAACCCTGGAGATATTTTGTCGAGTCTAGCCTTCACAGGATGCAGCTTCAGACAACAGCTGGATAAAGAGACTTTGCACGTCTCAGTTTAATTATAATGTTAAGTAGAAATCTTTTTAGTGTTTGTCAAATATTATAACATCTGTATACAGTAAGATCTTCCAAGACATTGTTTTCTCCATGGAACAAAAGATGATTATAAAATAAAATAAAATGACCCGGGTATGACATAATGAAAGTAAGGCACAAGACTAAAGGAAACTGATAGGCCAGTGAGGTGAAAATATGAACTTTTTCTTTTATGAAAGTCAATACTCTGGGTTTATGCGAAAGAAAAATTTGTAATTGACATTATCTCGGGGATTAGTGCTTGAGAAAAGGGAAGAGGGGAAGGAAGATTTAAAGGAGTGGAAGGCGAAACGGGGAGAGAAGAATGAAAGTGAGAAGGAGAAGCAGAAAAAAGAATGGCGAGGTAGGGAAGCAGGGATGAGGAGAAAGACGAAGAGATACAAGAAAACAGACATTGTGGGGGGATACACTGAAGCACTGGCACGGCGAACGAAAGAGGGGGATCAAGCGAATAAAGAAATGTGCGAAAGGGACAGACGTTATAAAAACGGTGATGTTTACTAATGTAGATTAGAATGCACTGCAAAGAAAGGCAATCGGTAAAAAGATCAATAAGGTAAAGAAGCAAGAATCTCAATTGGAGAAGTGAAGGAAGAGATATGCTGAGGTAAAGCAAAAAATAAAAGATAAATAAATATGCATCGATACTCCTGCTGTACAATATTCTTCACTTTCCGAATGTAGTGATGAGTTTATTATTTTAACCTTGCTGCTTCCAGGGGATTTCATTGAACTTAGGCATCAGTTAATGAAGGGTATAACTAACCGCTTCAACCCGAAATATCTTGTGTGTTCTGAGTTCATTTTCTTCACCCTAATCAATCTGTAAAATAACCAGAATACGTCTAAGACAGGGAGAGGGTCAACATATTTACAGTATTTTATCAGTTCCATAGGATGTAGAATGATAACGCATTCCTCTCGATAATCCAATATTCTGTGCAAGTTATCTTAATGCTGATGTCTGTGTTGAATGAGAAAATACCGCAGGATCCGAAATTAAGTTAAAAAAATCTCATTCTTTCGTTACTTGCCTTATGTACCGCTCTAATCTCCCTAGTCAGAGAATTTGCCCCATGATCTAAATATGTTAATGTCTTGAGTCACCCGTATACTAATTTCTCTGCAAATGATGGCTTCCATGCAGTGAAGAACACACAATTACTGAGACATAATTTAACATTCTTTTCATCTGTAGTAACTAAAATGAACAGTGTGTTACTATTTACCTTATTTATCAGTGAGTAATGAATAATAGTTTTGAGCAGATAACCTTCCTTTGTTATTATTATAGTGTATAATTTGTATTGAGTATTAATGACAGTTTAGCTTTATATTTGTTCGCAGTAGTAAGGTCTGTGGGTACTATTGTCACCCATCTGTGTATCATTCAACCTTATTCAACCATAGCTTTTAACAGGCTACTTCTTACCACAGCGGAAAATGCGCTCTGTAAATGAGACATAGCGTAATGAATTAGCAGACGCTAACAAGTATAACGTTAATCACTGCCTTGTCAACGGTACAGAATCTTTTTTCAAGTGAATGGTCTTTTGCCTGATGGGACAATATTGTGCGCTTAGATGGAACACGCTACCGGTATATCTATTTTGGAAGAGTTTACCAATGTCCGTGAATCAGCTGAACTGTTTGTATATATGTTGTAGTCCGATATATAATTCTCTGAATACTGTTTTTTATGCTGTAATCTTATATCTCGGTTTAATAAGTTTGGTTGCTCTCTGCCTGGCTTTTCATATCTGGTCATATCACTGACTACCTTCGATCTATTTTCAAAAACTTTACGCCAACAGCAATTCTTCCACGTCAGATGTCATTCGTTAATTGCAGTGGACAACTCGTTCACCGTAATTAATCTTTTTGCCTCCATGTGCTAAATTCACAACTTTGTAAACATGTACAAATAACTCCTAGTAATCTTTCGAGCTAACACTAAGCAGTTTTATTCAATAGAAAGTGAGTAGCATACCAGTAAATTGTTCATACCAGTACACTTAACATTTTCAGTCTTGGGACAACGCTAGCTTTTTATTCCAACTAACGCCAGACGGTGTTACTCAGCTGGGAGTGAGTCATAGGAGTTAGAGAGGGTTGACAGGTTATGCATGAACAGTTTGCTACGAAAAGTTATTATGCAAATAAAATAACCACAAACATAAGCACTCTTCCGAACGCGACAGAGCACTAATCAAACATTCCTCTGTTGGAAATACGAGTAATTACCAGGATCCTTCTCAAACCACCGTGATTAGAGCTAGCAAGCCTGACGAAACTAACCCACATAGTCATTAGTGCGCTCTTGCCGTCGGGAGTTTGCTTGGTGTTGGCTCAATAGCTTGCGAGTTGGGATAATTACGAGAGGACAAAGGTATGGTGGTGGTGGTTTGGTGTATAAATGCGCGCAGTGGGATTTCTTGCCGTCACTCTGCTACCAGCTTCATATTCTCCCCTTCGTCCCTCCCCAGGCCACGATCATGGTGAGCAGCTTTGCATCGTGCTTGACAAAACAGTTTCACTATATTTTGTCCAAGGTGTCTACAATCTGACAACAACAAAATACTTTAGTTCTTGTGTTGTAATTCTAATTCCTCTAACTAATAACGAAAATGTATATACCTAAATGAAAATTAAATTATGCGAATTATCTTCAGAGTAGAGCAATCGAGGCATATTTTGGAATCCTTACGAAACTCCTTTTTTTTTTTTCCTCCTTAGCGATTTGGTATTGTTTTCCCACATCTTTTTTTTACATTCAGTCTCCGGTGATCGCTTTGTTTTTACACACAGAACTGGTATAAGCTAAGTTTTCCCTTCTTCCATGCAGAAGCTGCTGGTGACCACCCTCGGCCTGTCCCTAATCCTGCTGCAGTTATGTTCATGTTCAGCACTACAGGACCGCCAGTACCGCCACCGTCGGGATGTCCTTGCCCATGCTACTGCTACCACCACTGAGGCAAGCCAGGAAGAGGAGAGTGAGGAAGTTCCAACAACCGTCTCTCCAACCGAACTCACTGAGAACCCTGAAGAAGACGAAGAAGAAGAGGACTCTGAAGCACCCGTTTCCGATTCTCTCCCCTCGGAATCGGTTCAGGAATCAAGAATCATCCGTATCAGGCCCTTCGAAACTACCAGACCTAGGAAAAAGTTTGAGAGGACCAGTTTTGCACGTCGGTATCCACTGACGTACTTCTCTGCTTATGACAGAAGAAGAAACAGACCAACGAGGGTAGATTTCGATCAGAGGAGTGAGGAGAGTGTGAGAGGTTCAGACTTCGACCAGGGTTCATTCCGCGGTTCGTCTGCACCTCGCGGTTCCAGCAGTTCATATGGTTTTGCCGCGTCACACAGTTCCACCAAAATTCGGGGTACTATATCATCCCATGGTTCCGCTGTTTCACATGGTTCTGGGACATCCCATGGTTCTACCAAACTGCGTGGGACTTATGCCACTCATGGTTCCGCTGTTCCACATAATTCCCCGACGTCTAAAGGGTCCAGCAAGTTTAAGGGTTCCACAGCTTCTCATGGTTCCACTGGTCCTCATCGTTCCTCACTTGATTCCACTCCATCCCAGACTTCCACCTTCCACGAGCCAACCTTCCCTCATCGTTCCACCGTTTCACATGTGTCCACTCCTTCTCAGACCCCTGCCTTTCATAGTTCCACTTCATCTCATCGTCCCACGTCTCCAACAGCTACTCTCGTTCCACCGCCAGTAGTTGACCCTCTCTCCAAACCCTCTCCCCTTTCCTCACTCGTTAAACATCACGGCCCAACCATCTTCAGAGAAAACTTCCCTTATGTTAAACACATTAACCACTTTGCTAACAGGGATGGCTCCGTCGTTAACCGTTACCAGCTTCTTAACAACATGGACCAAGAATCGAGTTCGAGTGATTTCATTAACCGAGCCCCTGACTTCGCTAGTCCTTCTCCACCTTTCGTTGACCAGACTGGGCCCGTCGTTAACAGCGATGGCAAACTCCAGGACATGACTACGCTTAATAACCTCGTTTATTACAATGGCCAGCCATATCTCATTTATCAGCTTAGTCATCTCGTTAACCACGGTAGCCACGGCAGCTCTGTCGTTAACCATGGCACCACACCTTCCGTTAATCGTGATGCTTATTCCGTTAACCATGAAACGATCGTTAACCGAAAAATACACTGTGTTAATGATGAGAACCCCACTTTCAACAGCGACAGATCTGTCGTTAGTCATCATCAGTCTTTCGTTAACCTCGATACGTCCTCCAGTGATCATTATGACAGGTATGTTAACCCATATTATTCCTTCCTTAATCGTGATGGTTATGCATTTGCGCGTGATGCAAAATGTGCTGAATCCTTCGTTAATTGCGACGGATCAGATGTTAATCGGGCTGACTCCTTCGTTAACCATGATAGATACTTCGTTAACCGTGATAACCCTTATCAACAAACCCAGCATACGTTCTTTCACAGTGACCGGGATGGAGTTATCAGTAACCGGAATGGACCTCTTGTTAACCAGAATGGACCTCTCGTTAATCGGAATGGACCTTTCGTTAACCACAATAGTGCCTTCATGAGCCTCAACAAGACCCTCGTTGCTCATGGACTTCCACTCGTTAATCCCTCAATTACCCAGTCGTCCTTTGTTACTCCCCTCAATTATCACATTTACTTACCTTATCAACGTTACTTTTACTTGGTGAATCCCTTCGTTAACAACGGAACTCCCTTCGTTAACCGTGACCATCCCTTCGTAAACCACGGTAGTTCAGTCGTTAACCACAAACCTTCACACTCTAATCATGATGGTTCTTTCGTTAACCGTGACCATCCCTTCGTTAATCTTGGCACTTCAACCATTAACCGTGGTGTATCTTGCATTAACCATGATGGATCGGTCGTTAAATGTGATACGTCGTTAACAGGTACTGGTGATCCATTCGTTGATCAAGATGCCCCCTTCGTTAACCGTGATTCACTATCCATAACCAGTGATGGATCCTCCTCTAACCAGGATTCTACTTTCATTAAACGTGATCCATCTCTCGTTAACCATGAGGACTTGTTCGATAATCACGAGAATACTTTCGTTAACCATGACTCACCATTCTCTGAACATGGGGACTCCTTCGTTAACCATGACGGCTCCTTCAATAACCGTGATCCGACCATCATTAACGGTGAGCCATCATTCGTTAAACATGAGACATCCTACGTTAACAATGATGACTCCCTCGTTAACCGTGGTCCTTCCTTCGTTAACCGCAGTCCTTCCTTCGTTAGCCGTGACCCTTCCTTCGTTAACCATGATCCTTCCTTCGTTAACCATGATCCTTCCTTCGTTAACCATGATCCTTCCTTCGTTAACCGTGATCTTTCCTTGGTAAACCATGGTCAGTCTTATGTTAACCATGATCAGTCCTACGTTAACCATGATCAGTCCTTGGTTAACCGTGATCCTTCTTTCTTTAACCGTGATCACTTCAACTATGGTACCTACCACAGCAATGGGTATTGAACTGTGATTAAATAATTGATAATGGCTTTTACCAGGACAGTATTTGTTATTTCTCTCTCTCTCTCTCTCTCTCTCTCTCTCTCTCTCTCTCATCTCTTTTCTCGTTTATCGTCTCTTCGCTGTCGTCAATTCGTCGTTCCCTTTCTCCCTTCCTTTTCTTTTCTTACGTGTTCTCTTTTATTCTCTTCCCTTCTTACCTACTCCTCTCCATTCTTCCTTTTTCTTCTCTTGTTCTCTCTTTTCTCCTCTTCTTTCCTCTCTCTCACTCCTCTCGTCCAGGGGGTGATCGTGAAAGAGAACCACTTCATTCTCGGTCTCCCTCTCCTCATCCTCAGCTTTTCCCACTAGTATCTATTTTTGTTTTACTGAGGAAGGATTTATGGCTTAAAAATGATATAAGAAACTCTAAATATTTAAAAACGTAAAAAAAAAAGGAGACTTATTTATATTTCACTTGTAATTTATGTATACTGCAGTAATAAAGTATTGTTAAAGCAGCAGCTTTTTCTTTTTCCTTGGCGTTTGTGCTACAAGGCATTCAAAGGTTAATTTACAGATGCGAGACAGGTTGGAAGAAGAAGAAGAAGAACAAGGAGGAGGATGAGGAGGGGCAGGAGAAGGAGCAGGAGGAGCAGGAAGCAGGAGAAGAAGAAGAAGAATTTCCCAAAAAAGAAAATTAGGGAAGAAAATGAAAAGTTACGTAAAGGAAGGTATACGGGAAGAGGGGTCGAATGAAGAAAAGATAAGCCTAAGGAAAGGAGGTAAATGGCAAAAAAGGGGGAACAGATGAGGAAGCATGTCTAAATAAAGTGGTCGGAGAGAGAGGTGGATGAGACCGAGGAAAAGAGTGAAAATGGGAGAAGATGAATGAAGGGGGTGGTTGAAAGAAAACTGAGCTAGACAAAGGCCGATGAGGGAAGGAAAAGGAACAAGGAAGAATGGCAGACGAGGGAGAATATAGGGAAGCTGAGAGATCAGAAAAAGAAGAGCTACATCAAGGCTGAGATAAACGACAAGGTAGGGGAATCGAGGAAGAAGGAAAGGAGAAAGGATGAGTGGTTGAAGGAAAAGGCAGACTATGGTCGAAGCAGCGATACAAGGTTCTCCCTAAATGCTCTCTCTTCTACATAACTAGCATCTTTTATGAGATAGATAGGTAGGTAAATAGCGCGC
Organism: Coenobita brevimanus; assembly: GCF_032717465.1. Lineage (NCBI taxonomy): Eukaryota > Metazoa > Arthropoda > Malacostraca > Decapoda > Coenobitidae > Coenobita > Coenobita brevimanus. The sequence goes on along the minus strand of NC_137003.1, from coordinate 43,262,322 downwards.
GCGAGCGAGCGAGAGAGCGAGAGAGCGAGAGAGAGAGAGAGAGAGAGAGAGAGAGAGAGAGAGAGTCATACGGCCAGTTATATTGTACCACCACATGAAGGCACTCCTTTCTAGCATCGACACAGACATAAAACAGTATTGAGACAAAGCCATCATTATTTTTTATACTTAAATTCACTTTCCCAGGTAAGCTGGTGACAGACAAATTGGGGCATAGAGAAAGAGACACAGAGGCGAAAACACAGCCAGATAAACAAACTATTCCCTTTTCACCTTAACCTGGCCCAAATTTCCGTTTAATCACCGTTTAAAACTCTTGCATATGACTGACACTAAAAATATATGAATAAAAGAGAAAATTTCAGGGCGTAGTATGTGTAATAAATCGATAAGGAAAAGGTGATACGGGCCATGCAGGTGAATCCAAAGGCCTTGACTTATAGTTCCTCACGCTCTCACGGAAGGAGCTTACCTGTAGTGGCTAATTAATGGTGGTGATTCGTGCAAGGTGACAGGTCAGAGAGAGACAGACAGACAGACAGACAGACAGACAGAGGGGGGAGAGGTGCTACTTTTTATTTGTCTCATTGTCTATGTTCCCCGCCCCACTCTCTCTCTCTCTCTCTCTCTCGACCTGCTTGTCTGTATATCTACATACGTGCTCTTTATCTATCTATATATTATTTTTTCTGTCTACCTATGTTTCTGTCAATCTGTCAGTATTTGCCTATCTCTATCTGTTTATCTTTATCTGTCTACCAGTCACTTTACCTGCATCTACTCGTATATCTACCAATCTATATCGGTCTCCAAATCTGTCTTCTCGTAAGTGATTATTAGAAACACAAACATCTACTTAAAAAAACGAAAAGTTAATGAGGAAAAATGAACAAGAAAGAACACTTATATTACCTGCACAGAACAGAATAACACTAGGGAACGGGTAATGTAGGGAAAATTTGAGAGAATAAACGATCAGCAGTAACATTAAAAAGGTGATAAAATAAACAAAAAAGAGCAAATTAAAATGCAGTCTGCCAGTATGTGAGAACAAGAACTGAACCAAAATTATGAAAAAAGGAAAAACTGATTATGAAAAAAAGTTGTTCAGTAAGAAATATAATTAATATTTGCACATAGAGGGCAGAAGAAGACGATAGACTAGAAGAAGAAATAAATAAAAAGATGAGAGAAAACGAAAAGTCTCTAAGGTCGAGGAGAAACAAGAAAACGGAGTTAACAGGAATGAAGAAAACTTGATCTGGTAAGCTGCAGGAATTTGTGATCGTGAATTTCTCACTCTTGTGAGACTTTTCGTACTCAATAGTCACGTATTATTGCTATAGTTCTTTATTCTGTTTCTAAGCTGCTAATGAGGATTTTTCTTTTGTCATATTGGCTGTAAAAAAAAAAAAAATCAGGGAATTTAGAAGGTACAGTATATAAGAGAGGAATAGTATTTGAGTGTTTATTGGCCCACAGAGGGATTCGTATTTTAGAGGTAACAAGTTATCACCACCGGCGAGAAGACTTTGACAAAGACTAGCCAATCATAACATCCTTCTCCTCCATTCTGTACCGTGTAATTTACTTGCCGTAGCCATAGCTTCCCCCTCGCCTGAAGGAACCGCCCCGATGGCCCCCGAAGGAACCTCCGAAGCCCCGGCTGCCACCAAAGGACACTTTTCCACTGTGGCCACGGAAGGAGCCACCATGTCCACTGAAGGACACGCCTCTCTCGTGGGAGAAGCCACCGAAGGAACCACCGTTTTCCAGGGAGTTACCACCGAAGGAGTGTCCAGAATGACCATAGCTGGTGGAGGAGCCGACGAAACCACCGATAGCGGGAACCACAGAGGCGTGACCCCTGCCGCCGTGGCCATAGCCGCCGCCGCCGGAGGAGATTCCAATCACCTCACCGGAGTGGCCATTGAAGCCACCGCCGATGCCACCACCAAAGCCACCGCCGATGCCACCGCCAAAGCCACCACTGATGCCACCACCGTGGCCACGGCCGTAGAGGCGTCCTGGTTCAGCCAGACATGAGCTCACCAGCAGGGCGGCTCCGAGGGAGGTAACGAACAGCTGCACCAACGGCGAAGGAAGAAGACATTATTAAGGAAACAAAAATAGCAGACAGATACTTCTGAGTTGCATATTATGTGCAGTTACATAAAAAAAAAAGCTGCAAAAATACGCTGCTTTATTGTAATGGAAGGACATGAAAGAAAAATTTGAAAAATACAGTGACTCAAAACATGCGAAAAAAAAAAAATCAAAGATAATTGGGCATACAGATGAAAAAGATAAATGAATCAAGCCATGCGTAGGATGTGTATGCGCCTCCAGTGGTCTCTTCTGTTGTCAGTATTTTCCCAGCTAAACATTTAATCAGAGAAGAAAAAAAAAAACTCTTCCATGTAATGGTTATCCAGTCTCCCTTCAATCGTCTTTGAAATTACAATAATCAGAGCATTTAATGGAAAACTTTTTATGGGAAAATGGATTCCTCTTACTCTGCATCTTCAAGTAGTTTGCCTTGGCCAGTACCAGACACTTCACACCGTTTTGATTTTTAAAAATGTATCATGTTGATGTTCACAAATATTGCACGAGATATTCATGAGAGTTTACTTCATATACTAGATATTGTGAATTAAACTTATCATAGCATATTGTCGAACCTGCTCCACCTAATGCTTGTCTTTATCCCACAGGCACTGGGAAATGACTTATCAATATGGGGATGCTGTCTGTGGGATGAAGAGGAGAATTTCAGACGCTTGTCCTGAGAGTTAATGGCTGTATGGGTAGTGGGTACACTTTTAAGAGTTCACCTTTGAGAGTTCTCTTATGATTTTTTTTGCATGTTCCTGAATCGTACCCACCACAAGTAATCGGGAGAATAGGGTAAGAACAATGATAATGATGATATTTGCCTCAGTGTTCCTATCGTCACCTCAGAATAACTTTATCATATAATTAATTGTAAACTGATTCTACAATGTATGAACGTCTTCCTATTTCCTCTCACCATGTTAGATTGAGGAGTTCCCAGAGTGCTATGCCAAAATGCTCCACACCGCTCCTTTATATACTGACTCACTCACCTTCCTTCTCAACCTGCCTTCCACCTCCCCTCCAACCCACCCCACCCGCCTAACTCCTATACCATTCCTCCTGCCTCACCCCTCCAACCCACACCCCCTGCCTCATCCCTCCTACCCCACCCCTCCTGTGTCACCTTTCTTACCCCACCCCTCTTACCCCACCCCTCCTGCTTCACCCCCCGTACCTCACTCACTTACCTTCCTCTTCTGCCTCATTCATCTACCTCACCCCACTTACCTTCCCGACACTTCCTGCCCACATCATTTACCTAACCCTCTTGCCTCGCCCTACATCCCCACCTCTCCACACTCACTTACCTACATACCTCCATACGTACCTGCATTCCCAATTTCTTTGGAACCGACATGAGGACTTCGGAAAAATATATATGTTGATTCCTTTAACGTTTCACTCGGGTACAGTTTTTACGCAGTAGCTGTTAGTCAATGCCATGCTAGAGTACGGTACAAAACAAAAACAAAAAAGGTCAAATATTTCTCAGGCTTTCCGCCCATGGTAGCCGCAGAAAAACGCTAGATGAATCTGTTGTGATATTCATTTTTTCTAACTAATATCTCTCTCTCCAGTCACCCATTTTGTACATAGTTCTCAATGTAGAGCAGACTTCTTCAACGAGCTCACTCTTCATTAATCTCTATATTATTTCCGAAAGACAGAAGTAACGTGCATCTCGCTGGCGTTTATTGTTCGTAAAAGGAATTCCAGCAACAGTTTGGACTATGTGGTAAATGTGGCCTGTTCCTTCATCCTCAAGAAGTTTTGGATGTCCTTGTATGATTCAGCGTGTCTAAATGATGGTTCTGTTGTTCCATTGTCCTCACTCTCGTCGTCCTTTCTCACTGTGTGCCATATTGTTGGTCACATGAGACTTAATTTACGGAGAATCTCAGATGCGAAAAATTTCCCTATATTTCCTTATGGCCATCAACCCTTTGCCCTTGGCTCTCATTATGTTTCAGTTAAAAATTTTTTCCAAATATATTTCAAAGCAGGTTCAGGATTTTCCCCCACCTATTCGTTTTTCTCACTTCTTTCATTATTTTTTCATAGATGGGTAGCAAAAAGACCAAAAATAAGTGTCATTCGAAACCTTATGGGGTTCATGGCAGGAATAAAACGAGGTCACAGGAAATCGGAAAATTATAGCAACTGAATCGTGGAAAGGTCAAGGTTGCGAGGAAGGCATTTTTTTTCTTCTCTCTCTCTCTATATCCTTCACTGCAGTAGCATTTGTTTTTTTCGTTTTATTGCCAAAATCAGATAATTTTAAATAGGTTACGAGACCATTGCAGTAATGAAGAGATTAGTAAGAGAGAACGACTCGTGGAAAGGTCAAGCGTGTGAAGAAGGATGCAAATCTTAATCCCTTCGGCCCGAGCATGTGGTTTTTGCTGCCCCCACAGGATTACATTCTGATTAAGGTAGACAATTCCAGCTTAAGAGGTAGGATTTAGCCTTCATTAGCTCCCTCATTACCAGACATAAATCCTTAAAGTGAAATCAAGTCGCTTTTAGGCAGCAAGTACATTACAAATCATCGCAGAGAAGTAGTTAAGTCCTTCACTACTATGCATTTTTATTTTTAATTCGTACGCGTGTCAGATACCTTTATTTAACTCAGGAAAACGCCGTAATGATGAAAGCGTTAGTGAAAGCTGTATCAAAATCTTCCAGTTAAAAAAAAAAAATTTCTCCTAAGCTGAATAAAATCGTCTTTAGATAGCAAGAACGAAAAATATATAAACGCCACCGACCGAAGAGGAAAATTGATAAAGCTGGTTGTGTTTGATAAGGAGGGATATGTTGTTAATAATTAAAGTAGGTCAGTCACATCACTACGATTATTGTCTCTCACACTTCTAAGATCCATTGACGAATATACCTAATACCAGGGGAACGTCTTGGAGGAAAGGGGCTAGAAGGAGTCCCAGTAAAACCCCTCCAGCATATAGGCATCCCCGGAGCTGAAAAAAATCGTCTGGTGGTAGCAAGAAGAGAAAATTGATGTCCTCAGGTTGAAGAGGTGAAAATGAGGTGGGGAGGAGGAGAGAGTTCAGGCAGATGGAGCGGGATGAGAAGGAAAAGCTGCAGTGTGTGTGTGTGTGTGTGTGTGTGTGTGTGTGTGTGTGTGTGTGTAAGTGAGAGAGAGAGAGAGAGAGAGAGAGAGAGAGAGAGAGAGAGAGAGAGAGAGAGAGAGAGAGATACAGGAAGTCAGGAAAGATGGTGAGAAGATAATGCTAACAGTATCATTACGTCTATATAAAAAAAAAGGGAGAGAGAAACCCGAACTGAAAATAGTAAAATTCGAATTAAAAAAAAAAAAACAGTGAGAAAAGGAACAAGTTAACTGAAGGTCGATATTAAGTACAAAAAGTAATCGTACGCACCAATAAATGATGAGATGATACTTGTTCCAAAAATTATCGATAAGTAGGATGATGTGGAAAGAAAAACATGCGAAATAACAGCCTTGGGTATGGAAATTGTCTGAGAGAGAGAGGGAGAGAGAGAGAGAGAGAGAGAGAGAGAATATGTCGAATCCTAGGTTTTAAATAAAGCCAGTCTTTGGATGGAACAGGAAGAGTCGAGAGCGTGGAAACGAGGAAGAGAGGAAAATTATGGAAATTCTCTTGTTTGACACGCACGAGCATGAGGCTAAAAATCCCTTCTACTTGGCTTCCTTATATAGAGTCCATGTCTGCCTTCTCGTTCTCGTGGATTTGCTAACTGGCATGCCGGAATGGGAAGTGGGGCGAGTGTGGGACGACGGGTAAGTGGGTGGTAGCGTGGAAGATCATTTTCAACGCCCTCGGGCTCCTATGACTTAGTCAGCTTAATAAAGTTGCTTGACGTTAGCATGAATACAGCGCTAGAGTTCTCCCTACCGTGAGAGGGTTAAGTAGCGTAGCCTAACCCCCTGGCCTCTGTTCTCCCGATAGTGTAGTAGTAGTAGTAGTAGTAGTAGTTGTTGTTGTTGTTGTTGTTGTTGTTGTTGTTGTTGTTGTTGTAGTAAAATGTAGCCATGGTCGCAGCACGAATAATAATAATAATAATAATAAAAAAAATCTTAGGAGAGAGATTAATGGAGACCTTTATTATTTCAACCCCTATATTTTGGGGGTTTCTAATAGAGCTGAATCTAATCATCTGGCCGTGACAAGGAGGAAGTAAGCCAGAGTCACCCACGTACTGAAAGGGTTGACTGCTATCAACAATTATTATCAGGCAAGGATTTCACTCAGCACGACTCCCAGATAAAATAACTTCCGAATTCAGGGTCTTTGCTACTTTCCACTTATTACTGAACATTTCCGCATTTTATTTTGGGCCACAGTTCAGTTTGCCCTTTGTCTTCCCTCTGTTATGTTCTTTTTTCTCGCTTGAACCCCTTAACCCGTTCAGCTCTGGTGCGCTGCTGGACGATTATATTCTGAATGGAGAAAATCAAGAGGACAGGATGAATATTGGGTCTACCTGGGTCTTCCTTTCTTGTCTGATATATATCTTCATGATATTTTAGACTCCTGTTGTGGATCTCATCACCCAGCCCGTATGAACATAGGGAATCGATTTAGAATGATGATGATGATCATGATCATGATGATCATGATCATGATTTTATAATGTAATTAATCCAAATATAATATTTTCCATCGGATCATCCAGATATTAATTGAAGGACAGTGAAAAGCAAAGGGGAATAGGTTATGAAGTTCGGTTCTATACGTTTTAAACAGGCTGTTCTCGAAGAACTGACCCATTGGTGTTGCCAGTTCAACTGATTATTATTTGGAGATCTCTGACTATAGAGGATTATCTTTGTCATATACTTATTTCACGTGTTAGTTCCATCATCGTCTTACTCCCATATTTATACGAATTATCGCGGTAATCTCAGTAATAGCTGGAAATCACTTTAAGTTGGCTTTGATGAACATAGATTGGTAATTAGTCATAATAACCTCACTGTAACCCTTTTTGCAGTAATAACATTTCGTTAAGCTTCATTGGCTTTTCGTTTTCTCTTAGCTGGTTTTCATTAGTAGTATATTTATTCCTCTTTTCCTATTACATCACTAATCTCCACCTATATACGTAGGTGGAGACTTATTTTTGCTAGTATTTTTATTATTTCGGCCTCAAAGTCTTGCGACGATTCCAGGACAGTTGGAAGCTATGGAAGGAATCTGAAGGGCTCAGGTTATGTGTCCTGGCATGGGCCATTGCTAATAAAAAAAATCCAAATCCTTTACGTGCAGTGGCAGAGAGAGTCATCAGTATTATGAGTGAACGAGGTAAGGTGGCCATATCTACTGGAAATTTCAATGGGATCTGAGCAAGTAATCTGAAAATGAAACTTGGCGGACCGATTCCTAAGCGTTAATTTCATTTTATTTTTAAAAATCCACATCTCCCTAATGGGGTCGAGGTCATGGTAGGAAACAGTAGGTGGAATAGTGGCTGTCCACAGGACAGAGTTCTAGTTAATCCTTGAACTGGACTTTCGCTTCAGTCATCCATACCCCTTTTTACAAATTTCATTATCTGTGAATTATGCTTCCTTACAAACAAACGTTAATAATACGACACAGAATAATAAGTACCTGTCATTGCCTTTTGTTCCTTATAAGAGAAGGAAGTAGTATGTGTCTCGCCGCGTTTCATGTAAAATAATTCGATCCTAGAGTAATAATAGTTGTGTGTGTGAATGTTGCAAATGACTTATATTAGAAACTGATCAAGTCAGTAATCTGTTGTCTGATGATAGTAATTCATCTGTATTTTATGTCTGACTTTTGTTTCTCATTCCTTCTTGCTCATAGATGGTAGTGAATTGTGGCCAGGGATATTCTTGCATCATTAAGTCCTTCAGACATAGGATATTGCTTTCATTTTAGTCTTGCTATCTCCTGACGATTTTATATAGCTAAGATAGAGTGTTGGAACTGGAGTAATAGACAGAGCTTCCAAAAACCCCATATATACGAGGGTACTTTGGTAAGTTAAATGAAATCGCATATAGATACAAACTACAACCTATAAAAATGTCATAACAGTGAAGGAAATAAAATTAGTTGTTTCAAAACACGCATGACAGACGTTGTAGTAGTACCAGTAGCTGCCATCCCTGGCTTATCTGGACGCGAACTCAGTGGACAGCAGGATGAAAATATCTGCCTCCTGCAATCTACCATCTTCCTTCCGGGGAGTAGGAAGGGAATGGAGAGACGTTTTTATTACCGAGAAGTGAGGCTGCCCCGTTATATAGGTGCCACCACGTGAAGGCATCCCTCTCCAGCACCGTATTACAGTCGCAGTATTAACTGATAAGAGGCATGAACTTCCGACTAAATCATGCAAGTCAGACCTGTTCACAGTGACGGGGTTAAAAATGTTACTTTATGTGTAGTCAGGTGTAAAATAACATGTGACTTAACTTCTTCAGTTCGACGATGTTTGTTTCATTATTTCTTCCTATCACCAGATGATTTTGATTTGGAGGAGACTTTTCGAAATGGAGTTTTTAGATACAGCCTTCGTTAACCCCTTCCTAACACAGTTGTCTCGTGTTAACAAGAGTGATATTAATGGTCATCGTACTGAAAAGTTTAAATATGGAAAGATTACTTAGACGTCTGCTTCGAGTATATGTTTGTTTTTGTTAATGATGATGGAAGTGAGAGAGAGAGAGAGAGAGAGAGAGAGAGAGAGAGAGAGAGAGAGAGAGAGAGAGAGAGAGAGATTTGGTACAATCTAATGAGAATGAAGATGAGTATAGAATGACAAGAACGATGGCAAACGTATGTGTATGTGTGTGTGTGTGTGTGTGTGTGTGTGTGTGTGTGTGTGCTGAATCACGATTAAGAGTTCTATGACAGAAAGTAATGCAGGAAAGAACATTATTTAGATCTTCATCACCGAATGCCCATTAAACTGATGGTCATATGTGATAAGTCAGACTGTCCAGCTGTATATGTAGTGCGCGGACTTACTATATCAAAACGGTGTCCGATATATCAAGGAAAGAGATACGAAAGTCATGGTAAAAATATCACATTTATTGACACTTCTTGAATACGTGTTTTTCATAGTTGACTCTCACCACTAAACAAGAAGGTCTTGGAAGAATATTTCCAGACACCTTTCCATCACTTTGGTTCAATTACTTGCCATAGCCATAGCTTCCCCCTCGTCTGAAGGAGCCACCCCGACTACCCCCAAAGGAACCGCCAAAGCCGCGGCCTCCATGGCCACGGAAGGAGCCACCACCGAAGGAGCCACCAAAGGAACCACCGTTTTCCAGGGAGTTACCGCCGAAGGAGTGGCCAGAATGACCATAGCCAGTGGAGGATCCGATGAAGCCACCAACAGCGGGAACCACAGAGATGCGACCCCGGCCGCCACGGCCATAGCCGCCGCCGCCAGAGGAGATTCCAATCACCTCACCGGAGTGGCCATTGAAGCCACCGCCGATGCCACCACCAAAGCCACCGCCGATGCCACCACCAAAGCCACCCCCGATGCCACCACCAAAGCCACCACTGATGCCACCACCGTGGCCACGGCCGTAAAGGTGTCCTGGTTCAGCCAGACATGAGCCCACCAGCAGGGCGGCACCGAGGGCAGTAGCGAACAGCTGCACCGGGGGAGGGAGAAGGGAGGATAGTTTAGTAATTACAAAGTGGAAACAACTATTTTGCTTTTCATACTGAGAGCATAATTAAGCTTAACCTATATTCACTGTAATGGAAGTAGAAATTATAATGTATATACCCTTTGATATTATAACATTACAATATAATATTAACTCTAATTTGGCTTCTTGCTTTTCTAAACGCTTAAGAAAATGCTTTTGTTTCTTCAACTCACCATGCTTGCGTTATCAAGTGGAGCGTTGGAAGTGTTGTGCCAGAACTCTCCACCTCTCTCACCTTATATACCCGCCTCTCTCCTCCCTCTCCCTCACCTGATCCCTCCCGCCTCTCCTTTTCATCTCTTTCCCAACCCTCACTTTTTGCCTCATCTCAGTTATTCCATTTGATTTCCCACTCCCACCCTCTTCCCCACCCCAGTCTCAGCTTCACCTTTCCCCCACCTGCTTCTCTCTGTCCTAATACTCTTATTTTTTTTTTTTTTTGTCTCATCCCAACAACCCCCCCTTCCCCTACCCCACTCCCTTTACCTCTGGCTCACCCTTTGGCCTATGAAGTTGACCCTCACACACACACACACACACACACACACACACACACACACACACACACACACACACACACACACACACACACACACACACACACACACACACACACACACACACACACACACACACACACACACACACACACACACACACACACACACACACACACACACACACACACACACACACACACACACACACACACACACACACACACACACACACACACACACACACACACACACACACACACACACACACACACACACACACACACACACACACACACACACACACACACACACACACACACACACACACACACACACACACACACACACACACACACACACACACACACACACACACACACACACACACACACACACACACACACACACACACACACACACACACACACACACACACACACACACACACACACACACACACACACACACACACACACACACACACACACACACACACACACGTATTTCCCTAACGCAGTACTTCGGGTTGGTGTTCAGGATAGTAAACAACATAACGCAAAATTGAAACTGCAAGGTAAAAGAAATGATAGAAGTAAAATATTTAACGTACAACAGCTACAAATATAGAAGGTATGCATATGAAACTTACGAATAAAAGCTGGAAATGACACTAGTAATAATAGAAAACATATGATCCTATTGTTCAGTGAGAGAATAATGACGAAACTAGAAAAGATGGGCACATTGATAACTTTAGGAAATGAGGACGAGATTAACATGAAACTGAATATGAAAATGGAACTTGTGAACAGATATGAAACAGAGATTAGTAAAGAGATGGCAGAAATTAATATGGTAAACAGAAGACTATGAATGAGAACATCGGACGTGAAATCAATGAAACTAATTATCTTAGTTTTTGGAGTGCTCAGACCAACTGATAACTTTAGAAGCCTACCTGGTCGTCCTGTTATTCGCCTGCAGGAAAATTTACTCACATAGGTTACTTAAAATGAAGAGAGAGAGAGAGAGAGAGAGAGAGAGAGAGAGAGAGAGAGAGAGAGAGAGAGAGAGAGAGAGAGAGAAGGAAAAGGTTTTAGTTTCTTTCTTTGTGGTAAAGCCAATTTCGATAAATTGCCCCATGTATGTTGCGCTTCTCATTATTTATCATTCCGTTGACACTAATCCTAGAATCTGTACAGCAAAATTATATGCTTATTGCATCTATTTTCTCCATCACTGTTAGATGTTCGCAATATCTGTTAACCACTCAGGAGCTTTTAATACTCTTGATACTCTCAGCAGTTGCTGATAATCACTTGTCGTTGGTCCTAAAGAACACAGATTGTTATTAAATGACAGTGACTTCTTTTTAAGTGTTTATGAAGCAACAGCTTTTCTTAGTCAATTTTTTTTTTCTCTCTCTCTCTGTTCATGCTTTTAAATCTCATTACCTCCACCAACGGAGCTGAAGGAGGGTATGCATTCACCCCTGTCTGTCGTTTTGTTTGTTAGTCCACAAGATCCCTCAAAAAATTATCAGTGGATCTCCATGAAATTTTGTGGATATGTGGGTCTTGGGCCAAGGAGAAGTTAATGTAATTTTGGTGGTGATCTAAGTTGTCTGGTGTAGCCGTTTCGGATGTACTCGTATGCCCTCTGAGTTCTGTTTTTTATTTCTTTCAGTATTGTTATCCTTTTATTGTATTTTTAGTGCTGCATTGACTTTTGCTTACAGTAATCCATGCGTCTTCTTACATATTTAGTTATCTATGAGTAATCTATTGCAACAGTTAGCAGTGTGGTACATAAACTAGAGTTCTTTATTATTCAGAACCACCTGTCATCGATATTTTTGATCATCAAGTCACATGTCCAGTAATGCATAAAATATCAAAAGTTACAAAGGTTGAATCGGTTGATGATAGATGCAACCTATATCAAAATAGACGCTATATAACATATTTTGAGTATATTATTTGATGATAACTTTGCCGTTTATGTAGGACTGTTGTTTAATTTTGTTCTAGCTGACCTATGCCGAAAATTAATAGAAGGATGGTCTTTCACCATCGATGTATTTAAAAACACATATGTTAGAGATGTAAATTATTACTGGTACTTTGCGTGAATGTGCAAATGAGTAATGCTTTTCAGATCTCCCTATCATTATGGGGGGGTTGAAGAAGGAGAATTATTCGTAATTAGTGCAAGATTATATCAGGATTCATATGTAGACATAAATTGTGTAAACGATTGTATTGGTAAGTTATTGATACTAGGTTCCCGGAAGCAGAAGTACGAACCAATATTCTTTGGGTTCTGAGACAACTGTGGTCAAAAATCGGCATCCTCATTGAAATACAGGGACGTGGCACTTCTTCCGTAGTGAAATGTTCCGTATATTATTCCTTAGCTGTTGTCGGTGATGATGATGATGATGATGATGATGATGATGATGCGTTCAGAAGTTGCTGGTACCGAGGTTTAAGGTATTAGCCACTGTAGATACGGAAGTAATATTCAAGGACCTATATCGTCTGCTTGCTATGAAGACGCATCGTTCAAGTCGATTACATATACACATGATCGCGTAGACAAACTCGCACTTATTTTATACATGATCCCTTAAAGAAATTCGTAGTTGTTATTGCTTTCACGTTGTTCCATTCGCTGCACCACGGCCATGTGAATTCAGTTGTACGTGATCTAATAATAATAATAATAATAATAATAGTTAACTGAGTCTCCAAAGCATGGGGCATGTCATTTGGCCATCTTTCTTGCAACTTACAAATCTGAAGTCTGCTGTTCGTTGATGCACCCTTCTTATTTTGAGTGCCTTATGTGAGTAATGAGAAAATGGATATGAGATGAACGATAATTAAAGTGACGGCGAAGAAGAGAAATTTGAAGGATATTTGAGGGTGACTGCTCCGGAAAAGACTTAACCCATTCAGTATACACGTAAAGATGAGTTTTATTCTAGCGGCCCCTAAGCAGATTTCATTTAACTTCGAAGGGATGTGGTTCTATAATGGAACAGAAACCAGTAGCCATTAGCCCTTTCAGAACAACGATTGCGTTTCATTCTTGCTGCTAACAAGTGATTTTACTCAGCTTAAGGGAGACCTCTTGCAGTGAAAATTTACTATAATGATAATGAAATCTTGGAGGACTAGAGTGTAAATATTTCTGTGAGAATTAGGGAACGTTTTAAAGAGACAAAATCCCATTGAAGAAGGAAGAATATTATTAATTTTGAAAGAGTATATTAAGCCAGCTTAGCATTATTATTACAAAAGAATGTAATATCAATAACAGAGAAACAGAAAACACAGTTCTAAGTGTGTGTGTGTGTGTGTGTGTGTGTGTGTGTGTGTGTGTGTGTGTGTGTGTGTGTGTGTGTGTGTGTGTGTGTGTGTATGTCACTTTTGGCTACAAAAAATTAGTGATCATACATGATACTCTGTACTTCTATAGGATGCTGGCCAGTTAAAACATTGCGAATTCATTATGTAATATCAAGGAAGAATATATGAAAAACAAGATACAAATATCCCATTTATTGGATAACATTCTTTCGCTTGATTCTTAGTGACTGACTCGCCACTGGACAGAATGAGCCTGGAAGCATATTTCCAGACACCTTTCAACTGCTTTGGTTCAATTACTTGCCATACCCGTACCTTCCACCACGTCTGAAGGAGCCACCCCGATGGCCCCCGATGGAACCACCGAAGCCTTTGCCGCCATGGCCACGGAAGGAACCACCATGTCCACCGAAGGACACCCCCCTCTCGTGGGAGAAGCCACCGAAGGAACCACCGATTTCCAAGGAGTTACCACCGAAGGAGTGGCCAGAATGGCCATAACCGGTGGAAGATCCGACTAAGCCACCGATAGCGGGAACTATAGAGACGTGACCCCTGCCGCCGTGGCCATACCCGCCGGAGGAGATTCCAATCACCTCACCGGAGTGGCCACTGAAGCCACCGCCGATGCCACCACCAAAGCCACCGCCGATGCCACCACTGATGCCGCCACCAAAGCCACCGCTGATGCCACCACGGTGGCTGCTGCCATAAAGGCGTCCTGGTTCAGCCAGACACGAGCCCACCAGCAGGGCGGCACCGAGGGCGGTAGCGAACAGCTGCAGAGGTCAATAAGGAAGTGGGTTAATAAGAGATTCTAATGGTATATACGCTTAGAAATGCATGTTATTTTAAAATTTATAGTCTTGATGAAATTGCATGTGAGAGAAACAAAGATTTGGAGTTACAAGAAATGGAGGAAAAGGAATATTTTCCCATGACTGAAATGAGCACACGATAAACCAGTGAGCAAATAACCATGTGAAAATACGTTTCCAAGAAGTGCTTATTTTCTACGGTAAAGCATTTTAAAATGTTACATTTGATGGATTAATGACCGCACGAAGTCTGTTTCATATTAGCATTAGCGGTATTTATAATAACTCTGGTACTGCCGATATTTGCAAGGAAACCAACAAAGGATATAAAAGCTTCTTTACACACGTAATCCTTTTCCTACGAAACATTCCTTCTTAGCTGAATGTAGTCGTCTGATAGTAGTAAGAATAAAATAATGCAAACGACATCGTAGTTCATTGCATATGCAGTATTTGACACTTTATTATTAACTAGAAAACCCAAATAAATTCATATGTACGAACAGAAAGTGAAACACATTACTAACAAAATCGTCTGTGATTTTGAACATAGTACATTAAAGGTCCCTTCAGTGATGTTTTTTTGTTACCTCCTCCTGCTCTTACCATGTTGACAATTGAAGAGCTGGAAGTGCTATGCCACAACACCAGGGATTAACACTTTATATACACCTCAGCGACCTACGTCACCCCTCCTGCCTCACATATGACCCTCCCTCCCTCCAGGCTCTGCTCTTCCTGCCCCTCCCTATTCCTTCTTACTCTCCCACCCTCCCCTACCCTGCTCTTCCTTCTCCCTCCTTACCCACTGCCTGTCCCATTGCAACTGTTTAACCTTGCTTTTATTCTTCCTGACTCTCCCTTTTTTTCTGCGTCACCTTCGTTTCCCTCCCTTTCCTCCACTGCCTCTCCTTCTCAGTCTCCCCTCTTCCCATCTCTTTCCCCTCTTCTTTTCCCACAGTCTGTCTCCCACCTGTCTCACCCTAGCTCTCTCTTCCTGCTTTTGTTCTTCTTCCCCTTTCCCTTCTCACTTTCTCCATCTTAGTTTTTCTCCCTTCTTCTACCTCTCCATCTTAACTGTTCATCCATCCCTTATTCCTTACCCATTGACAATCCCGCTGCACCAGCCTCGCTGAGCCTCTCTCATTCCTCATCTGTTCTTTCTTTGCTTCTTTTCTCGTTCTTCTGTCACCCCCCAACTTGTCTGTTCTTCCTGTCTTTCTTCTTTATTTCCCTTCCTTCTCTATACATCTGCTTATCCACTCTTACCTCCTTTCTTTGTTTATCTTCCACTTGTTTCAGACAACTGTTCCTCTTCTGCTTCCTCTCCCTTTCCCCTCCTCCCATCTCGCTGGCCTATTCCTCTTTCCCGTCTCTCCCTCGTTACCCTTCTTTCTGTCTGCGCATTTTCACGCTGACATAAGCTTCCTCATCCCCACTTCTTTGTCGTAATCTCTAATTCTTTATCCCCTTTCCTCTTCTCCCACCTACCTCGTTGCTCTATATTCTCCACTGTGTTTCTCCCTTCTCTTCCTCCTTTCCACCTCGTGTACATTCTACTCTCCTTTCATAAAATTCCTTCCAATCTCTGCTCTACCCTTTCCTCCATAACTTCTGATGCTTCTGTTTCCATTCCCCCTTCTTTCCCCTCCCTCCTATCTCATTTGCTTCTCTCTCCTCTGACTCTCCATACTCTTTCTCTTTCTCTCTCCACTATCTCTCCACCTTTCTCTACACTAACCTTCTATTCTTTCTCTCCTCCGCCCCCATTCTTTCCCTCCTACCTCTGCTCTTTAGCCCAGTTCTGTTCTGTCTGTCACTCCCATCCTTCCTCTGCTTCCATATCTCACTGTTGGCTCTCTTTTATCTCTCTTCTCCTCTTGTGTCTTCTCTTCCCTCCCTCCCCCTTCACACCTTCCGTTTGCCTCTCCTCCAGCTCTTCTCTTCTCATCTCCGGTCTCATCCTTACTTTCGTCCTTTCCTCTCGTCCCTCTTCTCCGCTTCCCCAACCCCTACCTTCTGATTCTGATGTTCACTCTGATTCTTCCCTTCCCTCTCCCTCTCCCTCTTCTCTCTTTCTGACTCACCCCCACCATTACCAAAGCCCCTCCCTCCAACCCCCCTTCTGCCTCACTTCTGCCTTCCTGCAGGCCGGGGGAGGCAAGGACACACCCAGGCGGTTGACCCTGGAATCGTTTCATCCACGCCACACACTCCCTGCTTCTAAGGGTGGTGGGTTTCCCTGTTGAGTAAGTTTTTATCGCCCATGGGTCGTCTCTCTCTCTCTCTCTCTCTCTCTCTCTCTCTCTCTCTCTCTCTCTCTCTCTCTCTCTCTCTCTCTCTCTCACGGTAAAGGTACAGGCGGATAAGGTCGTCGACAGGAGTTGGATTTGTTGCTGTTCCTGGTCTGTAACTGGATACATCTGACACACACACACACACACACACACACACACACACACACACACACACACACACACACACACACACACACACACACAATAACTAAGGTCAACAGTAAGTACTTCTGGTCTGCGTAACTCCTGATACGTACCAAGACGTGATGATGGCTGGATATCGTCATGCCTGTCTACCGTAAACTTTTTTTCCCACGCCTCCAGTGTACGAGATTTGACGCACTGAAAGGTCCCTCGATAACGCCGATTCACCCGGGACCTTTTTTTTCTTTTATCACGCTTATGGGGGATCAGTAATACTCCTCCATGTTTCCTGGTTGGGTCACCTGGCTTGACGAGTGGCACAAAGAGCAGGATTTTTTTTTTTTTTCGTTCCATTTTTAGGTCTTCGTGCTATTGTGCAGATCTACTGAGTTTCCTCGTTTTTTTTTTCTTCTTTTGATCTCCCAAACACTTCTGAAATTTTTGCTATTCTATCTTCAGCAGTGTGCTACAAATTTACCACAATTGTTCCCTTGGCAAATAACCTATTCTATCTATCTATTGCCAGAATCCAGAATCCCGTACGGGGTGGCCATTTGACTCTGAGTTATTTGTTTTACAGGGAGGGGCACTAACCCTCCACCAACCCACTTGACACGTAGGGAGCACGTATGGTTTGGTTAAATGGTTACCACCCAGCGTTGTAAATGGTTTCTTGGCTTACAGGAAACCATTTGGCTTGTCACTCAATGTAAAGCCACCTGTAACGGAAAGAAAAGCATTAAGTAGTGACAAGAAAGATGGGAGAAATAGGAAGAGAGGAGGGCAGGCACAGAAAATGAATGATAAAGGCTAAGGAAGAAGTAGGCAGCACTACATCAAGTGAGTGGATGATGGTCGCCACCACCTACCACTATCGCCACCACCTACCACTGTACCATCTTATTCTGTTTCTTTTTTTTTTTTTTTGGAGGGGGGGGAGGACTTTTAAAGGATTTTGGTTGATCAAAGGCTACATCATACAAACACACAAATTTGTTCATCGTATGTTTTTGCGTGTCCATTAATCACCATGGCAGTTTGCACAAAGGTATGTCGGTGTACATTTCCTTTGTACATATCATCTTGCGTTCTCTTGAAAATGTTGAGTCCTTCTCCTTTTTTTTTTTTTTTTTTTTTTGCAAATTCGAGATCGTTTGTTATGATGAATTAGTGATGTGGCTCATTCTTGATTCCTCCCAACATTCCCGACTGAGTATTAAATGCGTGGAACCCGGTAGTTATTTTATCCTCCTCATTTTAATGGTCCTCTTTTGGGGAGACGAGGGTGAGGGGAGGAGGGAGGAGCTGAAAGGCGTTCGTAATCGTATATCCGGGCAGCGGAGTTGACCGGTTATAGTAGTGCCACCGCTAGCAGGCATCTCTCACCAGCTCCATCTCTCGTACTGAAGGGGGTGACGAAGAACTTACCTAACTCCTTCAGTCAGAAAAGTCTCTCCTTAGCTGAAGGAAGTCGTCTGGCGGTACCATCAATAAAACTGAAATTACGGCCTTGGGTTGAAAGGCTTAAGACCAAGAACTTTCAAATAGGCCCTATCTAATATCGGTTTATCGCCTTCGCGTGGTGACACCGATATAGCCGGCCGACGGACATGCCTGGTTATACAAACGTCCCTCAAGTCCTTCCTGGCCCCTCGAAAGGTGGATGGTAGACTGCTGGAGAAGGGCAGTTTCAGCCTGCAGTTCACAGCGTTCACATTTCAGTTGAACCTTGGGCAACAACATCAACACCAGCAACACATACTACTACTACTACTACTACTACTACTTGGAAATAAACTACTTAACTTTAATTTTCCAATAGATATCTATCTATCTATATACCTAGGCTGCTTCCCCCAAGGAAAGGGAGGTAGCCGAGACAGGACGACACACTCCCCATTTACTCATCCATTCAAACACATTCATTCGCATCTTAGCCCCAAAGGGGAGAACGGACAGATAGATATAACCTTAATTATAATGCATTATATGAGAAATCAGATGGCAAATATTACCTGGCAGGGCAGCAGCAGTAAGAACTGCTATGTAGATCAAGGTGTAAGACAAGGAGGGATTCTTTCACCATTTTTATTTAAATTTTACATCAATGATATTATCGATAATTTCTCAATATGCAATGAAGGATGTACTCTTGGTATATTTAAGCTTAATATATTGGCGTACGCAGATGATTTAATACTTCTTGCTGGGTCAGTGGCAGATATGGAGACTTTGTATGCCACTCTGTGTTCCTGTATAGAAGACCACAAATTAGTTATTAATAAAGAAAAAACTAAGTGTATTTGTTTTAAACAAAATTCAGCTTTTATAAGAGATAGTTTAAACTTGAACGGTGACCACATTGAAGTAGTAAAGTGCTATAAATATTTGGGACATTATAATTTTAAAATTATATTATAATTTCAGTGGTTTGAATGATATAGAGTTTAGGCTGAATAACTTTTATGCCTCTTTTAAAAGTATTTTAAGGGATTTTAGTCATAAAAATATTGATATATTTTTATTCTCATTTAATTCGTATTGTGTTCCACAGTATGGTCTTCCCATATTGAATGCAAAAAATTTTTAAACAAACATTTTTAAATGTTTTGAAGTGGCATACGATAAGGCCGTGAAAAAATGTGTGGTGTTCCTGTTCATGCAGGTTGCCATACAGCAGCTAATAACTGCAATCAGATGCTACTTAAACACCACACAGCTCTGACCCAAGCAAGGTATGTAAAGAGACTAAAAAAAAATCATAACCCCCTTATCAAATTTAACATTCCACATTTATCTAATGGCGTACTTATTAACAGTGTTGTTTCCCTGCTCAGAAATGAGTATGAAGTGGATGTTCTTGGAGAAAGTTTGGATGTTATAACCTCTCGCATAACGTGGGTACAAAGACATGAGGATAGGAGGGGGCACTGTATTTTCTATGGATTTTAGTGCACTTGTCATATGGGTGTGGGATTGATGTAGATTTTAATTTATTTACCTTTTTTTAATTTTTAATTTATTAGAGACACTTAAAAAATATTTTAACCATATATTTGTAAAAAGTTTTTTATATATATTGTACACTACCTGATATTGAACTTTTATAATTTTGTTTTTTATTATTCTTATTATTTTTATTATCTTCTATTTTGTTGTTTTTTAATATGACATTTTTAAAACTTTCTTCTCTTCTTGTTGTAAGCAAAATTTTAGTGAATTGGGTACAATATTTTTAAAGCATATATATTTTCAAAATATTGGTTTGGGGGATTTTTCTTTTATATATAATTAAAAAATTTAGTATTATTTTTATTATGTGTGCAGTGATTAAAAAATATCATTGTATTTTTATTCGGAATTTATATTCTAATTTTTGTTTATGTTCTTTTAATATTGTTACTGAATATTTTAACAATAATTGTCAGTCAGCTTCCGCTTATGCATACATGGGCTACATGTCTTTGTAGGCAAGGAAATGAGTAATAACAGTAGACTGAGACAATGGTGACAGTGTAGGGGGATGCTGTGAATGATATACTTTGTTACATACAGCATGTTACATTATAGAATATTATCAAACTATGTAATTATATTACGAAATGAAATGAAATTACTACTACTACTTGTACTAGTACTAGTACTAGTACGACTACTACTAGTACTACTACTACTACTACTACTATCCTCATTCTAAAACTTTTGAGACCGGCTGTGATAGACGCCACCCGGTAGTAACGATTCGCATTTTATCTTATATTTCAGCCTCCGATGCGTCACGAAGCCGTCCCAGAACCCACATGCGTCCATTCCGCGTTCCCCAAGCACTGTTCCGCATACGTCACTTCCGTCGTCGTGATCTCGGAACAGAACGAACTTCGATAATTGGCCAGATAATGACTACAATAACCCCCTATGCAGCTGTTAAGACCTTGAATTCAGTGATGCATTTTTTTGTCATTATTTCCTCTTTTTGTCATCAGGAGAATTTATTATTTTTAAGAGAGATTTTCCGAACTGGAAGGGTTAGGTTAAGACTTCATTCTTTAAGTACGAGGGACCTTTTCTAAGTTTAACAAGAATATGTAGCAAGGAGAAACGACAATGATTCGTGATCGTAATGCAGGGGTTAAGGTGTGAGAAAGTATGGCGACCTAAAAGTGTGGCCTCATTCCTATCTATAAACCATTTTACCCTCAGTACTTCACCTATTTTCGTTTTTGCTGCTACCAGACGAGTATATTCAGTTCAGTAATAATAGTAAATCCATCCACCATCCAATCCTATGTCGCCCCACGAGGAGCGTAGGAACCCGGAGCTAGGCAAGTTGGTCCTGACATTTAAGATGAAAGTGACTGGCCTTACTCATCCCTGAGTGGCATTATGTGAGCATTAAACCCCAACCATCCTGATGTACAGGAAATCATTTGGCTTGTCACTCTGTGTGGAGTCACCCACAGGCAGGGGGAAGAGGAAAGAATGAAGGAAAGACAGGCAGAAGAGGGAGTGTAAAATCACCCGCAGGTAGAAGGACTAGGGAAGAATGAAGGAAAGAAAGAGAGAAGAGGATGGAAGGAAAGAATGATGGAGGAGAGGAAAGGGCAGACATCTGAGAGCAGCACTACATCGAGTGAGTGGATGGTGAGCGCCCCCACCTACCACTTTCAATGCAATAATAATAATAATAATAATAATAATAATAATAATACAGTGCTAATGATGATGATGATGATGATGAACTGGTCTTTTGTTCTTGTAGCGAATTCACTATCGCTCGACACACGTTTACACCTTACACCTGCTCGAACTGTGACACTCATATATATTACAAACTTCATCTGTAGAGTGGCAGCAAATGATACCCTGTAATTAAACCCTGTAATCAACTTTTCAAACAAGTGGAGTTAGGTGTGGTTTTCATCGACTCTTCACTACAAACGGACTCCTCTAAGATGAATTAAATCATTTGGAGGTTTAAGAAGTTGATGAAGTACAAATATATGGAACAGAAATTATATAATAAAAACACAAGTGATTCAGCTAATTGCGTAAGGGAGGAAAGAAACTGTGACAAGAAATGGAATAAAAAAAAATGGATATTACGTAATGCAGTACAGACCATTTAGAAAGTGTGACTGCATTTCCCTTAACCTGCAAAGAGACTAAGATCAAATGTAAAAATGATTTTATGAATAGGAACAACTATAATATTGAGAAAAAAACTATTATATTAACAAAAAATTTGAGTAAAAGTATTAACAGAAGTAGTAAAAATATGTCTAAATAAAAAAAGTTGCAACAGTAATAGCTCAATCAACTTTTTATTTATTTTTATTTTTATTTTATTTTTTGGGGGTGGGGGGAGGGGGAGGGCCATCGCCAGACATTTTGACGGACCTAAATTCCAGATACTGCAGTACTGACAACACACGATTCTCATACAGTGCCTGCGACCTTATTTTTTATTTATTTTCTTTTTCGGTGTCTGTATTACGACCTTAACCTTTTATCCAGACGAATTAAATTGACGTTTTCTTGTCTCTCCAACCGACGTGGGAAGTTGTCTTGATATTGCCTTTTTATGTGTGTGTGTGTGTGTGTGTGTGTGTGTGTGTGTGTGTGTGTGTGTGTGTGTGTGTGTGTGTGTGTGTGTCTGTCTGTCTGTCTGTCTGTCTGTGTTGTCCTTCCTCATTTTTCCTACTAAATAGTGATATAAACCTGTTGTTATTGTTTTAATGTTGCATTATAATTAGTTATTATTTCTTCTTGTTCATCTTGCTTTGCTTATTATTTACCATGCATTACCTGCTTGATAATGGTTCCCTGTAATTCAATCGGCAGAGCATCTTCTCGTTTTTCTGATATATATAATCTCATAGACTTCGAGTTCATTATAGTAGCTCCTTGCAGTACGATTCCAGCCTCTTTACCATTACTTCCTGTCGTAGCTGGATGGTTATGGAGTGTTCTTCCCTACTGGAGAGATGGGGTCCTGAAGTGAACCGATCATTTATTATCCATGACCGTAATGATGGATCTGATATGACTGGTGGAACAGAAAAAGTTTGTCCCGATCATGAGTGTACAGTATTCAGTTAGTTGTTTTGTGTATTGCAACAGACGCCTTTAAATATTGCAACTTAGGTATATTCTGTCAAGATATTTCTGCTGCTTTCTACCACAATTACAGGGTTCCTTTCAGGGAGAACAATGCATTTAGAGGTTTACTCCAACAGCCACCAAGAAATTGTAATATCTCTTCATTATTGTGATGTATGGAGCCATATATGTTTAGTGATCCATCTGTCTTTATATTTATTTATTTTAATCTGTCCATCCCGTTTAACGCCCTAAAAAAAAAAAAAATAAATAAATAAATAAAAGAAGTACAGTTTCTTTTAGGGACTATAAAAAATCCTCGTTTAATTGTGTACGCAAGTAGTTTTTGTAGCGCATATTACAAGGTACAATGGCAAAAAATATGAGTTATTATGCTACAAGAATAGTGCTGAGTGTTTGGAAGGTGGTGTTTTTGCGGCTATTGTTCATTCGTTGGTGTGGGTAGACGAAGCTAAGTGGTAAGTGTAAAAGACAAGCGGCTGTTTTTCGTTCGTTAGTGTGCGTAGACGAAACTAAGTGGTAAAAGATATGCTGTTAATGTTCGTTCGTGGTTGTGGGTAGACGAAACTAAGTGGTAAATGATGTGCTGTTAATTTTCGTTCGTAGGTATGGGTAGACGAAGTTGAGTGGTAAGTGTAAAAGACGTGATATTTGTAAAGTGACAACCCCTCCCTTACCCGAACTCGTTCCTAACCTGGATAGTAATCGTCCGGGATAGAGATTCATTAAGGACATTGTTGTACTAAAGAAGTTCATGGAGAAGGTTTTTACCCGGTCAGTACGATAGGTCTCCCGTAAGCAGAGTTCAAGAATATAGTTAAGAAGACGCCATGATACTTAAGGGAATCGTGTATACTTACCCATCTCCATTACATGACGTTTCCCTGCAGCTCTATAAAATTGTCTAAGAAAGAATATGTAAAAAAAGTAATTCCACATAAAGGGTAATGTATTCAAAGGCTGTAAACATCTAGTAATAAGTAACTTGACATATGTGACAGGTGCAAATGGTAGGTGGAGAAATGGTAGATTATAAATGGTAGATAGGATAGTTCTAGATAATAAACCAATGGCAACCGAGGTAATCAATGTGAAAACTCGTGGTAAGCGGAAATTATAAATGTGTAAGGAGATTCAGTACTTGTAAATATACTTCTTGAGGTAATACAGATGTCGGTAAATGACTGGAATATCATGGGAAAATGGCAAGAGGTATGAGGTAAGTGAAAATAAGTGATCGGAATATTGATGGACAGAGTTAGATACCAAGGGGCAAAATGATAAGAAAATAGATTAAAAGTAGTGGGGAAGTGTACGAGGCAAAAGACAAGTGGAAATAATCACATGTAAAGATATTCCATTGTTACAGTTAGAATTCAAGGAGCAAGAGGTTGAACGTAAATAGAGACAGGTAAGGTAGAGTGGGAAAGTGACCGAGGCAAGTGGGAAGCGGTGAGGGATGAATGGTGAGCAGGAAGGACTGGGTGTGAGGGTGGGGGTGAGGGACAGGCACTAATACTACAGATACAGTTGTCTTGGTGTCCAGGATGGGGGTGAGGGGAGTGGGGGGGGGGGCTGGAGGAAGAGATAGGGGGTATTTGGTGTACTTTATGTGCGTTGTAGTCCCTTTGTGTTTTCAGGAACCTGCGTATATTGTGCGGGGTTTATTACTGGTAGTGGTGGGGATTATGGTGTGTGTGTGTGTGTGTGTGTGTGTGATTAGGGTGAGGTTCGTTCCTTTATGTGAGGGACTTGCTGTGAGTAGTTATATATATATATATATATATATATATATATATATATACTGTATATCAGAGTTTCTTAAAGTGTGGTCCACTGACCCCCAGGGGTCCATGGAACGTTCCAAGGGGTCCGCAGGCTAATATGAGTAACAGATAAAACATATAATAGTAAACAAACTGTAAAATGTAATTTGTAAAATGAATAATGTTATGACAGTTATATGAAATAAAATTTGAACAGCTATGTTCAAGTTAAGCCATTAATAAATAATTCAGTAACAATTTTAGTATATTATAGCCTACAAACACCTTTCAACTCAAGAGGTAGGGCAGGAGGGAAATCTACTCATAATTAAGGGTCCGCCACATGATTAGTTTTATGAAAGGGGTCCGCTGCACGAGAAAGTTTAAGAACCACTGCTGTATATCTATCTATCTATCTCTTTATCTATCTATCTATCTATCTATCTATCTATCTATCTATCTATCTATATATATATATATATATATATATATATATATATATATATATATTATGTTATTAGGTATGTATGTAAAGAACTACTTACAGAAAGTCATTCACATCAATGAAGAGAGAGAGAGAGAGAGAGAGAGAGAGAGGGGAGAGAGAGGGGAGAGAGAGAGAGAAAGCGTGATTAATATACATATTAATATCTTTATATAAATTATATCTGTATTTTTATTAGTTATTTATATAATCTTATCGTGCATGTGTGTGTGTGTGTGTGTGTGTGTGTGTGTGTGTGTGTGTGTGTGTGTGTGTGTGTGTGTGTGTGCTTGTATGTGTGGCTGGGGACAATTCAGAGAAGAATATGAGCGTAGATTAGTGTCCTTGAGTACGGTTGTGCATGTGTGTACAGTATACATGACCCTGTTTTTCAGTACTATGCATGAATATACATCCGTTTACGAAAAATAAGCTTTGCTATCCAATGGTTCAGTGAAAAGCAGGGGGGTTACTTCTCCGTTTGTTTCAGTGTGTTTAGTCTTTCTGAGCAGCAGATCATTCACTATAATACCACAATGATAAGTATTTCGGGTAACATAATAGAAAATGGTGTAATTATCAAAACAGGCCATGCAGATTTTTATTTTAAGTTTCCATGTCTTATGTTTCAGAATGAGGTAAGAGAGAGGATCCATGCTTCTGTTGACTACTGTACCGACGTGTCTTCAGGTTCCGTGAGTTTTCATAAGTGATTTTATTTTTGCGTGAGAGTACTTAACCTTCTCTTACGTATTGTGTATTCTTATGTATGAACCAGCTGTTAGGTTGAATAGCGTAAGAGTAAATGTGCATGTAGAGGTAATGAAATACACAAGTTAATGGGTTGGCTTTGGTAGACAGGTAAAAATAGCTCAGTCAGGGAGAGAGGGACGGATAGATAGATATGAAAAATAGGTAGAGGTTGATAGATAGATACAGATTATTCACAGAGAGATAGATGCATTGGAACCAATAATGGGTAGTGTTAGTAGATGGGTTACAACTGAGTCGTTAAGAGACAGATGAGGAAATAAAAATACACACTTAATATACTAGTAATTATAGCTTTGTAACAGAGAGAACGATAGATGATAAAATGTGTGAGGTAAATGGAAAAACAGATGGACAAATGTTACTGGCAGAAATACGTATCTGATAGACTGATAAAGACAAAAGTATATGTTGGGTAAATGTATGGTCGACAGAATAATTGAATGGTCATTAAAGAGATAAAGTGAGATAGATACTCTAGACGTAGAGACATAGACAGATAGAAAAACGGACGGACTGATAGATATTACAGACAGAAAGATGTTTAGGCTGACACATATGAGTAGTGATAGATAGATAGACAGTTCAGTAAATAGATAAACAGAAATAGACATTGATACAGCAAAAAGACAAATCAATATATACAGATAGAAAGGCAGGCCGATAGATAGATACATAGACAAATCACAGATATATAGAGACAGAAGAGTGAGAACACGCCAAAAGAGTGAGAGCGTGCCAGAATACCTTTTGTAATCAGTTCCTCCTTGTTCCCAAATCCTTGAGGTAACTGCAGGGAGTGGCGAACACCTTGTATTCTTTATGGCTGTCATGATGTGTGTGTGTGTGTGTGTGTGTGTGTGTGTGTGTGTGTGTGTGTGTGTGTGTGTGTGTGTGTGTGTGTGTGTGTGTGTGTGTGTGCGCCCAACGTCCTTATAGCATTTTATGATCCTGTTAATTACACACCCATTTCATTTTAATCTTTGCATCTGAATTTTTATAAAGCAAGAACTGGAGTTATGGAAATTCAAGTAAAAATTCTTATACGCTGTGTCTGTAAGATATTCGTAAGGCGAAGGTGCAATTTGACACAACAGTAATCCAATATTACGTGTTGCAACTTGCCTTGGTGATCAGATATTCGATTGCACACACACACACACACACACACACACACACACACACACACACACACACACACACACACACACACACACACACACACAGTATATTCGTGAGGTGCTTAATGTCTCCAGTCCTTTTTTTTTTAGGTCTCGTTCGTGCACTTATGACTTGTTGATTTGTGATATTCGGTATTTTTAGTTACGTCGTAAATCCTTCCCCCCCCCCCCGTCTCTTTCTCTCACCCTCTCTCTCTCTCTCTCTCTCTCTCTGTTCAGCTATCTGCTTGTTTATCTCCATTTAGTTTTCTGTCTGTCTTTCTGTCTCTATCTATCTATCTATCTTTCTATATCTGTCTTTCTATCATCTGTCTATATTTCTATCTATCTGTCTGCCTGTCCATCTATCTATCTATTTTCCTATATGCAGCGTCTCAGTTTTAATGCAGGGGGCTTTTGTGTTCTCGCATTTTGACTTTAGATATATTTTTTATATATATAAATAAGAGAACAGAGGAAGGAAAAACAAATGAATAAAAAAAAATAATCCATGCACCAGATTTCTGGTGTCCTCTGTTCATAAAATATCTGTAACAGACTTGAACTGCTGTGGGTTGAAGTTTGGAGGGAAACAACTCTGAGGAAGCGAGTTCCAGAGAGATGCAGTTCGGGGAATATAAAGAATTCTGATAGGCAGAAGTTCTGCAATATGGCTGAGTGACATTCCAGTCATGAGCGCTACCAGATGCCCGTGTAGCACGAGGGAAGGCATGGAGAGGTGGCACCATGGACGCAACTTCGTCTGAGCATTTGCCATAAAAATATCTGTAAAATAATGCAAGGGAGGCAACATTTCTTCTTACTTGTAGGGGAGGTAGTTTATTTGTAATGGCAGGGTTGTTAATCATTCTAACAGCTTTGTTCTGAATTTTGTCTAGTTGTTTTAATGCAACCTCTCCATATCCATTCCACAAGGGTGAGCAATATTCAAGCTGAGAACGCACATGACTCTTATAAATTATAGCTAACTGCTCATCAGTGAAGAAGTTACGGACTCTGTACAGTAATCCCAGTTTCTTAACACGAGAGCAGGCCAGATAACAACCGCTGTTAAGTAACAAAAATGGACGTGTCTGTATATTTATCTACCTATCTTTGTCTATCTGTCTGTCAATCAGTATTTATCTGTCTATCTATCCGTCTATTTATCCATGTCTATCTTTCTATCTGTGTATATGGCTATCTACTACTGTCTGTCTATTTGTCTGCCTTTCTGTTGTCTGTTTTCAGTCTATCTGCCTATTAATTAGTCTGTCTACTTATCTATCTGTCTGTTTGTCTCTGTCTGTCTATGTACTTCTGTCTATTTTTTTTAGTAATTTTTCTCAGTTTTCAAACCAACAGCCCCATTATTTATCCATGGTGACCTCAGCATAATACATACAGGCCTTTCGCCCTTTTTTTTTTTCATCCCTTTTTTTTTCCGTTTACTTTATGTTCTTGCCCTCCATATTGTCTGTTTTTGTCTAGTGTGTATCCATTTCTTGTAATTCGTGTGTGTGTGTGTGTGTGTGTGTGTGTGTGTGTGTGTGTGTGTGTGTGTGTGCGTGTCGCTATTTGTCAACATCAACCATACTCTTTAATAACTCACTAATTATTAATCCTCCTTATCACCTTATTGCTTTTATTATTTTTTTTAACTTTAGCACTTAAATATATCTTCCCTCCATGAACAAATTTGTAAAGCATAGAATAGTTCCGAGCGAGCCAAAAGGAATAGTTTCTCCCCTATTGAACCAAATTGACAAATATTTCGTGAACTGAACACAATGTCAAACGTTCATGTTGCTGTGTAAGGTCATAATCATAATTCGTTGTGACGTTGATCTCCAAGATATTGCTACGAAACACAGTATGATTTGTGATGGTCTGCCTCCCAGTACTTCCACCAAATCTGGTTGAAATAAGATAAAAACTGTTCCTTTTATCGTGGCCGGAACATCCTGTCCCACAATGGTAAACCTGTTTTCGCGAAGATGTAATAAATCTGATGCTTGTGACATTTCCTGCTCAGCTTTTATCATACGCATAGTCAGACGGTAATATATCAATTTTCTCCTGACGTCACAAATTATATTGATCATTTAGGGTGTCAATAAAACCCTCCTTCACGATGATTTTTTTTTTTTTTTTTTGGGGGGGAAAGGGGGGCGTGTGTGCAATCTCAACTCAGTACATCTCTGACTTTTAATTTTTAGAAGTACTTAATCAATGCTCTTCCTGCGCCTCGTCTAGCAGCAGATTAAAGGAGGAGGGTTAGTGGATAGGGGATAGGGGTGGGAGGAGTTTAGAAGAGAGAAGAGCGTCTAGCCCTTTCATTGTAAGTGTCCTACAGTATCTCTGGAAAAAAAAAAATTGACAGCAACACTAATTCAATAATAATAATAATAATAATAATAACAACAACAACAATGCGCTTCATTCTGAAACTTTTAATTCCCTGCTTCACTGGTTCCAAGAGAATTCTGCATTGCACAGTACTGGCATTTCAACCTCATTTATAGAAGAACGCCAGAAAAAAGAAAAAAAGAAACTAAGTTACACATGTATTGTGCTTACGTTCCACTTCTTTCTTTGTGCACACCTCTGGTTCAGTGAGGAGACAAGAATTTCTCAACGCAAAGTGCCATAGAGTAGCTGGCTTACCGACCACACCTAGATCCTTCAGAAAATTCTTGTGTGTGTGTGTGTGTGTGTGTGTGTGTGTGTGTGTGTGTGTGTGTGTGTGTGTGTGTGTGTGTGTTCTCCAGTGACTCAGCAAAACCTCAGTTTTTATAGATCTTTTTGCGAAATCGAAAGGTACACTAAACGCAAACGAATATTAACACTGGTAATGATCCCCGTACGCTAAAAGAGGTTTATATATATATATATATATATATATATATATATATATATATATATGTATACTGTATATGTGTGTGTGTGTGTGTGTGTGTGTGTGTGTGTGTGTGTGTGTGTGTGTGTGCAAAAGCTCATCAACACTTGCTTTCACTTATCTCAGCCTCTTCAATATGATTACATCTTTTAGAATTTCATCCATGTATCTCAGACGGTGTTTCGCACATTGTGAGAGACTCTTGGTTGTGGAAAGTTCAGAAACACACTCCATTAATCCATTTACCTCTTTGGCATCCTTTTACTAAACCCCTGTAATATAGTGCGTATATTCAAATTTATCCTAGCCACTTTCAAACGATTGTTACTCATCTAAAGAAACTTCCCTGGTAGTGAATAGGTGAGTGAATGTCATGCCGAACCATTCCGGTTTGAGAAACCTCCCCCTAGGCTAAATGAAATGGGCGAGTGTTTGCGAGAATACAGTTGATAATACTTCATGGGATTGAGGGGATTAAGGCTTCCCAATCCCAGGAGATTTATACTTGTGTGCCTTAGGAATGATACGCTCATCACGGCTAAGCATTAAATCAAAATCATAAGTTTGTGGTGATGAGGTGGAAGAAAGACTTGTCCGCTGTTTGAATGAAGGTGAAGTCGAATCCAGATTGAAGTAGTGAATAGTTTGGTGTCACTGAATTCCATAAAACAGTCTTAACTAATCATCCATAAGACCTACGCAAAATGTTTGAAAAATAACAATAAATAAAGCTCCCATCAATATTACTAACAGTGCTGAATGGGAGAGCTCAAGCATGTATTCCATGTGACCAGTGAATATCAGTGCCCAGGTGGTGGCATAAAATGGTAGACGCTATTTACACCTCGCAGAAGGATCGTTGGACCTTGTAAACAGATTTTTAGCTTATGCCCAGAGTCGTATACGTAAAAAAAAAAAAGACACCTACGTTATGATCCCTTATAAATTCATTCCAGTACTCGAAGCGGACATTAAAGATACAAGAAGAATATAAACAGGTGTCGAATTATCCCATATAAATTCATACCAGTGGTCGTGAAGGCGGACATTGATGATAAAAGATATGTCAGACACCCGTAGAATTATCCATCTAAATCGATCTAACACTCGAGGAAGCGGAGTGAAATTCTTATTGGATGAGACAGCAACTATTCTTCACCTTGACCACTGCTAAGAGGAAGTTGTGACGAAACGATCAGGGAAAGCGTGATATTGTCAGTGGAAAAAACACGTGTAATTAGGCTGAAGGTTGACACTAACTTCTATTTATTTCGCTCAGGTTCAGTTTTTATCGTATGGAATTGGACTGGGTGCGAGTATACAATTTTTATATAATGATCTATGTTTATATTGTTTGGTGGAAGTGGAGATAGTTATACAATCCTCAGTGTTTTGCTTGGACAACAGAAAATACGTTGCCTTTTCTTACGTAGAAATAGACCATCTTACTGTCATGTGTGTGTGTGTGTGTGTGTGTGTGTGTGTGTGTGTGTGTGTGTGTGTGTGTGTGTGTGTGTGTGTGTGTGTGTGTGTTTGTGCTCTTGTGCGTGTGTTTTTGTGTGTGTATGTATGAATGTATGTATCAGTGTGTGAAGCTCAGTCAGGGAGTAAGTGATTTAGTAATGAAAATAGGTCAGAGGTCAAGGCCACAGGGTAAGGTCAACTCTGACAATTTGACACTTAATATCCTAAGCCTCTCCCATTCATGATGTTAACGACGAATTACCTATGACAAGTCGTTGGGTCTTGAAAAATCAGTGAAGATTGTTTTTAATGAAATTCACAACAGACTCATCCTTCCGTCATTCAAGATCGATGTAACGATTTCAAGTTGAGCAGGTTACTCCTCAGACACTTCCCTTGTCCTGAATGAATCTGTACTGGGCAATCCTTAGAAGTCTACGCCATCCACATGCCATGGTTCTGTGGGGTAGTCAGAATATAATAAAAGGCGCATGTGCTTAATATAAAAATGTGAAGAAAAGAGAAAATGAAAGTACTTCCAAAAACCGGATCTTTACTATCTCTCCGGGAAGCCTAGATTTTAAACCCATGAAGAGGAAAATGTTCGGCAAAAACTAATCTTTGCCTGTCTGCCTACTTACGTGTTGGCTTAGTTAGCTCATACTTATTAGCACCTAGATTTTAAGGGTATATGCAGAGATTTTAAGGATATATCTAGTTATCAGTCCTTCCTAACTTTTTTGGTACGAGTATAAACAAAGATATTAAGGTTGAATCGGTATCTTTAGTTCGTCTCTTCATCTGCCTTCTCCGTGGGGAGGTGGAGGAGGGGGGGAAATACGTCCTCAGTATTCCTGCTTGTCGAAAGAGGCGACTAAAAGGGGCCTTTTATCTACAGAGTTTCTCTCCTTACTCTCCTCTTCCTCTCTTCTGTGCACACTCAGTCCTTCCCATCTCCATATTTCATCTGGTCTTTATATTCTCTCTACTACTACAAGGTTGAACATCAGGTGTCATGATATAAATAGTTCAAAGATTTCCTGTTGACATCGACCTTTTCCTCTTTCCTGGGTCAAGCCCGCCGACTTAATCAACGCCGACTCCATCAACATTGCCTTTGTCGACGCCGTATCTATCAACGCCGACTTCGTGCCTTATAGCCATTTTCTGGCTTACTGCTAGTTCTTTATTAACCATTTTATACTTCCCTTCATCTGCTTACAAGTCTCGCTCTTTATCCATTAATCTCTTTATTAGGGCATCTCGCTATTCATCCCTTCATCCAGACTCTCTGATACAAAGACAACCTTTCACTCCATCTTAGGCCTTTCCTGTCAGTCTCTGTGTGCGTCTGTCTTCATATATTCTCGTCTTCTTTCCGTCTTTCTTCTCCTTGTCCTTACCTTCAACATTCATTTGTGTCTCCAGTTTCCTGTTTCCCATTTTTCTCCCTCCGTTTTTCCCTTTTCCGTGTGTGTGTGTGTGTGTGTGTGTGTGTGTGTGTGTGTGTGTGTGTGTGTGTGTGTATGTTTGTTTTATATCTCATCAGTATCAACATTTATTTCTTTATTTTTCTTCCCACCTTCCCTTCACACTCTCATCCGTCTTTTGTTATATGTTCATGTATCAATCCATCTACTTAAATATTCTCTTTTTTCTGTTCCATATTCTATTCTTACAGTAAGAGACTCCATCCATTCATTTATCATATCTTTTCGTTCATCTGTTATTTATATGACCTACTCATTCATTTATCCGTCCATCCACACATTCATTCACTTCTTCTTCCATTATCAATCCATCTATCTACCAGTTCTTCCATCTATCTATCTATCCATCCCTCCATTCATGCATCCATTAATCTACCCTTACCACTGTCCATCCGTCCTTTCATCCGTCCATCCCCATATCCATCCATCCTTCTATGTAACTATTCCCCCATCCATCCATCCATCCTTCCTTGATGCCAATCACTGTACTGTTTCTACTCTGACTTGGCCTAAAATTTTCATCTGTCTGTCTTGAATGCTGAGTTGACACTAGAATATGATGCAAGTCACAAAGAAAGTGCAGCAGAAAGATGTGGAGCGTTAGAATCATCTTTTTATGCCACTGAACTTTGTGAAATAAGCTCCAAAAGGACGAGAATTTAGACGAAGTTAAAGTATATAAAGAAGAGTTAAATTCTTTAATAAACAAAATCACTCCACCCAGCTCTTAATCAGTCCATATGCATCTTATTCCATGTTACCAGTCACCGTTCTCCGTATTCTTCCATCCATCAATCTAGATAATTTATTTATTCATTATTGCATCCATTAACACACTCAATTATCCCTTCATCCCTTCTCTAACCTCCTCATTACGGTGATGTCTTTATTTCTTATCTTTATTTTATTCAGCTTAGGAGAGACTTTTCGACCGGTAAGAGTTATATATAGTGTTCAGTAGGCCTTTGTCTACGACTGGTCTCTTCTGAGCTGAATAAAATCTACCTTATGGTAAAAAGTTAAAATGTAGTTACACGTCCGCGTACTGAAACACAACCTTAACCGAGACAAAATGAAAGTTTTAATAGTTGTGATAATCTGGAAAAGAGAATTACTATCACTTTACCACAATTTATCCGAAGGCTGTGACAATTTTTACTCAGAAAAAATAAACACCTATATTATTTTCATTTAACTGCATTTTTACTCCTGCCTCTGAATGGTTGCATCATGCACGGTTTCACTGCGTGGCTTTCTCTTAGAGGAAAAAAAAAAGTTTGATATTAGCAAGTATTATAATATCTGAGTCCAATGTAACGAATGGATGAACCTAACAATCATGGCTATACAGAAGGGATGGTAATGTAGCAGAACCTCCTTTCCTCAGGTCTTCCACCCACTCTGAGGACTTGAAAAGGATAGAGGGGTTCAGTGTATGTCCTCCATGTACAGTGAGAAAATAGATGTGATATGAGTTCCACCCCTTTTGCATCCTTGCCGTCGACGGAATGGTCTCTGCTTTATATATATTTTTGGGGTGTATTGTTAGACCAGTGGGGTGTAGCAGAGAATTTCATGGGCTTCATTGACGAACGATTTTTCCTTTGTTCATTCCACTTGACTCTGTGTTCATAGATGCACTTTTGCATTTATGTGGCTCTATTTCTGGATTCCTCCCGTCCAGTGAATTACAGGGAAAAGCTTAAGCTGTTGGTGAAGCAGTTGGTGTACTGTTATTTCTACTTCCTGCCTGGGCACTTATACGGTAGTCTATTTGTACCGTGTTAGTCCTAGCTGTGATACCCACTCGGTCATCATGTTGAACTAATTTTCTTCATGGCTTAGTGGAATCATATCATAGTGGGAAATAATATTATAACAGTGGGTACATATAACTTTATTGTACACTAAATTAATTACACACACACACACACACACACACACACACACACACACACACACACACACACACACACACACACACACACACACACACACACACACACACACACACACACAATCATCAGTCAACATCTGTATAAAGTCTCATCGGTCAAGATGAGGGAGTATTATGTGCACAGCTGCAAAAATCACAAAGCAACAGGGTAGTGCACCGAAGTGAATAATATTAATAATAATCATCCTCATCATCATCCTTATCATCATGACCTTGCTTCCTATCTAAAAATAAGGTTAAGAGGGTGAAAAACATTAGAGGGAAAAAGTTCACCTTCACCTGCAAGTTGATCCATGTGGTCACCGTAGGAACCTTTGTGACCCCCAAAGGAACCACCATGACCGCCAAAGGAACCTCAGTGGAAGGAACCCTTGGATGATCCACTGATGATAGAACCACCATGTCTGCCGAAGGAACCACCATGTCTGCCGAAGGAACCACCGTGTCCACCGAAGGAACCACCGTGTCCGCTGAAGGAGATGCCTCTACCCTTTGATAATCCGCCGAAGGAACCACCGTGTCCGCCAAAGGAACCACCGTGTCCACCGAAGGAACCACCGTGTCCGCCGAAGGAACCACCGTGTCCGCCGAAGGAACCACTGCTGAAGGAGATGCCACTACCCTTTGATAGTCCGCCGAAGGAACCACCATGTCCGCCAAAGGAGCCACCATGACCGCCGAAGGAACCACCGTGTCCACCGAAGGAACCACCATGGCCGCCGAAAGAACCACCCTTGGACGATCCACCGAAGAGAGAACCACGATGTCCACCGAAGGAACCACCATGTCCACCGAAGGAACCACCATGGCCGCCAAAGGAACCACCATGTCCACCGAAGGAACCACCATGGCCACCGAAGGAACTGTGGCCGAAGGAACCCCCTGAGGAGAACCCACGGTTACCATATAAGTTGCCTCCGAAAAATCCTCCACGGCCACTGGAAATAAATCCACCTCGGCCTCCAGATACCAACCCTCCGTGGCCACCTCCATGGACTACTTCATGACTGTCACCAAAAACTCCTCCATGTACAACTGCAGGACCTCCTCCGAGACCTACACCGTGACCTCCTTTAAGTCCTCCTCCGAGACCTACACCGTGGCCTCCTTTAAGCCCTCCTCCGAGACCTCCTCCGTGGCCTCCTACAAGTCCTCCTCCGAATCCTGCACCGTGACCTCCTTTAAGTCCTCCTCCGAAACCTACACCGTGACCTCCTTCTCCTTGGCAGGTCCCCAGCAGAAGGACAGAGCTGACGGCAATTACCAGCAGCTTCTGTGGGAAAATGGAGAGAGATCTGAGACCAGTGAAAATTTAAGGAGTATTATGACATACACACTCCTGAGTACAGCAGTAACAATGACAGTCGGTATGAAACACACCAATTCATCATTTCTGTGGAAGAACAATTATACCCACAATATGGAAACAGTTTTAACTTAGAAGATGCACTCCAATTCAACCGAAACTATTAAATAAGCTACAGTGCATTTTTTGCAAACCTGAGATTTGAAATAGGCTACTCCACCCTTCACCATTCATAACTAATCAAATCCTTCACTCTACAGCTCGAGTTTCAACCTCATTCAAAACCCCATCCATCTATTATCCCACACCCTTGTCTCGCTTCAGCATTGGTCCTGAAACACTCCCTCAGCCATCCACCTGCTATTACACTCGTTTCACAACTTTTATGAAGCTGTTTTTTTTTTTTTTAGTAAACACCATTTTCATATGTGGATATCTTGAGAAATAAGCTGCAAAGAACGAAAAATATCTGCCAGATTAAGACGAATGAGCTTTACAGATGTTTACCATGGTTGATGCTTAAGTTTGGGCAGCTCAGAAGAGAATGTCTATGTTACATGCCCTGCTCCTGATTTTATACGCGCGTTGACTCCTCCCTCTCTCTTCCTCCCCCTCCCGCTTCCCTATTCCCTCTCTCTCTCCTCCCTCTTCCCCCCTGCCCTCTCTCCCCAGTCTATCCAAGCTGACCTGTCCGCCCACCCCCCACCCCATTCTGCAATGACCCAGATTTCTTTCTCTATTTTCAGTCCTTTCATCGACCCGTTTACCTTCGTTCTACAATACTTGACCTTATGTGACCTTTTTTTGTTCTTGTTTTTGCTCTCTCTCTCTCTCTCTCTCTCTCTCTCTCTCTCTCTCTCTCTCTCTCTCTCTCTCCCCGTATGCTTGTATGTGCGTATGTATAAATAGAGAGAGAGAGAGATCTTTTGTACCCTCGAAGATCCAGTTGCATTTTTCCTTTTTTTACTTCTCTCACTTGCTACCTGTCATCCAACTTTTAACTTCTTCCACATCCTCAAAAAAATATTTAAATCTCTTTCCTCTCATTCATTTTCCTGTTTTGTGGAACTATAATAGCTCCCTGTGCCTCTCTCTCTTTTTTCTGCTGTACAACAAAAGCAGCTCTCTCTCTCTCTCTCTCTCTCTCTCTCTCTCTCTCGTGTGTGTGTGTGTGTGTGTGTGTGTGTGTGTGTGTGTGTGTGTGTGTAAATTTTAAAGTCATCTTGGAAGGTTCAAGCGAGGTTGTTGGCCGGATGGCTGAGCTGCGTCAGCGGATGAGTGGAAGTGGCGGGATGGGTTGACAGGTGGGGTGCGTGGAGTGGGTAGGCTGGGCGGGTGTAGAGGAGCAGGAGTGAGGGGGGGGGGGTTGAGAGGGCTGAGTGGTTGAGTGTGGAGGGCGAAGTGGCAGGATAGGGTGGGCCAAGTGGGTGGATTGGCGGGGTGCGTTGGTGAGTGGGAAGAGTGGGGTGGTCGTGTGGATTTGGCCTCTGGGTGGGGTGGATGAGATTAATGAGTTAAAAACTATATAACTGTCGGTCAGAATTTCTAATATTCAAAAGTTTCATTAATATTAGTATTCCTGTTCCGAGATTAAGTACCTAAATTATTAGTATCTGACAATTTCAGATTTTGCCTTATCATCAGCAAATGAGTTACACAGAAATCTCATACATTCTTTTTTTTTTTTTTTTTTTTTTTCCGACTTGGAAGATCGTCTGTTGAACAGCCACTGCTACATTCACCTTGTTCTCTTGACTGGTTTTAATCCACTGTGGGATTAGTTAATTTTTTTAGGAGTTCAGTAAAAGTTTGTACATCACAGATAGAAGACAAAAGCTGTTATATTTTAAAGTCATTATTGCGCTTTTTCGCCCTTGCCCTACAATTACTTAGAAACAGGGATGATGATGATGATGATGATGATGATAATGGTGATGGTGATGATGATTTTAATGAAGAGGTGCAATACTCGCATTTCTCTTAATCTGCGTGCACCTTTGAATTCCAAGCAATTCATAAACAGAGTTGCTAATGTTCTCCTTAACGAGATCTATGGTGAGACTGTTTTCATTTCTTCCTTAATCTTCTTTATTTCTTCCAAGACATTCCTTACTTCGATTAATGTAATCCTGCGAATCGTTGTATGTGCCTGGTAGTTTGTAATAATGAGCTGACACTGCGATCATATGCAAAAAAAAGTTCTCGCTGATCATTTATTTGCTTTCTCTCCGCTAATCTCTCACAGCAAATATTTAGTTTCTTCCTATATTAAGCCTTGGTTTACATGTTTTAATACTCTTGCGGTTCCCTAAAATTCCTTCCAATCTGCTGATGTTAAACTTAGTATGTCGTTATTTCTCTTTTATTGATGGCTGTCGTTAGTTTCATTGCTACTTATCGATCGCTTCTTGTCCTGACAATCATGTTCTTGTTTTTTCTTTCAATTGTTCTTTTGGTTCCTCTTACCTCCTGCTATTAGAGCCGTTTCGTTGACTATTCTCTCCCAGATTTCGGTTGTTTTTCTGTGTTACCTACTTATCAGCTGTAGTCACCCATTCTAAACTTATGAATTAGCTCCGTTGCTAATTTTCTAGAGAAACTCTGAGTCTTTCCATCTGATTGGTTTGTCCATTTTCCTTCGGAACTCTGATATAGCTTGACTCCTCATTCTTTTGAACTTCACTTAATCTGTTCGCCGCAAATACAGTCTTCATTGTAGGCCTGTGTGGTACCCCAGGTAAGACGAAATCCTTGTTATTTAGTTCTTACCAAGTCTATTTCTTAAATTCTTACTAAGAAGGCAATCATCACTCTGAGTTTGTTCTTTTCTTTTTTTATTTACTGACCATTTCCCTCTAGAATTTTGGTGACACATTCTAATTTACCGTACTGTTATCTCATCAACCTTTTTCTTACGTACTGTTGCGCTACATCCTCCCAACACAAACATATACTAGGTTTTGCGTTTTTATTCTTTGGTTTACTGACCTGTTTACTGTGCAGTACATTAGACAAAAACAGTGGTCCTGAACAAACATGCATTTTTTTTTCTTTTTACTGCCGTACCGGAAAATGAAAATAGTTTAGGTATATTTAACTTTATTGTACATGAAAAACTCTTGTCATCCGCGGACGTATATTTCAACGTCCCAGCGGTCGAGAAAATAAAAGTGAAATGATTGTGCACTGCAGTAAAATCTACTCAGCTGTCCCACAGTGGAATGAGGAGAATAATACTGGCACAGAAGGTTTGATTTGGTCTTCCTTATCCGTAAGTACGGCCACGGTGGCCACCAAAGGAACCACCGACGAAGGATCCGCTTCTGAAGGAACCACCATGACCACCGAAGGAACCACCATGGCCGCCGCCAAAGGAACCACCATGGCCACCGAAGGAACCACCACCAAAAGAACCACCACCGAAGGAGCTGTGGCCGAAGGAACCCCCGTTGGAGGACCCGCCACCAAAGCCCCTGCTACCGTAGGAGCTGCCTCCAGAAAACCCTCCTCCTCCTCCGATAAAGCCACCGTGACCCCCAGATGAGAACCCTCCGTGGCCGCCTGAGAATCCTTTACTGCTACCGGAAAATCCTCCATGACCTCTCGAGAAGCCGCCTCCGATGCAAGTCCCCAAAAGGAGGGCAGAGGTAACAGCAATCAGCAAGAGCTTCTGTTGATGGGAAATCAATGACGTAATCACTTAAGGGGAAAAACTGCGAGATCAGGATCACACACACACACACACACACACACATATATATATATATATATATATATATATATATATATATATATATATATATATATATATATATATATAGATAGATAGATAGATAGATAGATAGATAGATAGACAGATATAGATATAGATATATATCTGTTTATTAATCTATCTATCTATCTGTGTCTGTCTATCTACCTATCTCTCTATTTATTTATCTATCTATCTATCTATCTCTGGATATATATATATATATATATATATAAACTACGTGTGTGTGTGTGTGTGTGTGTGTGTGTGTGTGTGTGTGTGTGTGTGTGTGTGTATGTATGTATGAATACGACAAGCATATATTTTCTGAAGAGTGTACTGTTGGAAAGACTGTGATCTTGGTCATATGTCTGTACACTGAACTACTGAAAGTATGAAAAATCCGATTAAACTATGGACTTATCTACACAGTCAGAAAAAGCAAAAATGATCATATTTAATATATTAAGTGCCGTGCCCTCTTTGGCAGTACGATAAAACTGCATTCGCCTCGCATTATACTCTCGATAATTTTCTTTATACCTGATGAAATTTTAGCCATTTTATGCTTCCAGTTTTTCAAGTTTCACCAGTAAAGCCAAGCATGGTGTTGTTACCATGGTTGATGGTAAAGTTGTTGCAGCTGAGGGTAGAGTGTTGTTGTTTCATTCCCGCGTCCCTGGTTATATACCCAGACTAGACCTTCCCTCCCTCACAGCTCCCTCTCCGTCTCCAGCACCTCCCTCTCACCCCTTCTTCTTCCCTTACACCTCCCTTTCCTTCAGTCACACCACTCTTTCCTTCTTACACACCACCCTTTCCTTCACTCACACCACCCTTTCCTTCCCTCAACTTCTCTGTCCCTCCCCAACCGCCCCCCTTCCTTTCTTCCTCCAAACCTCGCCCGCCTCCCGTTCTCATCCCTCCCCCCTCCCCTCCCCTCTCACTCCCTAACCTGTTCACTGACCTTCTCACCTTCGTCTTTTCATCCTCCCGTGTACCCGTCTACCTTCATCCGTCTCAACTTTCCCTTCACCCTCCGCGAATCTCCGCTGTCTCACCCTTATCGCTTCGACCTTGACCATCCCCCCCCCCCAAACACACACTCTCACGCCTATTACCCGGCTCAGCTTCAAACATCGATGATTCGGCAAAATTCACAGCGTTCTCAGTTTTCACATTGCGTTTCCTTGCCTGACTGCATGACAAATTTCTCGGGTGCGTTTGGGTTGTGTGGCATAAATACTGGTTTATTTGTGAACAAATTATTTGGCAAATACGATTTTCTTAAATATGTCTGCTTGCTATGTAGCCTCTTTGTAATATCCCTCAAAAAATAAAATGGCTTGAGGAACATAAATTAAAGTTTATGCCAAAATCGGTAACGAAGAATATAGAGTTACTGAAAGTCGGGTGGTTTGCTTTAAATAAAACTGCTGCATATAATCTAAAAACAAAGGTCAGTTGCAGTGTCTAATGTTCGCTATTTTCTTTACACAGTTTCATATACGTGACATATCTCTTCGGTGTATAGCTTTCTGAATAACATCTTGCTCATTATCAGCTCAGTTAATCACTCTTTCTCTAATTCTCCTTAGTTATCCGCCGTGCTGCTTTCTACTCTGTTACCCAAACATTCTTTTACTACAGATGCAGTTCTGCGTTACTAGCAGTCTCAATCTGGGGAATAGTTAAACAAAACTTGGAAAATTATGAAACATGATAAGAAGTGCGGTTTGGAGCTAGACTGTGTATATTGCCAAAGAAACATAAAAAACAAATTGTACTATGTTGTAAGAGGCCAAAATAGAAAAAAATAATAATATACGTTTTAAAGCAATAACTACAAGCAAAAACTTCGTTCAGCATGTTATTATCATTAGCAATGTGTACCATCCAGTCTTCATGCGGATGGGACGCTTTCCATTCCTGCGGCCCTTCTCTCTAGCATTTGAGTGTATCGTTCAAATTACATGCTATATTCCATCCGCTTCAACTTGATCTAATATTACCAATTCTTCATTCGTAGCTACAGCAAAGAGATGACTAAATAATGAGGTGCATAGGGTGGTGAGAAGTATGACTAAGAATGAGGGTGCTTTTAGTAGATGTTTTTTTTTCTTCATAGGAGAGATTTCACCATCAGAGGGATTAGAGGAATGATTGGTCATCATATACCATTTCGCGTACAGACATCGTTTCTAGGTTCAATATATTCGTTTGGGGAGAGAAAAGAATAAGCTATAAATAGACTTCATCGGTCTGAAGAGGTTAGTGTCTGTAATTCTTTTCGAACAATAGAATATCGAAACTTTGATTGATTGATTGGTTGGTTGGTTGGCTGAGTAACTTATTGATTGATTTGTTGATTGACTGATTTTGTTGGTTGGATGATTGGTTGGTTGGTTGGCTGATTGATTGATTTTTTTCTACAGTCAAATGGTTGAATTCAGCTTTGGAGTGACCTTTGACGTCTGATGGTTAAGAAGCGTGTTCATATACCGCATACTCATCACTGCACCACGAAACCATAAAAAAAAAAAAAAAAAAAAAAAAAAAAAAAATGGTGAGCAAAGGAATGGGTGGGATGTGTTGGCATGTTGCTGGATGGTAGGACTGGGTAAAGAAGGCATACTCTGTGAAATTAGACTTTTGTAGGAATAGGGCGTTTGTGTAGTGAAGGTGTCGATGTCTTGTAAGAGTGAAGGTGCTGGGAGCATAAGAGGTGGGCGTGGCGGACAAAAAAAATGGGTGGGATGAGCTGGACTTATGGTAGGGGGGAAAGGAGGGATGCGGAGGGGCAATGGGAATATCTATCTATCTATAGCCCGACGCGACGCCCTAATCCCGCAAAGGGTGGCCGCAGACAAAACGCCTCCAAGTCGCTCTGTCACCCACCATTTGACTACCCTCCCCCCAACTCACCCCCCCCTCCCTCATATACCTCTCAACTCCATCCCTCCACCTCATACCCTGTGAAAATAAGTGCTGTGGGATTAATAGGTTAAGTGCTGTGTCAAAGTGTTCCCCAGCAAACACACCGAAATAAATTCTTGTTTCTCACATTTGTTGTTGTTGTTGTGAATATTCGCCCCACACTAACAGTGGTGGGGCACGGGCAAGCAAAGAGCCCGTCAGAGGTGAACACAAAAAAGAAACAGACAAAAAAAAAAAAAAAAAAAAAAAAAGGAGAGGTAGAGTCGGCCATGACAGTGTCCCAGGCAAAGGCGGAAGGCAGGTCAAGGGCAATTGCAGACAGGTGGAGCAGGAGGCGGTAAAATTAAGATAGCAGTCTGGTCGCCATGTAGTGGACCATAGCAGCACCATCGGGATCAGCAGCAGTATTGACATGGATACTTGCTTCTCGAGCAGGATAGAGGGCGTTGGAAATGTAAGCCTTACGGATCTCCTGATAGAGCTGCCGGTAGATGAAAAGCAGAGTGTCGTAGTTATCTATCAGATCCGTGAGTGTACTGAGAAGCTCCTCCAAATAAGTATCCGTGCAGGAAGCAAGGTGGTCGGCGGCAGGAAGTGGTGGTAAGAGTGCCGAGAGGCGCCTGGCGACGCCGGAAGCGTCGGCCTTGCGCCTGCCACTCTCTTCTTCTTCTCCGTAGGTGGTGGGGAGGAAGGGGAGCGAGA
Source organism: Coenobita brevimanus (assembly GCF_032717465.1). NCBI lineage: Eukaryota > Metazoa > Arthropoda > Malacostraca > Decapoda > Coenobitidae > Coenobita > Coenobita brevimanus. The sequence goes on along the minus strand of NC_137003.1, from coordinate 43,218,553 downwards.
GACGTCATCAGATGGTGATGGTTGAGGCATCTCTATAACGTCAGCAGCAGATGGAGAAGGCGAGGAGGGGGGATCTTCTACAGCCAGATGGACGGAAGGGACGGATGAAGAGACCAGCTCCTCCTCGGCTCCTGACGATGGGAGGTTAACCTCGACGACAATGTCCCTGAGTTCAAGTTCCATGGCCTGTGACGGTGCCGGGTCGGTGATCAGAAAGTCCGTGGCACTACCAGTCGCCCTGTTGAGTGGGGCATCCAGCTGCAGCCGTTTCCGCGGTGTTGTCCAGGGTGGTAGTGGCTGCTGCCGCCAGGCCTGACGCTCCCGACGAGGGGGGAACATGAACCGCGGGCAAAGCTTCGAGGGATGGCAAGGCGCGGAAGCCCGTTCTCTTCAAAAATTTGAGGTAGGAGAACAGACAGAACCGCCTTGTCACCCCATTAAAAGCTTCAGCCGTCGCCATACACATCACAACGATAGTATTTATCACGCCAGAACCCCCAGGACCCCCAGGCCGGCGTCTCCGGGCCGTGGGGCGCCGCCGTGCATGGGCAGAGCCCTGCACAGCAACACCCCCCCCCCCAAGTCCAGTGATATCCCTAGCCTCGGGACCCTTGGGAGCCTGAAGGAGACGAAATTCCACTGTCTCCTCCTTGCCTGAAAAGCGCCGGAAATGCCGTGAATTTGGTACAGCGATCCCAGAGCTATGGACGAAAGACAACAGCGCCAGTGTCCTTGCGCTTAATGAATCTGTACCATGCCCTCACGTTGAACCAATTCACGGTTTCCTTGATCTTGTCGGCTCCCGGGGGCTCAGTTCTGCTGCTGGGTGCCTCCCTCAACGGGTCGCAGGCACGAACGAGCAGAAGCGCTGGTGATTTCTCGTAGCTCGGGCATAGTGGTGACTGGCCGGGCCAAGCAATGAACGGAGCTGTTCTCTCATTAGCCCAGGAGGAAATAGTCTTCGGTGAACTTTTCAGGACTTGGGAAATATTACCTATTATATTATTGCTATACCACGTTGAGTACACCGCTTCCCGTCCGATCAGCGAAGTTAAGCAACGTTGGGTCTGGTTAGTACTTGGATGGGTGACCGCCTGGGAACACCAGCTGCTGTTGGCATAACGTTCTCCTTACGTGTCAAGTGGGGTTGGTGGAGGATTAGTGCCCCTCCCTGTAAAACAATTAACTCTAAGCCCTGGCCACCCCGATTGGGATACATGGCGTCTGGCAATGAATGAATGAAAAACAAAATATTGTTGCTACTTCCCGAGAGAGAGACAGACAGACAGAGAGAGAGAGAGAGAGAGACTGCGCCGACATCGTTGTCTCTCTTTGCACTGCGTGTTTGTTTAAGCTTTTTTAAATTCTAATTCTTAGCGACTGAGAAGGGAGGTGGAGGTTACAGAATCTGTCTTCCTCAGATATTATACCTATGGTGGTTTTCTGCTAAATGAACCATCTATAGTTAATGGACAAAATCTTCTTTTTCATCCCCTGTATTAGCCCAGATTAAGAAGAAGCGGTTCGTGGCAAGAAGTTGTTTGATAGGCATAATTCTATTTTAGCTGAAAGACTGCGACTCACACTGAAGGGATAGACACTTTAGCCACTTGTTTTAGGAACACCGGTATGTAAACCAATACTGTACGTGTTACTATGTCGCCATAATTTTGCAGTAATATCACTGTCATGGAGCAGGAGGCCTGACTCTTCTTATATAGGTACATTTATAAAAGGTTGACTTGCTCTTTGTAACGATGTCTGAATGACTTCTGCTGTCTTTCCTACTTAAGTGTCCAGGACTATCAAACCTCCATCAGTGAGGTAGATTATGTATCATAATCTACCTCACTGACAATATAATCAGTTCCATTACAACAGTCTGGATGCTGGTGAGGGATGCCTTCGTGCGTCAGCACCGATATAGCCGGGAGGTGGAGATGCCCGATTATACAAAACGTCCCTTAGCTTCCTCCCTATCCACCCAAAACAAGGATAGTGATTTGCAGAAGAGGGCAACTTCAGCTTGCCATCTGCTGGGTTCTTATCCAAATGAGCCTGGGGTTGCAGCTACTACTACTACTACTACTACTATTACTGCAATCTTTCTTACCTACTATAAGCTATCTTACTACCTGTACCACTGCATCACCTCTAGACCACCACTTCATATTATCAAAATACTACTTCTACGCTCCTGTTCAGCCACTCCAATAATCCTTTGCTCCATTTGGACGAAAAAGTTCCGATTTACGATTCTGGTTATAAAAAAATGTACTTCAGAGCTTCAGTGCTTATACACACCATAATTACACCTTAAATTAGGTTGTGTGATAATACATCCATAGGGTTATTATTTTATTGTACTCGATGCCCATTCTGCCTACAGCGAAAATTTTTTGACGTCTCATCAGTCAAGGAGGCAGAGGAAGGAGGTGCACATAGAAGGTAGACACACACATAAAAATACATATACAAAAATAGGCGTAGAATATTAGCACAAAAAGTACACGTATGAAAATACACTGTGGCAAAATCTGTTTTGCTATGCCACAGTGCAGTGAGGTAGGCAACTAGTGACGTCACCAGCCACCAAGAGTCGTAAGGTGCGCTTCACCCGTAGGTCCTCCCTCCGCGGCCACCGAAGGATCCGCCAAAAGATCCACGGTGGCCACCAAAGGATCCGCCACCGAAGGAACCACCATGGCCGCCGAAGGAACCACCATGGCCGCCGAAGGAACCACCATGGCCGCCAAGGGAACCAGCATGGCCACCAAGGGAACCACCACCATGGCCGCCAAAGGAACCACCATGGCCCCCGAAGGATCCACCACCGATGCCCCTGCTGCCATAGGAACCGCCACCATGGCCTCCTGAGATAAAACTACCTCGGCCTCCGCCTGAAAATCCTCCGTGGCCTCCAAATCCTCCGCCTGAAAATCCTCTGTGGCCTCCAAATCCTCCGCCTGAAATTCCTCCGTGGCCTCCTCCATGACCTCCTCCTATGCTGGTCCCCAGAAGAAGGGCGAAAGTAAGGGCAATCATCAGGAGCTTCTGTTGGAGGAAAGAGAGAGGTGTTCTAGATGAGATGCAAAAGGAAGAAGTTAAGGCCAACTATTGTTTATCAGCGCCTACTGTACCTGAAGATTAACACCTTCAGGCTTCACGGACTCAGCTAAATAAAATCGACTGGTGTTAGCCGGAATTGGACACTAGCATTGTTCCGACCATAAAAGAGTGGTACCAGTAACAACACTCAAACTCCAATGGTTCACTACCTGCGAAATAAAATCTTCTGAGGATAATCTAAAAATGCATAGAAGACACGGCCGCAAGACAATGAACTTTACCAAGCACGAAGAAAAATTGAATCAGTCTATATTAATAACTATCACCAGATTTTTTTTTTTTTTTTTAGTTTATTGACCTCGACAAAACTGTGTTTATACCATTGTCCTAACTCATCACCGCTTCACCCAACCGCTTCAAGTCGCCCACTCCACCCCTGTGCTCTTTCATGCAAACTCTTTCACCATAGTCACCAATTCATCCAATCACTAAACTGCTATATGTTGTTATCCACATTATCTTGTTACCTTATATTTCTTTGCCTTCTCCTGAATTTCCTTTTGACATTTTTTGGAAAGTCTTGGTAGGCCCTGGGTTGTATATCCGTGTCTTCAGTTGCTTACTAAGATTATGACGATGTGTTTTTTTAATGCTATACTCGTAACTACTAACTCCAGATGCAGTTATTCAACCTCGCAAATACCAGGTAGCGAGGGGGCTACTTAAGTCTATATATATAATCCCTTATTTCAAAAATCTGAATTAAGATGAATTTAATTGTTTCAGACAGCAAAAGTTAAAAGGGCCATGAGTCTGTAGAGTTTGTACTCAGATACCTAGTTAAAAACACATAGCATAAAAACAATGAAAGGAATGATAAATGTAAGCAATAGCATCGGCTCTGTTTTCTCTCAACACAATTCACCTTTTATTTTCATCTATGTAACGTTGCCCTGGTTGAAACACTCTGTACGTCGTTATTCATAATTACTTGATTGCTTAACGCCTTCACTGGGAGAGGTCTTGAATAAACCAAATAAAATTGCATGGATGTATTTAAAAGAAAATAAATGATGTGATGATGCATAACGTAATGGTGGTAGTTCCCTCTTCACTGCTGAATGGAGTTGTCTCGTGATAGCTCGAATAATATGGAAAAAATCCTCAAGCTGAAGGGATTATATTTCAGACAACTAACTTAAATCATATCACACCAAAAAAATAAGTGAAGAAGGTCAAGATCTGGCATGGTGTACGCTTTTTATTCTATTTAACTACGGTTTCTCGATATCACATTCTTGGTTGTGAATCTTGTTATATTTCTTTGTATCATTTCTATATTTATTTCAAGAGTAATGTTGATCTTACCATGGTTGATGCGAGAGCGTTGGAAGCGGAGGGCAGAATGTTGATGTTTGATGCCCAGCTCTCTTATTTATACTCTGGCTGACCCTTCCCTCCCCCCTCCTCCTCTCTTCTCTTCTTCTCCTCCCTCTCTCTGCTTCTTCCTCCCCACTTTGCCCCCCCCCACCTCGTCTTCCTCTTCCTCCCTCCTGCTTACCTCTTCCAATGTCATTACTTTCCCCCCTCCAATCCCCACCTACCCACCTCCCTTGCCTTCCCTCACTCCCTCTCTCCTTCTTTCACCCCTCTTCCTCCCCCTTCCTTCCTTTCCTATCCAGTGACTTCTCCTCCTTCCTTCAGTTTCCCGTCCTTCTCACTACCTTCATGCCTCTCTCTCTCTCTCTCTCTCTCTCTCTCTCTCTCTCTCTCTCTCTCTCTTTCTCTCTCTCCAACATTGGCTTAATGGATGCCGACTGAGAGCTTTTGTAAATAGTAAACGCAATTACTGGAAAGCTGTCAAACTAGTGGTTTCCTGCAAGGCTCAGTTTTGGGTCCTGTTTCGTTTCTGTAGTTGCATTAATGAGTGATGGCCGTTTCTTTTGCAAAAACCTGAAACTGACTCTCAATACTCTGTTAGTAGAATGGAAGATATATTGCAATCATCTTCATCATCCTTATTGCAACTCACAAAAATGGCATGAGGCAAGACCCAGTAACAATAAAAGAAAAAATGTAATAGTTGTGACTTCCAAACAAAATATATTTAAAACGATATTGTTAAAAATGTTAGGTTGGGCTTTGGTGTGACTTTTTTTGCCTCTCTTTTATCATATTTTCATTTCTTTTTATTATAGTATTCTTGCTACTGCCAGAGAATTATAACCAGCATAAGGGAGGCCTCTCGTAGCGATGGTTTTTATGGAGACTCTTTCTAAGATCATCAGTATAAGACATTTTCCTAAGCCATAGATAATCTTCCAGTGGAAGCAAGCATGAAAAAAATAATGCGTCCTTGTACTAAAAGGGTAACTGGTGAAAAATGCAAAGTGTTCCTCGTTTCAAGTGCGAAAGAAAAAGTGAACTATGCTATAAATAATGAACGACTCGTGAGATAATCAAGGAAAAGATTTAGGTATTACACCACCCAACATTCTGAAATCGAGGCATTAATTTAAAGATGTAGTTAAGAGAGAAATTACTACAGGTTATAGGCGGAGTAAATTTAGAATTCATCTCTGGAAATTTGCTCTCATTGTACCCAAATTTTTCTGTATTATGTCAGGTTCAGTTTTGTTCATCGTATTTTTTTCCGTGAATACAGAGGAGAGTTTCTAATCATCATCATCATCATCATCATCTTCTTCTTCTTCTTCTTCTTCTTCTTCTTCTTCTTCTCCTCCTCCTCCTCCTCCTCCTCCTCCTCCTCCTCCTCCTCCTCCTCCTCCTTTCGGCCATTCTTCAAGACCGCTACCTGTTGACCTTGTCCCTTTAAACACCTTCAAAATCTGAAGAGAAGATAAATCATGACGTGGGTAATGGAAGGACGGGGCATCAAAATGCCATTCAATATTGGCTTGATCTCTGAACAGCCGTGAACAAAAGTAAGTAAATGAATTTGAAGTATGGTCATTGTATCTTCGAGTCAGATAATATCCTCCATAAGCTGAAACTGAACACGAAATTTTCATTGAGAGGCGGAAAAATTAATCGGAATCATTTTAACATTTTTAGGTGCTCTCGGTTTCTCTTGAGCAAATTAATTCTTCTGACTTTAGCTGAAGTAATTTGCAAAATGAGTAATTCGCTGTTGATGCCGGGTTAAGTAATGTGTAATATTTTTCAGCTGCTCGTGCTCTTAACCTTAGCCCAGCCTATTTCCGTGTGCATGTTTTCGTGGGTGTGCGGCCTTGTTTAGATATGCAGATGAGTGTTTGTTTCTGTGCTTGAGTGTGTATGTGTATATGTATGTGCTTATTTGTGGGTATGTGTGGGGGTCTTTTGTGTGTGTGTGTGTGTGTGTGTGTGTGTGTGTGTGTGTGTTACTGTTTATATCGTTTAGTAATATCTACCTTTACTGATTTAAGTGAATTTGTGCTTATATGTTTCTGTGTGTGTGTTGTGTGTGCGTGTGGCATGTGTGTATGTTTATGTCCGCACATATATCTGTGCTCTTATAATTAATGCTTGCATAGACGCAGCTGCATGTCTAAGTGTGTTTGTTTGCTTGCTTGTGTCTGTGTGATTGTGTATGTACTCTTATGTAGTCTGTGTGTGTGTGTGTGTGTGTGTGTGTGTGTGTGTGTGTGTGTGTGTGTGTGTGTGTGTGTGTGTGTGTGTGTGTGTGTGTGTGTGTGTGTGTGTGTGTGTGTGTGTACTGTATAGTTTATTGATTTGTCTGCACGTGTATGTATGTGCGTGCATGTGTGTGTGTGTCGGAGGGGGGGGGGATGTGTTTATCTACTTATGTTTGAGTAACTACTGTACCAATATGAGGTTCAAAACTGAACACCACCAATAATCTTTCGAAGCCAGACACTTGATAAACAGGAATTCTGATTCAAATCAGCAAACCTTCTTAACATTAGGTGTGTATGAGACAGCTTGTTTGTATCATTATCTTACTGAAGCACCTTTCAAGCTCTTCATAGCTAAATAGAGAGAACAGGAAGTAAAAAATGAAAAAAAAAAATCTTATAATAAAATGCTATTGAGACCTTTTTCTAACTGGCTAACATCCAAAAACCAACCTGACGCACCACCTCACCACAAAACAAGGAAATAAAAAGTGCAATTAAAAAAAACACTTTGCATAGTTATAGATCCTCCTCACCTTCCATTCCTTCTCCGTTTACGGAAGTTGCATTGAGAGGCACTGATCATGTGCACAGCTTTTCAGTTTTTATGGAGTGATAGAATAAATGAAGATAAGAACAGGAGGTGGGAAGAAATTAAAGAAAGTAGAAGAGGTGGGAAGAAAATAGATGAAGAGGGAAAAACACCAGAAATTCGTGGGAGTGGCAAACAGTTCGGTAGAAAAACAGAGGAAAAAAAAAAGCACGAGAGGGCTTTTTGTTGTTGTTGTTGTTGTTAGTTTTAGCTAATGACTGACTATTTTGTTTGGTTTAAATGACCCCCTTATATTGGAACAGATAACAAAGACTTATCTCGAAAACAGAACCTTATCGTCTAGAAATTGAAAAATAAAAAAAAATCTCGTAATAGCAGATGGCAATCACGAACACACACATGGTGATACTGACAAGGAAAGCAAATTGTTCCATTACTATTATTATTATTATTATTATTATTATTATTATTATTATTTTATTAATATTACTATTATTATTATCATTATTATTATTATTATTATTATTATTATTATTATTATTATTATTATTATTATTATTATTATTCGTACATAAAGGTACTGTAGTCATGAACGTGCAATCGTGTTCACTTCAGTACGGTACTACAGATGCTGGTGAGTTGAGGCCTATGTTTAATTTAGCTTCCGCGTAACCAGCTTTTAACATCATTTTTAGATACTGTACTGTATACTCGTAAGTGTTGGTGCGGTTGATGCAGCTCAGTATATTAGCGACGTAAAAAAAATTTGTTGGTGCCACATCGACCTCCTACACACCCTCCCTGTTGTACTTTTATGTGAAGGCGATTGCGCAACAGGGTAAAATAATGAGCTGTGATCAGGGTGGGATTGGCTTTTGTAACTACGTCCATCAGGATTAAAGGATGCAAGTCATAAAAGGCTCCGAGACGAAAAAGGCAACGTGAATATTTACACCTTCAACCAACAAGGAAATATCATTGACGGTACTTGGGCAATGACCAAGACTAGAGACATATAAGCAAGAATGCAAGAAGACAAAGAAGAATACAAGAAGACAAGAATACAAACAAGAATACAAGAAGACAAAAATACAAACAAGAATATAAGAAGACAAGAATACAAATAAGAATACAAGAATACAAACAAGAATACAAGAACATGTGCTCGAATAGGAGTGAGTAGCGTTCTCCTCTCGTAAATGTTAACTGAAATACGTAACTGTTGGAAATGAGAAGAAGACTGCTCCTAGGTTTGCCAGGTGCCCTTACATAAAACAGTTCCAGCCACTGAGACCGTGATTAGTGGGTTATGTATTGTTTTGACTTACCATTTCTGAGATCTCTCCATGCCCCATAACCAACTTCATTTTACCTCGTCTCTCACTCCTTACTCTCCTCTCTCGCTCATAAACGCCTTCAGTATCTCTCTCTCTCTCTCTCTCTCTCTCTCTCTCTCTCTCTCTCTCTCTCTCTCTCTCTCACCACCGCGTCATGCCAAGTAATGCGGGGTAAGTCTAAAGTCTTGTTAGCCTTGTAATTTCGGCATGTCCTTCAGAGATTTTTTTTCCTCTCACTTTTCTTCTTCATCTTTTTCTTAGCTTTGTTTGCGATTTTTTAAATATTAGGTAAGTCAAATCTTTCAATTTTTCGCTCTGTTAATGAGCTTTCACGATTTGTTTTTATTTTTGCTTACATTTCAACAACTCGTTCTTCTCTTTAGTTCACTGGTGCATCTCTCATTTTCTAGGCTTTCTTCTGATTAGTAGTAGTAATAGAAGTAGTAGTAGTAGTAGTAGCAGTAGCAATATCAACTACATCATTATTTTTATCTTTCTTCGTCCAAAAATTCACTTTCCTTTCTTCTCTCATCCAAAAGTTTTCTTCCTTGTCTTTTCATTTACTCTCTAACCAGTTTCCTTCATTTCTACATTATTCAGTTTTTTTTTTTTTTTTTCATTCTTCTGCACAAACTCACTGTGTTAAAGTAGTTTATGCTGTGCTGCCATTTCAGTTTCCATTCCCAATCGCGTTTAATGTTTTCTATTTTTCCCCCGTTTATTTATTTATTTTTTACTTATTCTACATTTCCTTTGCTCTCTCTCTCTCTCTCTCTCTCCATTTATATTTCAGACACACACACACACACACACACACACACACACACACACACACACACACACACACACACACACACACACACACACACACACACACACACACACACAATCACTTAATATTCCTGCCATTCACTTCACAATGCCTGTTTATAAAAGGCAATCTCTCTCTCTCTCTCTCTCTCTCTCTCTCTCTCTCTCTCTCTCTCTCTCCGTTTCATCCCACATTAACTCACAAAACAAGTGTCAGATATCGCACTGGCTCCCACCACCTCGTTTTGCTTTCAGCCATTGTATCTTGTCTTTGCCTTGGCCTGAGAGAGAGAAACAGAGAGAGAGACACAGAGAGAGGGGGGGGGATTGCCTTTTATAAATAGGCACTGTGAAGTGAACGAATGGAATTTTAAGAGATTGTGTGTGTGTGTGTGTGTGTGTGTGTGTGTGTGTGCTGTGGCATTTCTTGACAGGGAGTTATAGTCGGCCACGGTTCCGGATGGTACACCTGATGTCGACGTGTAGCTTATACGTGGTAAAAGCGTGTGTGTGTGTGTGTGTGTGTGTGTGTGTGTGTGTGTGTGTGTGTGTGTGTGTGTGTGTGTGTGTTGTAAAGCAGCTGTAATGTTATCCATGGGTGGTTCAGGGCGGTGGCGAGGGAAGGGGAGAGTCAGTGAGGTTAAGAATTTGGACAAAATAGGATTGCGATATTATATTACATTGTGGTTAAGCCCGTGTGATTTTACCAAAGAGAGATTTCCTTATACTGAAGCGACTAACTCCAGTATTAGATTTTAATAATGTATAGGTCTTATATAACCTTAGTAAAATTAAAGAAGTAGAAGGAGGAGGAGGAGGAGGAGGAAGGTAACGATGATGACGATGATGACGATGATGATGATGAATTATTTGCACAGGTATAACGGTCTCATTAAGTAGACAGTACATCTCAGCAAGAACTTCATATGATAAGGACAATGTAATTAGAAACGCTAGGAAGCTCTGACATTTTATTCTTTCCTTTTTTATTTTTTTATTATTTTTTATAAAGACAGACATACTTCATCAGATTTCCTGTACTGTGATAATTTACCTAGAATTCTGATACAAAAAGTAAACTGGAATTGGAATGATGAGTAGGGCATTCCTAGCTTTGAAAAAATGCATAGATCCTTAGAAAATAATAAGTACAGTTTATGTTGATGTGAAGAATAGAAGAGAAGAGATCGTTTGAGCTTTGACATTAAAAACTGATAAGAAATTCTGAAATGACATGATTTTGTTATATAAGTGAGCAAAAAACTTGCATTAGAAATTTTTAGACAGTATTATCTACAAAGAGAGAGAGAGAGAGAGAGAGAGAGAGAGAGAGTGAGAGAGAGAGACTACTGACAATGATACCTTGAATTAACTCTAGGCAAGGGCATCATCAGAGGTAGATTTTTTTGGGGGGGCCTTAATGAGGTAATAGTTACAGTTAGCCTAAGTAATCCTGGGACGCACTCGTCGACTCACAAACAAACGATCAGTTCCCTGTTGTAATGATGGTCTTAACTCTTTTCTCCCTCAGTGGACGCATTGGGTTATAACTCAGGCTATAGCAAGACGATTTTGTTCAGCTGAGAGAAAATCTGCTCAAAAGATTATAAAAGGATGCGATTCACTATAGAATGCTTGAATCTTCCTCAGCTGGGTAAAATAGTTGGGATTTAGCTTGAATGCGATACCCTAGTGCGGCCATGGCAGTGGAAGAATTAATGACCATAACCTCCACCCCCACCAGCAGCGTAAGGAGCAGCAGCAGCATCTTTGAAGATCACGATTCCTGCGGTACCCGAAGGACCTGCCAGGACGTAGTTGTTCTCTGACGTACCACCCACCAACGGTCCGGCAGCCACAGCAGAACCCTTCACGGCAGCTCCTTTGACAGCTCCATGGGCAGGACCGGCTCCATGGGCTACACCAGCTCCGTATGAATCACCATGGGCTACACCAGCTCCGTATGAATCACCATGGGCTACACCAGCTCCGTATGAATCACCATGGGCTACACCAGCTCCGTATGAGTCACCATGGGCTACACCAGCTCCGTATGAATCACCATGGGCAGCACCGTGAGCTATGGCACCGGCGGGGCTACCGTAGGACCCACCCAGACCAATGGAGGAGACGCCGTGGCCAGCGAGTGAGCCGCCATAGCCGCTGCCTGAGACTCCTACCCCACTTCCAAACAATGATCCGTGGGCGTGGAAGTCGCCGAGGTGGACCCCAGTGCCAAGGCCTCCGATGCCACCCCCGTAGCCTCCGCTGAGTTTGCCGCTGCCGAAACCTATGCCGTGGCCTCCGAGGTGTGCCCCTGCAGCAAAACCCTTCGCGCCAACAGCACCGGCATACGAGACTCCACCGGCGAGTTTCCCTGCCCCTATGCTTTTACCGGCAGCCAGACCAACACTTTCGCCAGCCACGCAGGAGACGAGGACAAGGGATGCCCCGAGGGTGGTCAGGAACAACTGCTGCAGGAGAAAGTCAGTGGTTATTTAGTATATTTTGGAAAAGCAGTAACTACAGGCGTTTTGTTGTCACGTGACTAACCTGGACAACTCCCGCAACCTGAAGATTAATTCGTGGTTGCATGAAATTTGATTAGCTTTAGTTATGATGTAGGACTGAGTCTCCTTGGTTGCTCAAGTCGGTTTGCTAGACATGACGAAAGTGGCCACTCTCACGGCTTAAATATCATGTCTCGGTAAAATGAAACTCGATGAACCCTTTGCTCTGAGACAGGACTGAGTCTCCTTGCCTACTGTTCAAATCGACATCCAGTCTGACAACACATGGGCATCAAATGAACTTTTGGGGTTAACGATCTTCGTCAGGTTAGAATAAACGTGTTATACGAGGGATCTCCTGAGCTGGATACAATCGTCTGACAGTATTATGAATATGAGACGTCATCGTGCTGACACGGTTAATGGAGAGTCCTAACCCCATCCCTACGAGGATGTCTCAAAATGATGACAAGAATGTGATGGCAACCAGAATTGTGCGGACATCATCATACCGAAGGAGTTTTGAAAATAACATATAGTAAGAGTCCACCAGATCAAATGTACCGTAAATGATAGAAAAATTAGACCACAGCCTCATTCTAGCAATATGAATCATTAAGAGGGTTATTTTCCTGACACCCGAAACCTGACAGTCGTTTAAAGCACTGTCTTCATCATCACTATCATTACCACTATCATAACTAAGTTTCTCCTGTATTAATGATACCTACAGCTTTTTTTTCTTTTTTTTTAATCTCATTGGGGACATCAGTCAAGGGGAAAAAAGAACCCCGTGAGTAAAAACAAGGATGAAGCTGACTACAAAAATGTATGAAATAGATACATTGCTTCAGTTACATGTAATGAGTTATATCACAGCACAATCAGAGCATAAAGTAAAAAAACAAAAGAAAAATATCAAACCATGCTTCTTCGTAAGTCGAAAGCCCAAGACTGACTTGCTTTCAAACCCGTTCGCCTCTCTTATTTATATATCTCTCACTCCATTCCTTCAATCACTACCACACTTCATAAAAATTCGCTAGTACTCATTACTTTCGGGGCGACAGTGAAGAAACTCGACGAAGGAGGCCAGTAAAATATCGAAAGCGATCAGCAAGCCCGCAGTGCGAGCATTAAAAAATCTTGGTTATGATGGTATTGCGAAAACTCAAGAAATAGTGAAATAGTACGTGTAGAATGCGATGTGGAGGCTGGCTTGGTGGCGGACATAGGGAAAAGTACTTTGACTTCGTCTGGGAAATAGAAAGTGAGATGGAAAAGATGGTTGTGTGGGTGTATGATGCTTTTAATGAGAAGAGGGAAATCAAGGACGAGGTGGAAGGACAAGTTGAGGGAATATAGGGGTATATGTGATATTCCTGGGAAAGAAACTCAGATCCTTACTTGGAAAACAGGAGAAGGGGTTAATGAGTGTCCAGTGACTGCAAGGAGGAGTAGGAGGCCAAGAACAAAGTAGAAGGATAAAGAAGTGAAAATTAGTCGTAGGAAAAAGGGTCAAGCTTATTCTTAAAAGTCATACCTCACAGGATAAATGCTTGGCTTTAGATAGGTCTGCGTCTGCTGTGTTGTGTCTGACTCTGTATTCGTATTCTTCACACTGTTAGACAGAAATACTGATAATGAGGTATTTGGACAGCCAGGCTTACTTCTTATTGATGGGTTAACTTACTGCCAGGTAAATATATAAAATGAATTGTAATTAGGGGCACATTAACTTCTCGCAGACTTCGTTTTTTTTATCGTATTTATTTATTTTTTCTCCTTTTTCCCTTTTTTTCATTTTGATAAACTTAAGTGAGTCCCCGAGGGGAGACTGTTTTTTCATCCAGGCTATACCTAACCTTATCAAAGCTAGAAATCTCTCATGACTTAATTAAAATGTCTAGATGTAGCAAAAATTAAGATGTATAACATGTTATTGAGTGACTGGGTATTATAATATGAATGAGATACTAATTAAGAGAGTGTATGAGTGAAATGAGAAAGATTCAGAAGTATATTTGGAACGTAGTCAATAGACAAAGTGGGAGAATATTATTTTGAGGGAGGGTGGTGTGTCGTGGGCAAAGGAATCATTGCTCAGTAGAGTCGGAAATTCCTGTGCGTATTTCTAGCTCAGCTTCCCCTCTCAAAATGCTGCGTCAGACAACAGATAGACAGATTCAGGTAATGTCGAATTATACATCATCTTTCCGCTAAGTAACCTCATTGTCAAGATTACATATTCCCTCTTCCTTCTCACAGCGACGACCACCGTAAGTGTGTTTTGCATCGAAGAGAACCCCGTAGTGAAGTGGTCAGTGCAGACCACATCTAACGCCTTCAGGTCAGATGTTTCTCTTACGCCGTACAAGATCGTGTGATGGAAGGAAAAACTGAGATATATATTGAAATCAGCGAATTGCAGGCGTTGACATCTGGACCGTATTATCTGTAGAAGATGTTGGTTATAACTACGACATAATCAGTCTTATGTAATATCGTTTATACCGGGGAAGAAGCGAATTATTTTTACTGGGGAAGAAGCTAAGAAATGTTGATGTAAATAATGTATGTGCTTTAAGCTTGATGAGATTTTCGTCATCTTGGAGCTTACTGTATTTTTCATAGCATGGTAAACAGAATAACACACTAGTACAGCTCTCCATCCTTTCCATAACACTTCTTCGTGACTAACACCATATTTGAGTGTTATGTATCTCGCTGCAGCTGGGAAATGAAGTTGGGGTTGTGGCGGTGCTAGGTCAGGTTAAAGTGGATAGAGTATAGATGTATATTTTCTTGTCGTCGCTCGTCATTCGATCTATTTAACTTGATACAGAATCCATCATTTACCTCGGTATTACATTGTCTTTTTCTAGTTAATGCTTAGTAGTAGTAGTAGTAGTAGTATAATCCATCCATCCATCCATCATCCAATCCTATGTTGCCCCATGAGCAGTGTAGGAGCCCGGGGCTAGGCAAGTTGGTCCTGATATTTAAGATGAGAGTGACAGAATTATTATTTATTATTACAGTTATTATTAATATTATTATTATTATTATTATTATTATTATCATCATCATCATCATCATCATCATCATCATCATCATCATCATCATCATCATCATCATCTCATTCTTGCAATCATCAGGAGAGTTTATAAAGTTTAGGAAGGACCTTTAACAGCGGAGAGAGAAATAGAAAGCATCATCTAGTACATAAAATCTCCGCTATGCTGAATGAAATCGTCTACAGATCACAGGAGTACAAAAAAAAAAAAAAAAAAAGCGGCCGTCAACTAATTCAAGGGACTGACGTCTGATCGTGGCATTAACTTTAGAATCTTTTTATTATTATTATTAGTATTAGTATTATATTTTTAGGAGAACAGGAAACGTTTTGTTTTAATCAGGGTGGTTTACGGGAGCCTGAGAGTGTTAATTCACCATGACCTGCTATCTTATCAGCTTCCTGTGCCCCGTCCTTCAGCCATTCCTTATATCTCTATCTATCGCCAGACGCCTTAGTCCCGTATGGAGTAGCCACAAGAGAATCGCCTCCATGTCACCCTATCCCCCATCATCAGGCTGCCCTCTCTCCAACTCACACCTCTCTCTTATATACCCCTCCACCCCACCTCTTCCAACTCATCCTCGACATCCCCCTCTCCGTACAAATCTAGACCCATTTTACAACCAATTTATCACCCGAGGAATATCTGTTATTTTCGTTTTGTCATGCTACCTATTACACGTGCAGGAAATAATGCAGTAAAGGGTATGAACAAATAAAGGAGGAATATCCAAAGGTCATGCGTTGAGCCTGAATTTAAATAGATAGGTTGACAGATAGATAGACAGATAGATAAATAGATAGATAGATAGAGATGGATAGATAGATAGACACATAGATAGTTTCAGGGGTAAAGCTGACAAAGAATAGTAACAGGCAAGAGGGGAAGAAAAAATAGGAGAGAATGGAAAGACAGGAAAGAGAAACTGGACAGAGAGGAAAAGGGAAGCGAAAGGAACGAGTCGGACAGGAAAGGCTATGGACAGGGGGAGGAAAATTGGAGAGGGACAGGAAGGAAGGTGAGAGAAGAGGGAAAGGTGAGATTAAGATTTTTTTTAGACCTAACCCTTTCAGTAGGATGACACTTTTCTTATCCAGTTAATCATACCGTTAGACGATTTCATTAAGCTTCGGAAAGTCCTCTTTTTTAGAAGTGATTAAAAACGATCTTCACTGAACCAAGTAGTACAATGCATAATACTTACAGATAAATTTAATCAACTTAAGAAAGACCTCTCTTATTAAAGGAGCTTAAGTAGCCATGAATGTGATACGTTGTCCATAAACACCAACTTAATATGATACCCTTTTGGGTCTGAAGTACAGGATGGTCCATATATAACGCTCCTCTTCCACTCCGCCAAGCGAATTCTGGTGTGTTGCTGGGGCAGCTCAGTCAACGTTGCCAGTGTCTGCCCTTCATCGTTTTTTAATTTCCCGCCACCCATTCAGACTGTCAAACCTTCACCAGCTGACTGAGCCGTCCAAGCAACACTTAAGATATCACCATGTGAGTTTCTAGTGAGTGCTATTTCAGGACCACTCTATTCTGAAAGCTCTGGGCTCTCTTATCCCATCCTCCTTCACTTTTTCAGCCTTCTGCCATGACTCCTTAATATAGCCAACTCTTCACACAATTTAGCATGCCTGTTTTTTTTTTAGATCAAGCAGTCCATCCACATGCCAACAAATGGAACTGCATGGCTCCACGCGCTGCAACTAGAGCCTACTGTCAGTATTAATATGCTATGGATATTAAAGTCCAATCTAGTGTAATAGTATTAATGGTGGCAGAGAGTGGGATGTTAGGCCAACAAATCAAAGGTAATGTAATCACCTCGTGTTTTAAGAAAATTCAGATCACTATGCTATTCCTTGTAAAAACTGAGACTCGATCTCTTGGTCTTTATAACAGCAGTTCACCACCTAGTCACCAGGTTTCCAGTCAAAACTGCTGAAATAATAAAAAACAATGACTTCATATCTTACAAAGGATGAAAAGGAATGGAACTGATTTAAGTTGTTTATTGTTGACGTCATCAAGTCACACTACCCCCTCTCAACGACCATACCCGCCGCTGGAGACGCTGCCACCGAACCCGCCGCTGCTGCCGCCGAACCCGCCACTGCTGCCGCCGAACCCGTCACTGCCGCTGAACCCACTGCTGCCGCCGAAGGAGCCATAGGGGGAGACAGACAGTGAGCTGGCTTGGGCTGCCGCACTGGCCTGAGCTGAGGTGCTGGCCTGGGCTGCCTTGATGGCACTGAGGGCTGTGGCGGCGCTGCCGAGGCCTGCTCCACCGCTCAGAAGGCTGCTTAGGTCGCTCAGGCTGCTGCTCTGACTGGATGTGGTGGTAGCACCATATATTCCCAGACTCTGTTGAGCAGCTGCAGCTGCAGCAGCAGCAGCTGCGGCAGCAGCAGCAACAGCTTGTTGAGCAGCAGCCTGTTGAGCTGCTGCCTTCTGAGCAGCAGCCTGCTGAGCAGCGGCTTGTTGGGCAGCAGCTTGCTGAGCAGCAGCCTGTGCAGCAGCTTGAGCAGCAGCTTGCTGAGCAGCAGCTTGAGCAGCCGCTTGCTGAGCGGCAGCTTGTGCAGCAGCTCTCTGAGCAGCAGCTTGTGCAGCAGCTCTCTGAGCAGCAGCTTGAGCTGCTACAGCTTGCGCAGCTGCTTGTGAGGCTGCTGCACTAGATGAGTAATCGGAACTGGAGCCGTAAGATCCGCTGAGGCCCCGGGCAGAGGTGGAGTAGCTACCGGAGGAGGCCACAGTTGCCCAGACGGCCACCAGGAGGACAGAAATGCAGCGCTGGTGGGGATGTACGGTCAGTACGGGTCACAAGGCAGGACTCTATACCACTACTCATTAAGCTGCACTACCCATGATGCCCAATTTACAACACGCTGAACAATACTCTACTCTCAAACAATTGTGAAAGGAACTATTCTTGGTGATGCTGTTCGCATGCAGCTGCTCTTGCCATAACGCCAAGGAAAATTTCATTTCAGGAATGAAGGGGTACTACAAAATGCTCTCAATTGATCACAGATAGTATTATATTGATTATAAGATGAGAACCCTTCTAAAATTTTTAAATAATAACTGAGGCAGTATAGTTCTTAATGAAAAGTCCTCAGTCCTTCATTTATGACAAACAAAATAATGTGATTTTTAAACTATATCCCCCATGGAATTACGTTAGCCACATGTAGTTTTCCTAATACACATCAAAAGTTTCTATACTGTCCTACCAGTACACTGCACTTACTTTACTTACTGGTTATTACACTGTGCTTATTACACTCAACAAATCCGTTATGCTTTCTACTTTAGTGTTTATTCATCAACAGCATGGTTATCACATAATGGTTCGCTGTAGGCCAGACCCCCACCAATAGAGAGGGGCAAGCAATACCCTACTATGATGGCATAGGACAGGTTGACAAGCAGGCTGGCATTAACAAGACACACATCAAAGTTTCCCAGATTAGTCCTGACTAGACACTCAAACATCCGACTGAGACTGCGAGAGGTCTCAATGCCAGTATGACCACCAAATTATATACACCTACTCCCTACTTTAAATTAACTCCATTCAGTTCTCTCACGTTTTCTGTCCTCACAGTACTATAGTATTCTTTCATTCTGATACAAGAGCCTGCCTATATTACACATATCAGTACGACACGCTACTGCTACTGCTACTTTTGTTGTAACTGTTATTACTACTCGATACACTATATAAGTCCAACCGGTCTATTAAATACTAAAGACAACCATCTGCCTCTGAGATACTATTTCTTGAAACCATTTAAAGCCACGGACATGCCTATAGAGTGTTTGCACCCCGTAAACTAACGCATCGAAAACAAATGAATCCCTTAAGTGCGGTGACGTTATTTTATTTTTACTGTTATTATTATTATTGTTATTATTATTATTATTATTATTATTTTTATTATTACTAGGCTATTATTATTATTATCATTATTATTTTATCATTATTATTATGATTATTACTATTATTTTTATTTCCTTAATTATTGTTATTATTGCTGTTTTGATGATGTTACTGAGCTTCGAAGAGCCTCAATAACTGTAAGAGGATTAACGTAGGCTGTAACATCCCACGAGGTCGGAAAGCCTCTCTAAATTGAATAAGACAATCTGGACATCACAAACTTACATAAAAAGCTGTCATCGCATTGAAGAGGGTGATGGAAAATACCACCGCTTAAGTTAACATCATCAACATGTTCCCCCACCAGCCACTTACCACCATGTTGCTGGTTGGTATGCAAATGTCGTGTTCAGTTCGAGGACTGGAGATGACTTGCCTACCCATGTTCCGAGCTCATCTTATATACCTCTCAACTTCCTCCTAGTCTGAAGTTTCCGCTGATGTCTCCCCCAGTCACTCATAATTACCAGGGAATATTAAACTTTTATATTATTCGCCAGCGCACTCTCGGCCTAAGCGTCAGTGGGTCGATCGTATTATGCGCCACCTAAACGAAGATTCCCAATTCCCGGAACACTAAAATCTTCAAAATTACAGGGATTTCGATCTACCTCCCAGTCGTTTTCCTTTAGTCTTCGGTCTTTAGTGCCTCTGAATAATATTTTTGTCGCTGATTGTGTTCCTCTTATGATGGAAACTGCAGTAATACCTTCTCGCTTCGAATATTTCATCGCGCATCGTCATCCGAGGTACGATTGGAAAGTTGACAGGCAATTTTTACGAACGCCTTTGATGCACGGTTGGCTCGAGAGATAAAAGTGTGAAAATTGGCGGTAGACTAGAAAGAGTAATGATGAACGTCTGGAGTCACAAGTGCTGATTTCAGGGCTCATTAATCTTGTTTTGGCCCCTTTGGATAGTTGGAAGGATCCGCTTGGCTATCCGGTTTTTTTTTTTTTTTTTTTTTTTTTTTTCTGCGTTGGTACAGTTGGTCTGTTTTCATCTAATGAAATTATACCACTTCCACAACTTTCATAGTAAGCTATGGTTGCATGGAATTTGGTGAACCTTAGTTCTGAGGAAGGAATGAGTCTCTTTGGTCACTAGTTAAATCGATCCTCAAATCTGAGTACACTTAACATTCAGCCGAGCTGCAGGGGGTTAGGGATTCTTGTTAGGTTAAAGTAGACAGTATGATGTGTTGTCATAATTATGCCACCTTAATTTTTTGTGTCCAACCCTGATCAGTGGTTTAAAAGCCCACTTCCTTACACCCAGCAGTCCTCCTACGTGTCACGCACACTCACTGCCACTTAGATTCGCATCAGATCGCTGCTTACCAGTGACATACAAACTCGCACACACAAACATGGTCAATACAGCACTTCCACATCACATGCACATGGCCATCACTATAGACACTTTTTCTTTATTCGTATTCGGCCAGCTTGAGACCGGGTAAATTTTGGGTAGCACTCTTCCTCCAAACAGAGGACCTAGTTGTGGCCCCCGCAAGGACTAACAAAGATTCATTCTGATGAGAGAACTCGGTATAGTCCTTGATCCCGGCCACGCCCAGCGCTGGAGGGGAAGGATGGCTAAACTCTGCAAATTTTCACCTGCTCATGTTTATGTTGGAGAACACGTCGTAACGCTAGGACATGTTCGTTCTCTCATCCTTATATTTTTGCATCGTCTAACTCGCACACCTACCTTTTCATACCACTTGTAACTGTTGTGAAGGGTAACTCGACAGATATGTGTAATTATTGGCGCGTGGGGCCCAAGTGCAAAGTATCGCCATAGGACGAAATATATTGTTTGGCCTTGGCGGGAGACCTGCTGCCGACACAACCCACTGAAATGGTACTCAGAAAGAAATGCAAAAATATATCTACGTTTTACAAGCACAGTAAAACTATACATTTTTGCCAAGTAACCTTCTCTGAGAGGGAAAGAAAGAAGAAGGGATACCAGTACATACTTAGAAATTATGACAGTAAACACGACGTAAAAATAAACGTTTCACAACCTTGGAGCTAAAGCTAGACCTTGTTGTGACATGGCACTTCACGACTGTATGGTGTGAAAGGCCAAATGATTCCATGTGGTCGGGGTTCAGTAAAGGCCTGCGGCGCCAGTCAGTGACGGGTGATAGTTTGACACTATCTCTTTTTCTTCCAGTCGACCATGATACACTCCATACTGTCCTGCAAGCAATATGTTGCTGATTATTTCTATGTTTTTGTATCCGGAAGGGAAAAAATCATTCTCTAAGCAAATAGTAACTGCAACAGAACTAGTAACATTATTGACAGTATTTGCAATAGCTCGGGTGTTGTTGATTATAAGAGTGGTTATAACTTCAGCATCTTCATGAAATTTACTTAGAATTTGATTAACTTATTTATGAAATTCACCATTATATTACATTGCAGTCTACTGGTATAGCAATAAAATTATGGGTAAAGATCATGCCCAATCGATCCCTAAAGACGGGAAGATTTCCCGTCATATTAAGTACCACCATGAGAATAAGCTGATTTCTACCCTTAAATGCTCTGGACTGCAGTTGCCTACTTTCTGGGTCTCTTTATTCAACAAGGGTAATGTTGACTAGGGGTTTTTCTATCAAAAAAAGGCAGCGGAAGAGGAAGTTAGCTCCCCAAAGTTCTGGACTACGACAGCTTAGCCTTTGGGTCCTACACACACACAGGAATAACGAGATATTGAATTTTTATATTGTTTATTGTCCACAAATAGAAACTTCGTGTATTATTTTCCTCATGAGTGAAAAGTGAATGAAGCAGAGCATGTACACTGACTCTAACCAGGAAAAGCCAAAAGCAATAAAGCAAACATATTCATCTCTCCACAAACAAAGATGGCGACAGCAAGAATCCTGAGTTTTGAAAGATCTCGTTTTATTAGACTGATTAAAAATACGTATGTCTCACTCTCTCTCTCTCTCTCTCTCTCTCTCTCTCGAGAGAGAGAGAGAGAGAGAGAGAGAAAGAGTAATAATCCAAGAATCCTGAGTTTTTAAGTATTTTGTTACATTTGACTGATTACAAAAAAAAGGAAAATAAAAGACCGTATTGAAAGACTTCTCATACATCACTACTTTATTTTTTTATATACATACACAGGTTGAAGTAGTAGTAAAGTTTTCCTGGGCAAAAGAAAAAAAATGGGTTCCGTGTCGGAGGCCGCTAACGAGGCATCTATGAATTAAAGAATGACCAACGGTATTACTTTCCGTAGCCATAGCCGCCATAACCACCGCCACCGAAGCCACCACCGCCAAAGCCACCTCCACCATATCCACCACCGCCAAAGCCACCTCCGCCGAAGCCACCGCCGCCATAGCCACCGCCGCCATAGCCACCGCCACCATGACCGCCGCCACTAGTGACAACTCTGGTGCTGTAAGTGACACGTTTTGGGCCATAGGAGACGCTGACTCCATAGCCACCACCACCACCTCCGTAGCCGCCACCACCACCTCCAAAGCCACCTCCACCATAACCACCGCCTCCGCCGTATCCTCCACCATAACCACCGCCTCCGCCGTATCCTCCACCACCGCCGTATCCTCCACCACCGAAGCCACCTCCACCGAAACCGCCTCCTCCATAGCCGCCGCCAGGAGCGGCGTTGCAGGAGGCCACCAGGACGGCGGCGCTCAGTGCGGTCACCAGCAGTTTCTGTGAGGGACGAGAAGGACGAGACCATTAAACCAAAATATAACAAAATATAAAGCTCACAGTCGGACTCGCGGTGGCACCATCGTAAGACCTTTTTTCTTATTGATATAGTATGCCTTCCACACTGTTATATTGCATTCTATGGTATGTATATATTTTTATTAGCAACATTATTTGCTTTAGTAACGTGCAAAAGGATAATGAGACATGATATGAAAAGCAGAACCCATAGAAAGAGGTGCTTTAAAAAATTGTTTGGTGATAGCAAGAATATAGGAACAACTACTTCATCGGACTGAAAAGGTAAAGTCCTATATATCTCAAAGTGGTCTTTGTGTAGTCTGAAAGGCTAGAGAAATAAAAACTAAGTTTTGCCCTGCGTTTCCCTCCCACCCATTCTGTCCTGTCAAACATATCTTGGACTCCTTTAGCTTGTTGTTGTTGTGACTCCTGGATAATGTGGAAGTGAACCCAGTGGACTGTGGGACACCGATCACATCCAAAGAGATTTTGTTGAAGATATGCTGAAGGATTGTCGGTGCTTTGGAACTGCAATTGCATGAGAAGAATAAGTCTGTTGTGATG
Organism: Coenobita brevimanus; assembly: GCF_032717465.1. Taxonomy (NCBI): domain Eukaryota; kingdom Metazoa; phylum Arthropoda; class Malacostraca; order Decapoda; family Coenobitidae; genus Coenobita; species Coenobita brevimanus. The sequence goes on along the minus strand of NC_137003.1, from coordinate 43,195,309 downwards.
TGGGAGGCTAGATTACAGTGAGGGCATAGTGGATTGCTTGTGGGCTGTGTTTTGTGTTCATACAGAAACAAGTGAGTGTTCTTTGGTGTGGGGAGCTGCATGACACTGAGGGCATAGTAGATTGTTTATGTGTTGTAATGTGCAGGTATTGAAGCAAGTGTGTGTGTTGTGGTATAGGGAGGTGCATTACAGCGAGGCAAAATGGATTGTTTGTGATTTTTTTTTTTTTTTTTTTTTTTTTTTTTTGTCAGTAGTGCTGTAGTAACCTAGGAGGGAACTTACCATGTTCTCGAGGACCAGAAGCAAGCTTATCCTGTCGCTGTGAGGGAGTCCCAGGCTTATATACACCACCCAATCCTCCTCGGTCTGCTGTCTCTCGAGGTCAGCCTCATAATTTTCATCCCGCCATGGTGGAAACCGTACATTTTACCAGTCATGAAGGTCAGGCAGCACCGGTAGGAGTCAGTGCTACTGACACATTATGCGTGAACTTGCTGTGTTCCAAAATATAAATAAATATTGTGTGGTAAAAGCGGCTTTCTGTTATACTCGTTGCTTTAATCTTTAATGTCGTTCACTTGGATACGACATTTAATATCTGAATTTTTTCCCATTCCCTATGTATGAGAGAAAGTGAGAGTCAACGAAAGAATGTGGGTTTAAGAGTGACTGTATGAGTGAGAGATTTTGCGAGTGTTTGCTACAGTGTATGCTACTGAAAGTGAATGTGAGATTGAGAGTGTGGTGAAGTTAGTGAGAGAATGTGGTATTTTATGCGTAAGTGTGAGTCGGTGAGACTATGAGTGACTGAGAGCAGAAGCGAGTGAGAGACAGTATGAAAGTGGGTGAAAGTAAGCGAAAGAGCAAGTGAGTACATGAATAATTGAGAAAAAGAAAAATTAGCATCGAAATAAAATCATTTCAGAAAAGTATGAGAAGTTTATTTAAAAAGTAGTTCAAGTGACATCATCCCAGCAACCTTTAAATTCAGCTATGAGACTTTCTTACGATTTTTTCTAATAATTTTTTGTTGGGGTCAGGTAAACGGTCGTATGTGGGTTGGTGCGTGGGTAAGTGAGGAACGACAGGAGGGCAAGGAGGCGGGATCCATTTTTGACTGACTCTCGTGCTTTCTGCTTCTGTTTGCTAGGTAACGCTCATCTTAGTCTGTCCTGTTGTGTATAGGGAGATTGGCAGATATATTCCAATCTTCCAGCACGATGCTGAGGGGAGGAAGAAGCACATAGTAGAAAATTATGCAACACTTCTTACCTCGTTCGCAAGACTGAACAAAAAACAAGTGACCCAGTGTGCCGAAAAACGGATCTCCACTGATGTATTCACACACACACACACACACACACACACACACACACACACACACACACACACACACACACACACACACACACAGATAGATAGGTAGATAGATAGATAGTTAATACACCGGTATATATTGTTGGAGTCAAGATGTCTGCAGTTTTTGGATCAGGCCTCCCTTCACCTTAACCCTAAGTTGTATTTTCATTTACATAAGAGACTCTTCAGCAACTTTTCTTTGTGGCTATATTTACATACTGCTTAATATTCTCTTATATTATATTCAGTGGCAGATATGTGCACCCATCATCCACTCACTTGATTTAGCGCTACCTTCAAGTGGCTGCACTGAGTGACAAGCCAAATGGTTTCCCTTGACTTGGAGGTAACGAGTTTAAGCACACCAGTCGGATGTGGCCAATGAGGGTTTAATTAGAGGAATGGTTGAAGGATATTGCTCGCATAGTGCCACTCAGGGAACCACAGATCAGCCTTGCCTAAAACGATGGATCCAAGTAAACTTACCACTTGACCCTCACGCTTTTAGTGGGGCAAAAAGAACTCTATAATAGCCAAAAATAACTATAATTAGTTGTATTTGTCTAAGAGTGATATACAGTAGTTTGTATACTTTCAATCAAAGGGAATACCAACGCTCCGCAGACAGAAATAAACTGGTTTGGAAAAGGAGCAAGAGAGCCTCTTAGCTAAGTAAAGTCTTGGCCCAGGTGCACAGTAGGTTTCAAAAGTACTTTCACCTTCTCTGCCTGTCTCATCGCTGGAGTCACAGATGCTTAAATAAGACGTAGTGGATAAAGATGCCTGTTATCACCCTCAGATTGACGATAACATGCACTTCACATCTATGGCGTCTGTGAATCCAGCGAGGAAAAAAGGTAAGAGAAGAGAACTTTTTTTTTCTTTTTTTTTTTTTTAGCTGATTGCACACTTCTCCACCTCCAGCCCCCATGACCTGCTTCAAAGCTCAAGCCAGCGCCAGACATGAACTTTGTTTTTAATACCAGCCGCATTGTTTGGTAGCTTTTGTGGTTCGTAATACCTCTCCCTTGGTGATTTATTTTGTATATTGCACCTTAATATCCTTGCATGTGCTTCGACATCTTTCTAATAAATACAAAGTTTCCATCAGTGGCATAAAAAAATTGTTTAACTATAATGGACAAAATAAACCACTTAAGAGGTGGTATTGCTAAACATCCCAAGTGAACGAAAACAATATTATATTGTTTGAACGAGAGAAACCAAATTTTGATGACTAGGATTTAAAAAATAATAAATAAATTAGACCCAAATGTGATGGACTCTTGGCATAGAAAAATTGCTGTTTGATCACTTACCATATTGTTGCTATTTTCGGTGCGTTAGAATTATTGAGTAGTTGATCTATCGACCATACCACGTTGAGTACACCGCTTCCTGTCCGATCAGCGAAGTTAAGCAACGTTGGGTCTGGTTAGTACTTGGATGGGTGACCGCCTGGGAACACCAGATGCTGTTGGCATCCCTACGTGTCAAGTGGGGTTGGTGGAGGATTAGTGCCCCTCCCTGTAAAACAATTAACTCTAAGCCCTTGGCCACCCCGTCTGGGATACATGGCGTCTGGCAATGAATGAATGCTCTATCGACATTGGTTTTATTATGCTTGTGTTATTTCATTTTTTTTTTTCATTGTATTTGGTAAAGTTGTTCCTTTTTTCGGCATGATTAAGCGTTCATATACATTAGCTTACCTGTGTGTGTGTGTGTGTGTGTGTGTGTGTGTGTAAAAAAGCTATGATAATGCTTCAGGTAGCGTTGCACACCGTAAGGCAGGATGACGGAGCATGTAGGAAGTCCTTGTTCCTTGGCCACACCCTGTCTCAGGTCAGAAGGTGATACAGACTCCACTCATTTTTCTTTATGTCATATCCATATAATCTGAAGCTGAAACATTTATCATCTTCAAATAAGATTAACATTGCAGTATAGATAAGATATAATTTTGTTTGGATTAACTGACCCACAATCCTCTCAGTCCATTTACAAGGGAACAATTAATAATAATAATAATAATAATAATAATAATAATAATAATAATGATAATAATAATAATAACTTTAATAAAGATCTTCTGAAGACCAGTCAAGATAGGTTTCGCTAGAGTAACCTGGCCCTCGCAAGGTTATGACTATGTGCACTGGCGAAACTCATATGTCTGGTCGTATGTCTTTATATACAAAGTCTTTTCTCTGCTCTTTGGGACCTAAGCAATATGACTGTGTACTTCAAGACTAATTCTGAAAAAGAGAATATTTTTGCAGACAACTTCTCCACTGAAAAAGCTCCTTTCACGCAACCATAGCAAAGAAATGATACTGATGAAATACCAGCTTCTGTACGTCATTCGTTGTAGTTAGCTTATCGTCCGAGCAAGAGGGCAAACCTTACTTTATGACTACGATAACAAAGTACTTGGATTATTTTATATTTAACCTTCTCATGGCCAGGACAAATGTAGCACAGCATTCCAGTCCCTGTTGTACGGTTTTCTTTGCCTGAGATTGCCACAGAAGACTAGGAGTGTTAATATTGGTAACATTTGACCCTTTCATGGTGGGAACAACTCGTCTACACTACCAGCTAATGACACAAATTTATGCAGCTTAGAGGGAGTCATGGATACTTGAGAGTATTGATTATATCATCTTTAATGGAAAATTGATTAAGAATGAACGAGTGTATGAAAACCTGCCAATTATCTGTTTATAAGAAAGTATAAGAAAAGAGAGCCAAAAATTAATTGGTCACCTTAGTTCGAGATACTTTGACACAATGTGTTTATATTACTGAAAATCTGAGGTAAAGGAAAAGAGATCGAATAAGATTGTTTCTATGTTAACTAGATGTGTATGCAAAAAACTAATAATACCAGGTAACATTTACACTAGACATTAAGAAAAAGGTGAAATTGTGAGTACGTTTAAGTACTTGGGTAGTGTGATGAGTGAGGATGTAAGTTTGGAGGGTGAAGTGCTTAAAAGGGTACAACAAAGAAGAAAGGTTGCTGGTTCCTTGAGAGCAGTCATAAGAAACTGGGAAGTGAGCATCGAAGTGAAAAAGTTACTACATGACAGTATAGTGATACCATCTCTAACGTATGGAAGTGAAGCTTGGACGTTGTTGCAGGGTCACAAGTCAAGAGTGAGAGCAGTGGAAATGAGTTATCTGAGAGGAGCCTGTGGAGTCACATGGAGAGACAGACTGAAAAATGAGGATGTGAAGGAGCCTTGTGGTGTGGATGTGGATGTGATAGGAAGCGTTAGGAGAAACACACTGAGGTGGTTTGGCCATGTGGAGAGGATGGAGAGTGAGATACTGACGAGGAGAGTGTATGTGAGTGAGGTGGAGGGGGAGAGAGGGAGGAGGAAGCCAAGGATGATATGGAGGGATAGAGTGGGGAGGTATATGAGAGAGGGGGTGTGAGTTGTGAGCAGGACAGTGAAATGGCAGGGGGCAGGGCGACGTGGAGGCGGTTTGTCTGTGGCCACCCCGTATAGAATTAAGGACTCTGGCAATAGATAGATAGAAATTGTGCCAACAGACGGGTGCTGCGTACTCTCTAGTAGATGCTCGCAGGTTGCTGATCATAGTTATTCCGATTTGCACGCCAGCCACTTTCTCGTTTAAATGCCGCTTTTAGGCTGCTGTATACCGAATGACAAGCAAATTGGCTTCCGAAAACCTAGAAAACCATTTAATACGTTGGGTGGTAACCATTTCATGTGCCAAAAATTGATGCCTAGTGGTCTAATAGGCTACGGCCCTTCAGTACAATGTGGGCCATCCAGGGGTGGCTGTATTTATAAGGTATGAAGTACCGCTCAGGTTCGAGCAACTGACCACTCTCACCTTAAATGTCAGGACTGAGGCGCTTACCTCTGGGTCCCTACGTTCCTTCTGGGACAATAAAATATTTAGCAATAGCTGTAATATATACGACAGATACATTACATAGGACATTCTCTCTCTCTCTCTCTCTCTCTCTCTCTCTCTCTCTCTCTCTCTCTCTCTCTCTCTCTCTCTCTCTCTCTCTCTCTCTCTCTCTCTCTCTCTCTCTCTCTCTCGAATCAGTATTGATTCTAAAAATCAAAGATGATACCTGTAACCTCTCTTCACCTCTTCGAAATAAGAAAATCCAGTCATATACATTGCATACACTTAATATAATGTTATATAGCACGTTCGTTTTTGTATAATGTGCAGTGTTACCTTAACCATGGTTGTGAAGATTTTACGACCATAATAATTGCAGTACATTTTCCTTCCTACAGTTAAGGCATGTTTCCAGGCTTTTACTTATTACCTCCCCTAACGAAGTTCAAGGAAATGATTTATTCACCCTTGTCTGCCCGTTTATTTGTCTCTTTGTATACAAGATACAGTTTCCCAAAAAGTTGTTAACCGATTTCACTGGGTAGTGAATACACGATTCGGATGCAGTAAGTCAGACTTTACTGACTTTGGTGGAAGGGTGTGTTGTCTGAAACTGTGTAACAGGGCAGACGAGGACCGTACAGTTAAGTGACCTTGTGAGACTGGAAAAGTATTCGTCTACTAGGGAAGAGGAATTACAGCAGAAAATAAACATTTAACGTTGGCAGGGGTATGCGCTTATTGAGTGCTTTCTAGTTTTTTCATTTATCTATTTATTTTCTCTAATTATATTTTCATTTACTTGTTTTTATCTCTTTTACTCATACTTTCGTGCAGATATTGATTGATTCATGTAAGTAGTGAGTTAGTTCTTTTAATTACCTACAAGTTCTGTAGGCCTACACAGAGACTGCTCGTCATGGACATAATGAAAATACATAATGAAAAGTGATGAAGCCGAGGGAATTCTGAAATGCACAAATCAAAAGAAGAAGGAAATGTGGACCGTGGAGGGAGAAATCAGTCTAGCTGAGATGGAGTGGGCAATGTTATTAAAAACATCTACCAGTAATAAGCTTTAATGGTCCTGCGAGGAAATAGTGCAGAATTACTCTATTTCAGAGTACTGTATTAGATATTCTCACGAAATATATAACTGTATCATGTTCACATACACTCTCACCTGCGGCCACCTCTCGTTTGCTGTTACCTGACCTTCATGACTGGTAAGAATACATGGTTTCCACGGAGACAGGATTAAAATATGAACTCGACCTCGGAAGACAAGGGAGCAAGGAGGAGGGATGGTGTGTATATAAGCCTGGGACACCCTCGCTGCTACAGGCTAGTCTTGCACCTGGACCTCCTCGACAGCATGGTAAGTCTTCTGGAACATCTAGTCCTCTGCAGCTTTACGGGCTGGAGAACACCAAGATGTAGTTTTATACAGTAGCAGACAGTGACATAGCTCCACTTTTTAGTTCAGTAATTATGAAATTTTTGCCTATGTCGTTGTTCACTGCTCGCTGTCAAATTTTGTATAATTTTGAAGCGTGTCATTACTTATCGTATGTCCACAACTATAAAATGGAATTTCTGTGAAACTTACACGGACTGAGTTGGATTTTTGTTATACTCTTGTGATTATGACCTCGGTGCATGCAGAAGACACGCCTCCAATTTATGGCCCCGATATGAGTGGCTGCTGGAGCTGCCCAGTTATACAAATGTCCCTCAGTCCCCTCCATATCCCCCAAAAGGATGACTGTGTATCACGGAAGAAGTGCAGCTTCAGTCTGTAGTTCACTGGGCTCCTATACAGATGGTCCAGGAGTTACATACTACAACCATTATGACCACACCATTCTTGACCCCTTGCAGAGGCTGCTGGTGACAGCTCTGAGCGCCGCCGTCCTGGTGGTCTCCTGCAGCGCCGCTCCTGGTGGCGGCTATGGAGGCGGCGGTTTCGGCGGTGGCGGTGGTGGAGGATACGGCGGAGGTGGTGGCTATGGTGGAGGTGGCTTCGGAGGTGGTGGTGGCGGCTATGGAGGTGGTGGCGGGGGCTATGGAGGTGGTGGTTTCGGAGGCGGTGGTGGTGGCGGCCATGGAGTCAGCGTCTCCTACGGCCCACGATATGTCACCTACAGCAGCAGAGTTGTCACTAGTGGCGGCGGTCATGGTGGTGGTGGCTATGGCGGCGGTGGCTATGGCGGTGGTGGCTTCGGCGGTGGTGGATATGGCGGAGGTGGCTTTGGCGGTGGCGGCGGCTATGGCGGCGGCTATGGCAAGTGATTCACGTAAGGTTTTTTCCGGTTGGTCGTTGCATCATTAAGACCTCGGACATGAAACTTTTGTTTTCACTCAAGACCCTTTACTATTCTCTACTGGAACCTGTGTAAATATGAACATATGAACAAATATAGTGCAGTAATTAAATGGGTATCTTTCATTTCACGTATTAACCATAAAAATTTAATTACTTTTTACTGTCAAGAACTCATTTCTCGTTGCAGTTAGCTCATCATTGTACAGTATAATACAAACGTATTAGCTTGAATGAACGTAACTAGCCTACTACTTTATTGTATGGGCATCTTACATCTGCCAAGGATTTTTTTTTTTAAGGAAAGAAGTTCAGCAGATTATTTCACAACACTGAAGCAAAGCTGCGCTGTTGCAAAGTAAGTGGAGGCTAACCTGACAGCGACAGCAGTCAAATGGCTGTTAAACATGGTCACTGTCAAGGTATAAATACCTGTATTAAAGCATTAATCCCTTGAATCGGTATATTACAAGAACTGTTCACTTTTAATGTGTCACCGTGTTCTTTAGACCTGAAGGTTTACTTTCTCTTCTTACTGGGAGAAGAGAATGTGCAGTATGTTGTGGTGAAATACATAAACATTATGGTATCGAAAACTAGCATTAAGGAACCTGACAGTGTGTGAGGTTAAGTGATGACAATCGATGCTTCTCAGTGTGTGAGCTGATTTATCATACCTCGTCAGTAATAATTTATATTCAGATATATATAATCTTTTAAGTTATCACAGCTGAGAAATAGTTTGCAAAAAGGATAAGCTAGCTACCATTCAAATACCTCTGGGCAAAAGAGTGATTAACCGAATGAGCATTACCAGAACACATATGTTTCTTTAGAGATCTGGAAGTAATTATGGATTCAACTGCTGTCATGTGATATTCGGAGACCATTTAAGGACAAAAAAAGAGGGGGGGGGGGCTGTCGTAAAAATGGTAATAGCTTACTATTATATTTATTCACAACGTCATGCGGTGTGATCTTACTCTTTATTAGCAGGGGTACCCGGCGTTGGACGGGTAATACTCTACGATCGTGCATATCGGCATTGCCTGGGACCCTGGATGGCCTCTTCCCCTGTAGGAGAAGACCCCCGGGGTCCCATTTTGCCCGATGAACCAATGTTCCTCCTTGGGCCCATTTCCCCAGGGATATATTTCCCATGGACCTGTTTCTACCCTGGACCTATTTTCCTACAACCCACCCTCTCTTCCCACCCCGCCAATCCGTCCATTCATCCTGCTCATTGTTGCTAATAATGGTAATTATGGTTTCAGAAGTAAAATGCTCTGCGGCAATCAGCTACCATATTTCCATCATGTTAACATGCTTATTAAAACTTCCCACATGGCTGTGGGAGGTCTTCTTGTTTTTATCAATATTGTTATTATTATTATTATTATTATTATTATTATTATTATTATTATTATAATTATTATTATTATTATTATTATTGTTGTTGTTGTTGTTGTTATTATTGTTGTTGTTTTTGTTGTTATTATTATCTATCTATTATCATTTGCCAGACGCCTTTATCCCGTAAGGGTTGGCCACAAACAAATCGCCTCCATGTCCAATTATTTTAAAATTTCGATATTTCAAAGGCTATTTGGCCTAAGGCCTTAAGATTTGGTCAGCTTAGTCGGACTGCTGTCCGCTTTTTTTTTTTTTTTTTTTTTTTTTGGCTAAATATGTGGCAATCCGTCAACCAGATCTCCGGATATTATCCGAGACACAGAAAAGTGAGTCAGTTACGCTATCTCAAGAACTGCTGAAGCTACAAAGCTGAAATTTTACTTCAATATAGCTTTTAGGTGGACAAAGTGCGAAAAGGAGTATGGATCCAATCAGTTGATCATTCTCGGAGATCACCTGGGGTCAAAAACTGGTACTTTTCCGGGTATTCCGGATATCACCTAATTTTCCATGAAGGATTAAAGTTAGAGCCACCAAACTTTGTGGATTTATAGACTGTGTTGACCTAAGGTGACATGCACAAGATCAGTGACCTTGACCTCAAGGTCCCTTTATAGTTCGACTTCTTATAGCCAGTGGCTGTGGGAAGTTTTTCCTTGTCGAAATTGTCCTTATACAGTTTTACGGTGTTCTGGTTTCTAATTAGTTCTAGTCATAATCATCAGGGGCGCCACATTAGGAACTGTACTGAACACATCTACATTCGTAATAACAGTAACACCTGATACAGCAGGTTAGAGAGTCATATATACAGCCCCTCGATTTCCATAGAAGACAGTCAGACAGACAAACTTTTTTTTTTTTTTATACGGATTTTTAGAACTGAATGTAATATTTTTATTGCTGTTATTATTATTACTTTTGTATAAAAATCAACAATAAATACTAGAAACAAGAAGACATGCGTTTATAAAAATAGGGATGATATATATAATTACAGTACCTTCTGGAAATATCTCGTGTTGAGGGGACGGGTTAATGAAGTGGTTTAAGGTACTGACATTTTGGCTCGGTCGTGAAAGTATTAAGCCATGCAATCAAATGACGGAAAAATAGTAATAAAAGACAGCCACACTGAACATGAAAAGCTTATAGTAACTAAAATATTACGCATGATAGACTTAGGTGATGCTATCTGAGGCAACCTCTCTCCTCACGAGAATTCATCAGTTGAGCGCAAAAGAGGGCAATTTAAATACCATCCTATACATAAAGTATAAAATAAAACAGGTTACTGATCTTACACGTCCATCCCCTATCATGACAACCGCCATGAAAAAAAGAGCCAGGAGGAATATTCACAAACGAAACTTGCGGCTTGTGCCCTGGCGTAGACTAAAGATTTTTTTTTTAAGTTCAGTAAATGGGAAGAGTCAATAAAGATCCACTGTCTCTCGTTTTTCCTGCAGTAATCAAATCTTACTTACATAAATTCTTAGTTAGGTAAGTTTGTGTATCCCACCTTACAGTAAGAGAGGAGATCAATTTTACATAAGGCTTTTAGCGAACTAAGGTATATTTTGAAAATGAGAAAGATGTGTAATGTAAAAGAGAGAAAGTCACTGCTATAATAATTTCGCAATTTGTCCTAAAACACGATAATGTTAGATTGTGACGATTATGTAAGCACACTGTTCTATGCAATACATTAATAGTTTTTTAATAATTAAGTTTTTCGAGGTCACTAAGAACAGTGTTTTAAGATTTTTTTTCCACTAGCCACTCACTCTTTTCATGGGCACGTATAATCTTTTTTTTTTTTTACTCCAGCATACCCCCAGATAATTTAATCAGCCGTGAATGAATATAAGAGCTTGACGGTGTTAATACAGGTGCCGGCTTAACCCTTTCATGCTCGAGATTATAGCATCCTGTGTCATCTAACAACAGAGGATTGCATTCACCTGGAAGTAAGTCACAGGAGCCTGAAAGAGTTATGCTTATGTCCCTTAAGACAGTTTGTTATGATTTTTTTTTTCGACTGAAGTATACTTTACATTACTCAGCTGAAGTTCAAAAATATGAAATGCTGATCAGACAAGAGACAGGGCATCTTAAGTCAGGGCTTCTGCAGTTAAGTCTTTCACTACAATAATGATTTATCTAGCTTACTCTACAATACATCGATTATATTACGACCATTATTTCCAGCTTAGGTTTATCTTCGTGAACAGATGGTTTTAAAAAAAATCTTCATTAGCCTCTTCACTACGCTTACGATTTTTCTGTTATTCTGGCTGCTACGACATAATTTTACTCAGGCAAAGAGAGACCCATCGTAGTGAAGGAGATAAAGCCGTCAGAAGAAGAACCCTCCTAAGTCTTTCCTGTCCGTTGTCAATATCTAGTATGGTCGGGGGGTATCATCGTCTGAGTGGTGACATGTGAAAGTGTGTGGCACGTAAGATGACTGCTGAGCCTCAAGAACGGGCTATCAAGTTTAAGTCCAGGGTTGGAGGGAAAAAATCATATAAATAAATAAATAGATAAATAATAACCACTTCTACCTGAGCTATTGTAACCACTGATAACTGTGATCTAAGAGTCACAAAAAGACTTAAGATTAATTCCCCGTCATAACAAAAATGTGGCTCTGCAGGATGAACAAGAAACATGAGGTGATTCACTACTCCCCTTTCCTTGTCTTTTTCCATGTCTTATACTTCATCATTCTTTGGTTATGAATAAAGTCTTGTGCCGTCAGGAGACATAGCAAGGGCCACATGAGACAATGAAAACTTTAACTGCCTCCTCTACCAGTTCCTTAACGGCTATCAGTACCTCTATAACCAGCACTACTAGCACCACGACAACCTACGCCATCACCTTTGTAGACGCCACCAACCACTACCACTGTAATCTGCTGGTATGGACATAGGTGTGGCAGTGGGAGTAGGAAATGAATAAATGATGCAGGACAGACATTGATAACACCTGACTGAACCGTCCATGCAACACACGAGAAGTCAGGCAGAGTGGAAGAGAAGTGAACTTCCCTAAAATTTTGTTGTAAAAATGTTACATACTTAATAGGATGAGTCAAAGGCCAAGTTGTGATTATTTATTATATATTTGTTAGTCTATACACAGATATATGAGGAATTAGCTGGGCGTCTTCAGAAACAGTGAAAATTTAATAACTATAGCCACCACCGCCATAGGCACCACCACCACCACCGCCATAGCCACTACCACCACCGCTGCCAAATCCACCACCGCCATAGCCACCACCACCACCATAGCCACCACCACCACCACTGCCAAATCCACCACCGCCATAGCCACCACCACCACCACTGCCAAATCCACCGCCGCCATAGCCACCACCACCACCACCGCCAAATCCACCACCGCCATAGCCACTACCACCACCACTGCCAAATCCACCACCGACATAGCCACCACCACCGCCACTGCCAAATCCACCACCGCCATAGCCACCACCACCACCACTGCCAAATCCACCACCACCATAGCCCCCTCCACCAATGATAATTCCACTGGCACTAAAGCCGGCTTTACCACTGACAAATCCACCAGTACTATAGGTGCCTGCACCATGGTGAGATCCACCACCACCATAGCCGCCACCACCACTGACTAATCCACCACCACCATAGCCGCCTCCACCATTGTCAGATCCATTATCATCATAGCCGCCGCCGCCGACAGATGTAGTTGTGTAAGAGACAGTGTTTCCACCTCCATATCCACCAGGGTCACCGCCAAAGCCACCGCTACCGTAACCACCGCCACCGTAGCCTTCACCACCACTTTCGAAGTCGTCGCCTCCATATCCGCCAGCGCCGCCGCCACCTTTCACAACGTACGTGACGACGTTGCCACCGCGACCGCCACCATAGTTGCCTCCACCGCCACCATACCCGCCACCGCCGCCGCGACCACCACCATAGCTGCCTCCACCGCCACCATACCCGCCGCCGCCGCTGCGACTACCACCATAGCTGCCTCCCCCGCCACTAAATCCACCACCACCATAGCCGCCGCCACCAGAAGCAGCAGTGGCGGCCACCAAGAGGGCGAGGCTGAGTAAAGTCCCCAGCAGCGTCTGTGGGAAAGAATCAATACAGCTTGTAGCAATACCCTTTTCACTCTAACTTGTCCCTTAACTGCTACTTCTCTCCATCGTTAAGCTGGGCTGAAACAATAAACTGACACTAGAATATGATGCTAGTCACGAAGAAATGTCATGGATGGGACGTAGAGTCATAGCATTGACTCTTGCTGCCGCTGCCACTCATCTACGTGAAAAAAAAAAAAAATGAAGAGAGATGCATATTTGTGCCTGACTAAAGTAAAAAGTATAACACCCAGGAAACACATTATATCCCCTGTTATCTATTACCAGTTATTCAGAAGTGTTATTACTCAGCACTCATTCCATTAACAGATTATTATCCCGTGTTTATACCATCAAGTCATTATATCTCATGCTGCTCTTGCCAATACTCATTCTATTAATAGTTTATCATCATTATTAAAGTGTTCAAGGTGACACGTTTTTCCAGCGTCATTCACTGAGTCCTCGAAGTTTTTTTTTTTTTTTTTTTAGATTTCTAATGCTATAAACAGTTTACACCAAGGTTGAACAAGTCAAAGGGTTTCTGGTAATATCGTAGTTCCTTTGGTGAAGTGGGTGACAAAACATCGACAAACGAATGTTAATTTCATAGAGAGATTTTTAAAGTATGCTGAGATCACCAAGGGACAAGTAGCAAACCATACTTAGTGAGCAAATGAAAGAGACAGAAAACATATGAGGGGTTGGCATCAATAGACCTGCTGAACAGGGATCCTACAGTTAATCAGTGGTTAATAAAGAGGAGAGCTGGAACTGGCCCTTTTTCCTACAGAGGATAATGAATCACACCAAACGCTTTCACCCATACCAACCCCTATCGTGCCACACCACCCCAGCACCCACGCCCGCTGAGCTAAGTGACTGACCATGTTTGTGAGGACCAGAGGGGAGATTAGCCTGTCACAAAGAGGCTGCCAGGCTTTTATACTCCTCCCGTTTTCCTCTCGTTGTTTGGCTGTCACAAGGTCTTCCCCAATACTGCCTCTTGTCCTTGGTGAGTAAGTGTGGAATTATGTGGCGTCAAGAGAGAGAGTGCTATGTTGACTGATGCACGAAGTTACCATACAGTGTGGAATATATACTTTACGCCTGCAGTACATTATAGAGCATCTGTCCCTCCTTCCTGTTCCTCAGCATCCGTTCCTTCTTCCTGTTCCGTTGTTTCCTCCCTTTCGCTTATTATCTGTTTTAAGTTTCCTTTATGCCGCCATTTGGATCTGCTCTATGTTTCCTCTTATTTTAATTTTAATTCATTCTAACAAGAAGGATATAGGTCAACATAATGTTATATCTTGCCATGGCCTAAATTAATGTCTCTAAAGAAGACTTGTTTCACTTATTCGAGGAATTGCTCTTGTTCATTTAAGTCATCTTTCATATTCTTGATCTTTTACTACATGCCTTTTCTTCCTTTAGTCATCTGCTTTCCATATTTGTTACATTATCCTTCATGTTGTATGCATTTCATTCCTACCCTTATTTATGATAAATTTTATATCCATTGCTGTCAGCCCTAACTTTCTTCTTTCTCTTCATTTTACTCTCCTTCTCTGACAAGTGGATTCAGTGCAGATCAAAAGATAACAGTAACCCTAGTTGATATTCCTGTGTTGTACTCGAGTTCAGAGTGCGGGAATAACATTGTTGAATATAAATACGTTTTTTTTTTTTTATCTGACTTAGTATTCAAGTATTATAAGCTTAGAGAAACGACAGGCCTTATGTCTTTAAGGATATGATGACTTATTCGCCTGTTTACTTGAGAGATGAATTGATATCAAGAGAAAGGAAGTCAGGTAACAGTAACTGCGTCGGGAGTTACAGTGAGAAGTGTTACATATTTACCTTCCATCCCTCTATGCAGTCATGTAATCTGGTTATTATACAGTCAGCTACTTTTTGGTCTCCATTAGTCTCAACTTTCCCTTTGCTTTCTTTTTTCTAGAGTGTTTTGCCACCTTTCTTCAAATAATTTGTTTCCCATCCATCGGGTTACCTTCTCTCTGTTTGGTTCTGTTTTTCCCTCTTTTCCTTTATGTTCTTACTTATCATATTTTGCTACTTTCCACCTTAGGCCAGAACACGAAAAACCATTAGCATATCACAATATTGGGGATTGAGAGCAGTGTTTAAGTAAATAAATGTAAATAAATGTAAAAGTGTATGGGATCATCAAGCAGCGCGTGAGTGGTCAAAAGAGCTAAGGAAACTGTATTCCTAGTCCCTCTCCTAAACTTCTAATGCAAGAAAGAAGGAACCAAAGGCCAGGAGCCCGCAACCGTTCCTTCCAAGGAAAAACAAAAACAATACAGAAGAGAGCCGAATTCAAGATCCGTTCATTTTGAGATGCCTGGACACACTGCGTTTGAAAGACTGGAGACCATAGGAAGTAGGAAATACAGACAGAGGGAGACAGTTCCAGACTTGACCTGTTGCATAAATGAAGGACTGGGAGTAACGGTTAACCCTTGCATTAGAGAGTTGGACAGAAAAGGGATGAGAGTTTGTTGCTAGACGGGTGCTACTCACCCGTCGTAGAGGTGAAGGGATGCAAGCAGACAATTCAAAGGAGCAGTGAACAACATACAAAATTCATGAAAAGCTTTATCATTGAGGTTTTGAATGCACAGTCATGAGCAAAAGTTCACCCACACTTCTTTCCCGGCTCTGGGATGAAAGGTGTTACATGAACTAAAATTTGTAGGACAGCATTAAGAAGCACACATCAAAAGCATATGAGAATGAAGAACACTGCCGTTTGGGGAGAAGTGAGAAATATGGAATGCAGAACACAGTGCTAATCGATTTTAGGTGCAGTAAGTTAAGCCAAAGATTAGCATACCAGATGAAATACACATGATTGAGATGCTGCCAAATGTAGGGGAAGTCCAAGTGGCACTACTTTTTAGTTCCTGCGCTTTTATGCACTTACGTACACCCGAGGAAAGTTCCGCGCTATACACTCCCGCACCACTTCGATATAATAAATGTGAGACAAGTGGTATCGAAGCAGTAGTTAACATTCACCTATCTGGTAACTGTTAGAAGGATGGGGAAAGAAGAGGGAGGGGTAGGAACTATCAGCTCCCACAGCCTTCCTCCTCCCTTAACCTCTCCCCTCCCACACAGTGGTACCAGGCATTTGAGTGTCTGGCTACTGCTGCACTAGTGGTTGTCTCACACACAAAGGTCCAAACTGGCAGACAGGAGTATGAGGCGGAACTTACCTCGGTGCACATATATTGGTCTCGGCGTGTGAACAAAGTAACTGTCGCAGTCACCTTGTGTGTGTGTGTGTGTGTGTGTGTGTGTGTGTGTGTGTGTGTGTGTGTGTGTGTGTGTGTGTGTGTGTGTGTGTGTGTGTGTGTGTGTGTGTGTTTGCGCGCGCGCGCACACACACAAGTAGAATCCAGATTGAGTTATTTCATACTCACTATCGGTCATTTACTACAACTTGTGACAAGCAATGATTATATGTTATTATTTACAATTCTTTCTTATTATTATTTATAATTCTTTCTTATTTTATTGTGGTAGATGGGGGCGCTCACCATCCACTCACTCGTTGTAGTGCTGCTCTCGGGTGTCTGCCCTTTCCTCTCCTCCATCCTCATTTCCTTCCATCCTCTTCTGTCTTTGTTTCCTTCATTCTTTCCTCATCCTTCTGCCAATGGGTGACTTTACACTCCCTCTTGTCTTTTTTCCTTCATTATTTCCTCTTCCTTTTGCCTGTGGGTGACTCTACCCTGAGTGACAAGCCAAATGGTTTCCTGTACACCAGGAAACCATTTAAACGCTGGGTGGTAACCATATAACCAAATTTTGGCGCCTGGTGGTTTAGTGGGTAATTAAGGCACTCCAGTCGGATTGACCCAGTGAAGGTTTATGTCCAAGGGATGGTTGGGGTTTATTGCTCACGTAATGCCACTCAGGGATGAGTGAGGCTGGTCACTCAGCTTAAATGTCAGGACCAACTTTCCTAGCCTTGGGCTCCTACGCTTCTCATGGGGCAGTGTAGGATTGAATGATGAATGATGAATGAATGAACTTTCTTATTTTGGTTTTGTATATATATATATATATATATATATATATATATAAAGGGTCAGCCTATGGAAGATATTAACCTTCGAGATTGCGCTATTGTCTGACTGTACTTGTTTTGACAGTATGGTTTTATTGGTCTGTTATGATCACTTTTCTTTTTTAGACGCACCCTGCATTAAAACAGACATCTGACTAAATCTCTCTCTCTCTCTCTCTCTCTCTCTCTCTCTCTCCACACACACACACACACACACACACACACACACAGTATCCTTTCTAAACTCCTGCTGACTTGTTCGCGTGACATGTAGACCTTGAACACTTCCTATCCAACACTTTCCCCTTCTGTCCCTAGGGAGGCAATGACCCTCGATGTCACCCTCCAATGAGTAGATGCTTTAATTAATCAACCTGTAGCATTTTAATCTCATGCCTGACATCCGCACAGCGACTGGTATCCATTGTGTATCTCCATCCTATCATATACATACATCGTCGCCTGATCAGACGCAGATATTCAGCACCTTCATCAACGCCACATATACTGTTGACCTCTTCTGTCTTTGTGCCCTGTGGTGTAGCTTATGTCCCAAAATTTCCTCTGCTGGTAAGCCCACCCTCAAGTACGTAAGGCATTTCCCTTCTTCCAAATCTTTCCCAGTTAATCGTAGCCCCACGTGTGTGTACTGTCACTTCTACATCTCATAACCTTCATGTTTCTCACATTCTTTCTCAGGTACCTCTTCTCACACCTCCTGTAAACACACATATTAGCTGCTGAATATTTCATCTCTTCCATCCCCACATACTTACTGTTGTTAACAACTCGCATACTCCCTAGTCTCCTCTTTTCCATGCGTCACTTATCCACTTCAGTATTCATTTTCTGCCATATTCCTGTCCCCTTGAATAGTTTAATTCAAATTGTACGAGGCCTCTAGTGGAGAAATTATTATCAGAGATCAGTTTTATCCAGCGGCAAGACATCCTTCTGAATCTAATCAATGACGTTCTTATACGAGCGAAACTTGTATAATATTATCCTTCATACAAAAATGATTTAATGAGCCCCTTTTTTCCATTCCCTAATTTGTGCCTTCTTCACTAGACAAACCCTAGACAGACTGAATAGATATGGAGAAATTATTTATCCTTGACGCAAAAGAATTTTCCTGACTTGAAGGGATTATTCAAAGATTGTGGTTTTGATAACTGGTTTTTATTAGCAAATCTAGACACACGTTCACGACAGACCAACCGGACTTCGGTGAACATTTGAATCTAACGACCGTAGCCACCACCGTAACGTCCACCACCACCAAAGCCGCCACCGCCAAAACCACCGCCACCACCTCCTTTCAGAATGATTGTGGTGACTCGGCCCCCACCATAACCTCCTCCACCGCCACCAAAGCCACCGCCACCGCCACCATAGCCTCCACCGCCACCTCCGGAGCCACCGCCACCATATCCTCCATTTCCGCCACCGCCTCTCACAGCGTATGTGACAACGCTGCCACCACCACCGCCAATGCCGCCACCACCGCCACCAAATCCACCACCACCGTAGCCGCCGCCACCACCACTACCAAGTCCACCGCCACCACCACCAAATACACCGCCATAAACAGCAGTTGTAGCCACCATTAGGGCGAGGTCGAGTGTAGTAGCCAGCATCTTCTGTGGAAAGAAATAATAATGTTCAGGAAACGTATGTGCTCTAATAACGTGCATTATATGGAATGAAATAATAATGCTTAGAAAACATATGTGCTCGATTTATGTGCATTATATGGAAAGAAATAATAATGCTCAGGAAACATATTTGCTCTAATTATGTGCATTATAAAGTTGCATTAAATTTGTAAGCTATCCCAACAAAACTCGTTAAATCGTTTTTATCTGGAACTCTTCTTTAAAGCTATTAATAATTTAGATTACTCTTACGAAAACAATTGTTTCCTTAATCTCAGTTCTTCTAGTAATCCATATCATACTAACTCCATCAGTTTGTATCTCATGTTCGATCTCATCTGGGGTTTGTGAGTAGAGACATAGCTTTATACTTGGTGGCAAAGCTGTTTCACCATTATCTTTACCATAACTACTACTGACGTTATGAGCAATGCCATTACCATTACTATCGTAACTACCAGTGTCATCTTTCATTACTATCACTACTTACTATCAGGAACACCACTGTCACCTCCAGTGTTATTAAACTCACCGCTATCATCATATACATCACAATTACCCCCTACCATTTCCAGACAGAATGATGAGAAACTGCTGTGAATGAAGTGTTAAGGCAAATTTGCATATTTCTTCAGTCTCGTCCACTAGGTGCGTCTAAAGTTTTGTTTTTAGAAATTCAGACGAGGATCGCAGAAAAAGGAAGAAAGAAAGAAAGAAAGAGTTGTGAACGTTTGATATAGGGAATATCCCATTTTTCCTTAAGACTGGCGTTATTAACTGAAAAATGTTTGCGTCATGAAACTGAGTAAAAGCTAAAGTAACACGATGGCGGCCCAAAGAAGTTACAACGAGGGAGGAAATGAGAAACACCAGTCATCAGAAATAAGTGAAAATAAATGAAGGTTAACACAGTTTTTTTCTTCAGTGGACATTGACCGGTTAATGATGATGATCATGATGATTAATTAAACTAAATAATTACTCCTGCACAATTCCCGCCTCTCCACACCACCCCAACAAACCCACCCGCTCTGCCAGTGGACTGACCATGTTGGTGAGGACCACAAGAAAAACTATCCTGTAGCAGTGAGGCTGCACCAGACTTATATATCTCACACCTCCTCCTTCCTTCCTTGCTCGGCTATCATGAAGTCCGCATCAATTTTGCCTTAGTCACTGGTGAGCTTAAGACTGTAATCATGCACAGTCACGAAACAATATTGCTGTGAAGTATAGGCTACACTGGATTATAATGCATTTCTGAATATAGCATTCCCCTTTGCATTCAGATTCTAGAGCACCCGTCCTTCCGTCCTGGTACACATCATCTATTCCTCTTCCTTATTTGTTCTTTTTTTTTTCTTTTTTCTTTTTTTTTCTTTTTTTTTTTGTGTGTGTGTGGCC
Organism: Coenobita brevimanus; assembly: GCF_032717465.1. NCBI lineage: Eukaryota > Metazoa > Arthropoda > Malacostraca > Decapoda > Coenobitidae > Coenobita > Coenobita brevimanus. Next base: position 43,175,012 of record NC_137003.1, on the reverse strand, counting down.
CTGGGCTTACCAAGACATGAATCCTGTGAACTTCAGGCTGAAGCTGCCTTCTTCTTGCAGTCTAGCGTAATTGCCATATTCCTGCAGTCAACCATCCTTCCTCGGATGATTGGCAGCGGGTTGAGGGACGTTTGTATAATTGGACAACATCCCTGCCCAGTTATGTCAGTGCTACAGCAGGAAGATGACCCTCTTCAGTACTTGTTCTTTCTTTGCATCTGCTGTTCACTTAAATATCACATCCTGAGGTCTTCACCATCCTTTTATTTGGTTAATAATGTCTTTGTAATGTTTTTGGTTAACTCTTTGACTCCAAGGAATCTCCTTTTGTTGAATACAGTCGTGTTGGGTTAGCTGGGCTATAAAGAGCAAGTTTTCCTTCCCCAGTTCTCGTTGGTACCAGTTCTTTTTCTTCCAGTTATTCTCTTTATTTAATTTTTTATTTCGCAAGAAGCCTTCAGTCTCTGAGTAGGCACAAGGGGAGCGTTCAGAAAATATCGGTGTACTTATTTCTGGTGCATAAAACATTAAAGAATTATTATTTTTGCAGTACACTTGTATTACGTTTCGATCTATTTACCGCACTTGGTCACCGAACTGTCGGCTTGCTTACAGAAAGAAGATAGTTATGTTGTCCGAAACTTAAAAATGATACCTCCGTTTAACACGAACATAAAGTATTATTGGCCTTGTCATCTTCAATTTCCGAAATTGTTAATAGCTGTTGTTCTGCCGATTCCTGTAAGTAAGGTAGGCAAGGCAAACGAACACCAAATGTGTGTTAGGTGACGTAAGGCTCAAGCTTTGTAAAACTAAACCTAATAACAATACATTACGATAAACCGTGAAGAGTTTGATGCTGTGAAGAGTATGTATGAGGGTACTAAGGCTGCAGTGAGTGTGAATAGTGAACTGAGTTTTTCTATTTGAAGGTTGGGTTGAAACTGGGATGTGTTATATCTCCATGGTTGTTCAGTCTGTATATGGATAGGGTTATAAAAGAGATACAAGGTAGGGCAGTGGATGTTGGAGTGGCCCTAATGAGAGTGTGCAGTGTTGGGAAACTCCCTGTACTGTTGTTTACAGATGATACTGTGTTGTTAAGTGAAGACGAAGGGAAGCTGCAAGGCTTGGTAGATGAGTTTGGGAGAGTGTATAAGAAACGGAATCTAAAGGTGAATGTAGGTAAGAGTAAAGTTATGGTCTTTGAGAGAGGTGAAGTCAGTGAATGTACAGTGAGGTTGGATGATGAGGAAATGGAAAATGTGAGTGCGTTTAAGTACTTTGATAATGTGATGAGTGAGGATGAAAGTTTGGAGGGTGAAGTGCTTGAATAGGTACAACAAGGAAGAAAGGTTCCTGGTTCCTTGAAGGCAGTGATAAGAAACAGGGAAGTGAGCATGGAAGTGAAAAAGTTACTACATGACAATATTGTGATACCAACTCTAACGCATGGTAGTGAAGCTTGGACGTTGTTGGAGGGTCACAAGTCAAGAGTGAGAGCTGTGGAAATTAGTTATTTGAGAGGAGGATGTGGAATCACATGGACAGAGAGACTGACAAATGAGGATGTCAAGGAGCCTTGTGGTGTGGATGTGGATGTGATAGGAAGCGTTAGGAGAAACACACTGGCCATGTGGAGAGGATGGAGAGTGAGATACTGACGAGGAGAGTGTATGTGAGTGAGGTGGAGGGGGAGAGGGGGAGGGGGAGGCCAAGGATGAGATGGAGGGATGGAGTGGAGAGGTATATGAGAGAGGGGGGGGTGACTTGGGAGCAGGGCAGTGAAATGGTGGGGGACAGGGTGACGTGGAGGCGATTTGTTTCTGGCCACCCCGTATAAGGGATTAAGGCGTCTGGCAAGAGATAGATAGATAGATAGATAAACCGTCTTAGACTCCTAGAAGTGACCAACACAGACTTGGGTGGGTAGAAACTCCTAAGGATGTATCTCCAGTTTGCTCTTGCGATGACTAATGTGACCTCAGTGGCGATAAAAACCTTCTTTTATTATGCATAACATTATTTATGTGATTTTCTTCAGCCTTATCTGTTCATGAACACTACTACCCAAGGTACTTTTCAATTATGCATAACCAAAAATGTGATACTAATACGCATGAAATTTATGTATAAACTTCATCCTGTTTGTGGTAATTTTTGGTTATTAATAGAATAGTGCCTAGGCCGTTCCAGATTAATTAGGATACTTAATGTTATTCAAAATGACGAAAAATACTGATAAATTACATGCGATGCTCTCTCCAGTTCTGTTCCTTTTGGGAAACTGCTGAGTCATTTTTAAATTTACCATCTACTTCAATAACAGTTGGCAAGTCCATTGGTCCAACAGATCTTCTGCTGTTCCTTTGAGTAGAGGACATCAATACTACTATAACCCCGAGAAAGAGGAAGGGAGGGAGGGAGGGAGGGAGGGAAGGATTGGAAGACGGGTTGGCAGGTTGACCTCCTAAGAAGTTTGTGGGTGAAGGAAAGGGTGGGGGATGAGAGGGCAGGTGTGGTAGATGGAGGCCACGGTGTCCGCTCTTAGGCAGGACAAGGTCATTATGATGGGAATGGTGAGGGAGCTCCTTCAGCGGGTGGAGGATGTCTATCGCCGGATGAGGCTGCGGGACAGGTCAAGAACTGACTCAGAGTGCCATATCGAGACCTTCACCCCGTACCAACAATCTGCCCGTACACACTGATACGATCCGGTCTCTATATTCTGTATTCTCAGCAGTCAAGGAAACATCCTACCAACTTTTCCAGTTTATTTCTGCGTTCAGTACAAAATTGTTCTGCCTTATGTTATCATTGCATAAGGTCAGTATTAAAAAGACTTAAGTATCATAGGAGAGCATAATTATAAAGGTGCAGCATGCAAAATAACCGCTAAGGAACAGGTGCTAAAAAATCTCCTAAGCTCACGAGAATTCTGACCTACGACCTCACACTGAATGAGGATGACTCGGAGCCATTCGTCCTGAACAAGTAGAAAGCACTAAAAGTGATTTCACCATTGTTGTGTACACTCACCACTCAAGTGACAGTGTTCAGGCAATACAGCAGAGTTGCCACATAAGTTGAGTGGTTGTGACAGTGAAGAGTATAAAGGATAATGTCGGACACTTGGTGACCAAGTCACTATATCAACACCAAGACCACCACCAAAACACAATATAACTGGCACTGCACAACCACCACCACGTCACACAACAACCACACCCACTACTACACCACTCAGCCACCATCACATCACATAAGAACCACACTCAAAACCACGCCTTCAAACCACCATAACACCACACTGCCACCACACCACCACATTACCAAATCACCATAGCACTACACAGCCACTACACTACCAAACCTCCACCACACCACAACACCAGCCTACCGCCACACAACGGTTACCACAATCATAGGCCATAACACTCACTGGGTTAACCTCAGTTTATTACTTTGAGAACTAGTATAAAGACAGTGCAAAATAGTATATACAGTACTGAGGACCTTTATCAATGCTACAGGTATTAACGACGTCACTGATATGGTGTCAGACTTGGTGAAACGGAACATAGTTTGATATGCAATAACATCAGTAGTAATAGCACACATTCAGTAACTATAATATTTCCATGCTGATTTTCACTTATTTTCTTGATTTTAATGACGAGTGAACTGCGGTTTGATCCAGTTTTCCAGTTTTCTGTAGTGATAGTTATATTGTTTTCGTTTTCCCTTTCCTACGTCTATAAGTTATCCACTCCATTCATCGTAGAGGGACTCGGTCTCGAAACAATAATGATGATGATGATGAGGATGACCATTACCACATTCATCATCAGCCACTCAGTGCAAGAAGGATCGTTAAAGCATGAGTCCAATTTGTTAACTGTTTTCTGATTACTATCTCTTCAATTTCTTCATCTGTATCTAGCAGTGGTGGCGAAGGAAGATGTGAAAAATAATACAAGCCTTTTATAACACAAATCAATTTCATCTGCAGCAAAGGTCTCGGAGGAAGTGACAATCATTGACCCAGCTGACTTCCAGCGTTGACAATGACAGTCATTAATCAGCTGGTTGCTACAAACGAACTCTCCTCTATGTTCACGCTGAAATACTTCCTCATATCATTATGTTGAGAGGTCGCCAATTATAACACACACACACACACACACACACACACACACACACACACACACACACAAACTTAGTAGTATGTAATTTATATCCTGTGCAGTGATATATATAAATGATTTCTCTGTACTTCAAACTTGTCATGAAAAATGTGTTCAGGAAAGATGAATTATTAATATCTGTATGCTAAATAGTCATAACTCAATATATATATATATATATATATATATATATATATATATATATATATATATATATATATATATATATATATATATATATATATATGATTCACTGATATTGGCAACTATTCATAAATCGAAGGGGTGATTCAGAGGAGGTAGGTTTGATCAATATTTAATATATGTTAGTCTGTACACAGCTTCTAAAAGAGCCATTAAGGCTTCTTGGGCAACAATGAAACTCAGCGACCGTAGCCGCCTCCATAACCGCCGCCGCCACCGCCACCGCCGCCACCAGAGCCACCACCTCCAAAGCCACCTCCCCCACCTCCTTTAATAATGACTGTGGTGACACGACCGCCACCTCCGCCTCCACCTCCACCACCACCAGAGCCCCCGCCACCGTAGCCTCCACCACCGCCGCCAAAGCCACCGCCACCATAGCCTCCACCTCCCCCTCCGAAGCCACCGCCACCGCCTCCATATCCTCCTCCTCCACCACCACCGCCTCTCACAATGTACGTGACGACCCTGCCACCACCACCGCCATAGCCGCCACCACCGCCACCCCCGCCAAATCCACCGCCACCGTAGCCGCCGCCGCCACCACCACCAAGTCCACCGCCACCACCACCAAAGATACCACCATAAACAGCAGTGGTAGCCACCATTAGGGCGAGGCCGAGTGTAGTAGCCAGCATCTTCTGTGGAAAGAAATAATAACGCTTAAGAAGCATATGTGCTCTAATTATATGCATTAAATGGAAAGAAATAATTATGCACAGGAAACATATGTGCTCTAATTATATGCAATATATTGAAAGAAATGACAGTGCTTAGGAAACATATTTGTTCTAATTATGTGCATAATATGGAAAGAAATAATAATGCTTAGAAAACACATATGCTCTAATTATTTGCATTATAAAGTTGCATTAAATTTGTAAACGATCCCAACAAAACTCGTTAAATCGTTTTTATCTGGAACTCTTGTTTAAAACTATTAATAATTTAGATTACTCTTACGAAAACTATTGTTTCCTTAATATCAGTTCTTCTAGTAATCCATATCATACTAACTCCATCAATTTGTATCTCATATTCGATCAGATCTGGCGTTTGTGAGTAGAGACATAGCTTTATAGTTGTGGCAAAGATGTTTCACCATTATCTTTACCATAACTACTACTGACGTCATGAACAATGCCATTACCATTACTATCGTAACTACCAGTGTCATCTTTCATAACTATCATTACTTACTATCAGGAGCACCACTATCACCTCCAGTGTTATGACACTTTTCGCTATCATCATGTACATCACAAATACCCCTACCATTTCCAGACAGAATGATGAGAAGCTGCTGAGAATGAAGTGTTAAGACAAACTTGCATATTTCTTCAGTCTCGTCCACTAGGTGCGTGTAAAGTATTGTTTTTTTGGAAATTCAAATGAGGATGACAGAAAAAAAAAAAAAAGATAAAAGAAAGAAAAAAAGAATTTTGAACGTTTGATATAGGGAATCCCCCATTTTTTCCCTAAGACTGGCGTTATGAACTAAAAATGTTTCCATCATGAAACTGAGTAAGGCTAAAGTAACAGGATGGCGGCCCAAACAAGATACAACGAGGGAGGAAGTGGGAAACACCAGTCACCAGCAATAAGTGAAAATAAATGAAGGTTAACGCAGTTTTTTTTTCTTCAGTGGACATTGACCGGTTAATGATGATGATCATGATGATTTATTAAGCTAAATAATTACTCCTGCACAATTCCCACCCTGCCACACCACCCCAACACCCACACCCGCTCAGCCAATGGACTGACCATGTTGGTGAGGACCACAAGAAAAACTAGCCTGTAGCAGTGAGGCTGCACCAGACTTATATACTTCACACCTTCCTTCCTTGCTCGGCTGTCATGACGTCAGCATAAATTTTACCTTAGTCACTGGTGAGCTTATGAGTGTAATCATGCACAGTCACGAAACAGTATTGCGGTGAAGTATAGGCTACATTGGATTATAATGCATTTCTGAGTACAGCATTCCGCTTTGCCTACAGATTCTACTGTAGAGCACCCGTCCTTCCGCCCTAGTCCACATCATCTATTCCTCCTCCCTGTTTGTGTGTGTCTTTGGCCCCGGGCTTACCAAGACATGAATCCTGTGAACTTCAAGCTGAAGCTGCCCTTTTCCTGCAGTTTAGCGCAATTGCCATATTCCTACAGTCAACGATCCTTCCTCGGAAGGTTGTCAGCGGGTTGAGGGACGTTTGTATAATGGGACAACATCCCTGCCCAGTTATATCAGTGCCACAGCAGGAAGATGCCCCTCTTCAGTACTTGTTCTTTCTTTGCATCTGCTGTTCACTTAAATAATATCACTTATCCTGAGGTCATCACCATCCTTTTCTCTGGTTAATAATGTCATGGTTATGTTTTTGGTTAACTATTTGATTGCAAGGAACTTCCCATTGCTGAATACAGTCGTGTTGGGTTAGCTGGGCTATAAAGAGCAAGTTTTCCTTCCCCAGTTCTCGTTGGTACCAGTCTGTTTCTTCTGGTTATGCTGTTATTGATTTTTTATTTCGCAAGAGGCCTCTAGTCTGTGAGTAGCTACAAGGGGAGCAATCAGAAATATCGATGTACTTTCACTAAATCAAACTTTACTGATCTACCATGGGACCCGCCGACATGTCATGGAGATACCTCCGCTAATACCACTACACCAGTCCTGTATGAGACAGCCCTAGCATGTATTCATTGTGGACGGTGGGTGTTGGCGCCGAAGTGGTAACATGTAGAGGTGAATTGCATGAAGGAGGACTACCGGGCCTTGGTAGCAGGCTGTGAAGCGTATGCCCAGAGTCGGAAACATGAAAAAAAAAAAAAAATTGTGTCCGGTGCATAAAATATTAATGATTTATTATTTTTCCATTACATGTATATTATGTTTTGATCTATTTCCCGAGTTTCGTCCTGTTTCTTCTGGTTTCTCTCCTACTTATTTACATTTTATTTAGCAAGGGACCTTTAGTCTCTAGATAGTCCCAAGGGGAGCAGTCAAAAAATATCGGTGTACTTGTTTCCGGTGCATAAAACATTAAAGAAATATTATTTCTGCCTTATATTTATATTACGTTTCGATCTATTTTAGGCATTTCGTCACTAAACAGTCAGCTTGGTTACCGAAGGAAGATAGCTATGTTACACGAAACATAAAATGAGACTTTCGTTTTGCACGGACATAAAGTATTATTGGCCTTGTCATCTTCAACGTCTGAAATTATTGATAACTGTTGTTCTGCCGATTCCTGTATGCAAGCTAGACAGGCAAAGGAACAACAATGTGTGTTACAGGTGACGTTTTGCCCAAGATTTCTGAAACCGAACCTAAAAATAGCATATTATGATAAACTGTCTTAGACTCCTTTAAATGACCAACACAGACTTGGGTGGGTGGAATCTCCTAGGGAAGTATCTCCTGTTTGCGTCTGGGATGACTAACATGATCTCAGTGACAATGTGAAACTTTCTGTTAATATGCATGACATTTTTTATGTTGTTTTCTTCAGTGTTATATATTCATGGACACCACCACCCAAGTTATTTTTAAATGATGCATAACCAAGAATGCGATACTAATACGCATGAAATTTATGTATAATCTTTTCATACCCTTTGAGGTAATTTTTGGTTATTAATAAAATGGTGACTAGGGTGTTCGAGATTAATTACCATATTTAATCATTATGGAAAGTGACGTAAAATGCTGAGAAGTTACATTCAGTACTCTCTACAGTTCCACATCTTTTGGGAAAGTGCTGAGTAGTTTTTAATTTTACCGTCTACTTCCGTACCTTAACAGTTTGGCAAGTCTATTGGTCCAACAGGGCTTCTGCTGTTGCCTGGTGTACAGTAGAGGACATCACTACCACTATAACCCCGAGGAAGAGAAAGGGAGAGAGAGAAGGAAGTTGGAAGACAGGTTGGCTGGTGTACCTCCTAAGAAGTTTGTGGGTGAAGGAAAGGATGAGGGTGAGATGTGGTGGGGAATGAGAGATCAGGTGTGGTAGATGGAGGCCACGGTGTCCGCTCTTAGGCAGGGCAAGGCCATTATGATGGGAGTTGTGAGGGAGCTCCTTCAGCGAGTGGAGGACGTCCATCGCCGGGTGAGGCTGCGGGACAGGTCAAGGTCTGATTCAGAGTGCCATGTCGCTACCTTCACTCCGTACCGACAATCTGCCCATACACACTGATACAACCCGGTCTGTCCATAATGTATTCTCAGCAGTCAAGGAAACACCCTAGCAACTTCTTCTTTCCAGTTTATTTCTGCATTCAATGCAAGATTGTTCTACCTTATGTTATCATTGTATAAGGTCAGTATTAAAAAGACGTAAATATCATAGGAGAGAATAATTATAAAGGTGCAGCATGCAAAATAACCGCTAAGGAACAGGTCCTAAAAAATCTCCTAAGCTCACGAGAATTCTGACCTACGACCTCACACTGAATGAGGATGACTCGGAGCCATTCGTCCTTAACAAGGTGAAAACACTAAACGTGATCTCACAGTTCTTGTGTACACTCACCACTCAAGTGACAGTGTTCAGGCAATACGGCAGAGTTACCACGTAATTTGAGTGATGCTGAAAGTGAAGAGTAAAAAGGATTATGTCGGGCACTTGGTCCCCAAGTCACTGTATCAACACCAAGACTACCACCACCAGACCATATAACTACCACAACACAACCACCACCACGTCACACAACATCCATACCCACTACTACACCACTCAGGCATCATTACATCACATAAGTACCACACTCACCACCACACCATCCAACCACCACAGCACCACACTGCCACCACACCACCACATCACCTAACCACCATAACACTACACAGCCACCACACTACCAAACCTCCACCACACCACAACACCAGCCTACCGCCACACAACGGTTACCACAAACATAGGCCACAACACTCACTGGGTTAACCTCAATTTATTACTTTGAGAACTAGTATAAAGACAGTGCAAAATAGTATATACAGTACTGAGGACCTTTATCAATGCTACAGGTGTTGACGACGTCACTGATATGGTGTTAGACTTGGTGAAACGGAACATTGTTTGATATACAAAAACATCTGTAGTAATAGCACACATTCAGTAACTATAATAACTCCATGCTGATTTTAACTATTTTTTTTTTTCTATAACGAGTGAACTGAGGTTTGATCCAGTTTACGTGGGCTATCTAGTGATAGTTATATTGTTTTCGTTTTCCCTTTCCTACGTCCATAAGTTACCCACTCCATTCATCGCAGAGGGACTCGGTCTAGAAACAATAATGATGATGATGATGATGAGGATGACCATTACCACATTCATCATCAGCCACTCAGTACAAGAAGGATCGTTAAAGCATGAGTCCAATTTGTTAACTGTTTTTTGATTACTACCTCTTGAATTTCTTCATCTGTATCTAGCAGTGATGGCGAAGGAAGATGTGAAATATAATACAAGCCTTTTTTAACACAAATCAATTTCATCTGCAGCAAAGGTCTCGGAGGAAGTGACAATCATTGACCCAGATGACTTCCAGCGTTGAAAATGACAGTCATTAATCAGCTGGTTGCTACAAACGAACTCTCCTCTACGTTCACGCTGAAATACTTCCTCATATCATTATGTTGAGAGGTCGCTAGTTATAACACACACACACACACACACACACACACACACACACACACAAACTTAGTAGTATGTAATTTATATCCTGTGCAGCGATATATATAAATGATTTCTCTGTACTTCAAACTTGTCATGAAATGTGTTCAGGAAAGATGAATTATTACTATCTGTATGCTAAATTGTCATAACTCAATATGTGTATTGTTTATATATATATATATATATATATATATATATATATATATATATATATATATATATATATATATATATATATATATATGATTCACTGATATTGGCAACTATTCATAAATCGAAGGGGTGATTCAGAGGAGGTAGGTTTGATCAATATTTAATATATGTTAGTCTGTACACAGCTTCTAAAAGAGCCATTAAGGCTTCTTGGGCAACAATGAAACTCAGCGACCGTAGCCGCCTCCATAACCGCCGCCGCCACCGCCACCGCCACCGCCACCGCTGCCGCCAAAGCCACCACCTCCAAAGCCACCGCCCCCACCTCCTTTAATAATGACTGTGGTGACACGACCGCCACCTCCGCCTCCACCTTCACCACCACCAGAGCCCCCACCACCGTAGCCTCCACCACCGCCGCCAAAGCCACCGCCACCATGGCCTCCACCTCCACCTCCGAAGCCACCGCCACCGCCTCCATATCCTCCTCCTCCACCACCACCGCCTCTCACAATGTACGTGACGATCCTACCACCACCACCGCCATTGCCGCCACCACCGCAAACCCCCCCAGATCCACCGCCACCGTAGCCGCCGCCGCCACCACCACCAAGTCCACCGCCACCACCACCAAATATACCACCATAAACAGCAGTGGTAGCCACCATTAGGGCGAGGCCTAGTGTAGTAGCCAGCATCTTCTGTGGAAAGAAATAATAACGCTTAAGAAGCATATGTGCTCTAATTATATGCATTAAATGGAAAGAAATACTTATGCACAGGAAACACATGTGCTCTAATTATATACAATATATGGAAGGAAATGACAGTGTTTAGGAAACATACTTGTTCTAATTATGTGCATAATATGGAAAGAAATAATAATGCTTAGAAAACATATACTCTAATTATGTGCATTATAAAGTTGCATTAAATTTGTAAGCGATCCCAACAAAACTCGTTAAATCGTTTTTATCTGGAACTCTTGTTTCAAACTATTAATAATTTAGATTACTCTTACGAAAATTATTGTTTCCTTAATATCAGTTCTTCTAGTAACCCATATCATACTAACTCCATCAATTTGTATCTCATATTCGATCTCATCTGGCGTTTGTGAGTAGACACATAGCTTTATAGTTCGTGGCAAAGATGTTTCACCATTATCTTTACCATAACTACTACTGACGTCATGAACAATGCCAAAACCATTACTGTGGTAACTACCAGTGTCATCTTTCATAACTATCGCTACGTACTACTGTATCAGGAGCACCACTGTCACCTCCAGTGTTATTTCGCTCACCGCTATCATCATATACATCACAAATACCCCTACCATTTCCAGACAGAATGATGAGAAGCTGCTGAGAATGAAGTGTTAAGACAAACTTGCATATTTCTTCAGTCTCGTCCACTGGGTGCGTGTAAAGTATTGTTTTTTTGGAAATTCAAATGAGGATGACAGAAAAAAAAAAAAAAGATAAAAGAAAGAAAGAATTTTGAACGTTTGATATAGGGAATTCCCCATTTTTTCCCTAAGACTGGCGTTATGAACTAAAAATATTTCCATCATGAAACTGAGTAAAAGCTAAAGAAACAGTATGGCAGCCCAAACAAGATACAACGAGGGAGGAAGTGGGAAACACCAGTCACCAGCAATAAGTGAAAATAAATGAAGGTCAACACAGTTTTTTTCTTCAGTGGACATTCACCGGTTAATGATGATGATCATGATGATTAATTAAACTAAATAATTATTCCCGCACAATTCCCACCCTGCCACACCACCTCAACACCCACACCCGCTCAGCCAATAGACTGACCATGTTGGTGAGGACCACAAGAAAAACTAGCCTGTAGCAGTGAGGCTGCACCAGACTTATATACTTCACACCTTCTTCCTTCCTTGCTCGGCTGTCATGACGTCAGCATAAGTTTTACCTTAGTCACTTGCGAGCTTATGAGTGTAATCATGCAGTCACGAAACAGTATTGCGGTGAAGTATAGGCTACATTGGATTATAATGCATTTCTGAGTCCAGCATTCCCCTTTGCCTACAGATTCTAGAGCACCCGTCCTTCCGCCCTGGTCCACATAATCTATTCTTCCTCCCTGTTTGTTTGTTTGTTTATTTGTTTGTTTGTTTATTTGTGTGTGTGTGTGTGTGTGTGTGTGTGTGTGTGTGTGTGTCTGTGTCTGTGTGTGTGTGTGTGTGTGTGTGTGTGTGTGTGTGTGTTTGTCTGTGTGTCCCCGGGCTTACCAAGACATGAATCCTGTGAACTTCAAGCTGAAGCTGCCCTTTTCCTGCAGTTTAGGGCAATTGCCATATTCCTGCAGTCATCCATCCTTCCTCGGAAGATTGGCAGCGGGTTGAGGGACGTTTGTATAACGGCACAACATCCCTGCCCAGTTATGTCAGTGCCACAGCAGGAAGATGCCCCTCTTCAGTACTTGATCTTTCTTTGCATCTGCTGTTCACTTAAATAACATCACTTATCCTGAGGTCATCACCATCCTTTTCTCTGGTTAATAATGTCATGGTTATGTTTTTGGTTAACTCTTTGATTGCAAGGAACTTCCCCTTGTTGAATACAGTCGTGTTGGGTTACCTGGGCTATAAAGAGCAAGTTTTCCTTCCCCAGTTCTCGTTGGTACCAGCCTGTTTCTTCTGGTTATTCTGTTATTGATTTTTTATTTCGCAAGAGGCCTCTAGTCTGTGAGTAGCTACAAGGGGAGCAATCAGAAATATCGATGTACTTTCACTAAATCAAAATTTACTGATCTACCATGGGACCCGCCGACATGTCATGGAGATACCCCCGCTAATACCACTACACCAGTCCTGTATGAGACAGCCCTAGCATGTATTCAATGTGGACGGTGGGTGTTGGCGCCGAAGTGGTAACATGTAGAGGTGAATGGCATGAAGGAGAACTACCGGGCCTTGGTAGCAGGCTGTGATGCGTATGCCCAGAGTCGGAAACATGAAAAAAAAAAAAAATTGTGTCCGGAGCATAAAATATTAATGATTTATTATTTATCCATTACATGTATATTATGTTTTGATCTATTTCCCGAGTTTCGTCCTGTTTCTTCTGGTTTCTCTCCTACTTATTTACATTTGATTTAGCAAGGGACCTTTAGTCTCTAGGTAGTCCCAAGGGGAGCAGTCAAAAAATATCGGTGTACTTGTTTCCAATGCATAAAACATTAAAGAAATATTATTTCTGCCGTATATTTATATTACGTTCCGATCTGTTTTAGGCATTTCGTCACTAAACAGTCAGCTTTGTTACCGAAGGAAGATAGCTATGTTACCCGAAACATAAAATGAGACTTTCGTTTTGCACGGACATAAAGTATTATTGGCCTTGTCATCTTCAACGTCTGAAATTATTGATAACTGTTGTTCTGCCGATTCCTGTATGCAAGCTAGACAGGCAAAGGAACAACAATGTGTGTTACAGGTGACGTTTTGCCCAAGATTTCTGAAACCGAACCTAAAAATAGCATATTATGATAAACTGTCTTAGACTCCTTTAAATGACCAACACAGACTTGGGTGGGTGGAATCTCCTAGGGAAGTATCTCCTGTTTGCGTCTGGGATGACTAACATGATCTCAGTGACAATGTGAAACTTTCTGTTAATATGCATGACATTTTTTATGTTGTTTTCTTCAGTGTTATATATTCATGGACACCACCACCCAAGTTATTTTTAAATGATGCATAACCAAGAATGCGATACTAATACGCATGAAATTTATGTATAATCTTTTCATACCCTTTGAGGTAATTTTTGGTTATTAATAAAATGGTGACTAGGGTGTTCGAGATTAATTACCATATTTAATCATTATGGAAAATGACGTAAAATGCTGAGAAGTTACATTCAGTACTCTCTACAGTTCCACATCTTTTGGGAAAGTGCTGAGTAGTTTTTAATTTTACCGTCTACTTCCGTACCTTAACAGTTTGGCAAGTCTATTGGTCCAACAGGGCTTCTGCTGTTGCCTGGTGTACAGTAGAGGACATCACTACCACTATAACCCCGAGGAAGAGAAAGGGAGAGAGAGAAGGAAGTTGGAAGACAGGTTGGCTGGTTAACCTCCTAAGAAGTTTGTGGGTGAAGGAAAGGATGAGGGTGAGATGTGGTGGGGAATGAGAGATCAGGTGTGGTAGATGGAGGCCACGGTGTCCGCTCTTAGGCAGGGCAAGGCCATTATGATGGGAGTTGTGAGGGAGCTCCTTCAGCGAGTGGAGGACGTCCATCGCCGGGTGAGGCTGCGGGACATGTCAAGGTCTGATTCAGAGTGCCATGTCGCTACCTTCACTCCGTACCGACAATCTGCCCATACACACTGATACAACCCGGTCTGTCCATAATGTATTCTCAGCAGTCAAGGAAACACCCTAGCAACTTCTTCTTTCCAGTTTATTTCTGCATTCAATGCAAGATTGTTCTACCTTATGTTATCATTGTATAAGGTCAGTATTAAAAAGACGTAAATATCATAGGAGAGAATAATTATAAAGGTGCAGCATGCAAAATAACCGCTAAGGAACAGGTCCTAAAAAATCTCCTAAGCTCACGAGAATTCTGACCTACGACCTCACACTGAATGAGGATGACTCGGAGCCATTCGTCCTTAACAAGGTGAAAACACTAAACGTGATCTCACAGTTCTTGTGTACACTCACCACTCAAGTGACAGTGTTCAGGCAATACGGCAGAGTTACCACGTAATTTGAGTGATGCTGAAAGTGAAGAGTAAAAAGGATTATGTCGGGCACTTGGTCCCCAAGTTACTGTATCAACACCAAGACTACCACCACCAGACCATATAACTACCACAACACAACCACCACCACGTCACACAACATCCATATCCACTACTACACCACTCAGGCATCATTACATCACATAAGTACCACACTCACCACCACACCATCCAACCACCACAGCACCACACTGCCACCACACCACCACATCACCTAACCACCATAACATTACACAGCCACCACACTACCAAACCTCCACCACACCACAACACCAGCCTATCGCCACACAACGGTTACCACAAACATAGGCCACAACACTCACTGGGTTAACCTCAATTTATTACTTTGAGAACTAGTATAAAGACAGTGCAAAATAGTATATACAGTACTGAGGACCTTTATCAATGCTACAGGTGTTGACGACGTCACTGATATGGTGTTAGACTTGGTGAAACGGAACATTGTTTGATATACAAAAACATCTGTAGTAATAGCACACATTCAGTAACTATAATAACTCCATGCTGATTTTAACTATTTTTTTTTTTCTATAACGAGTGAACTGAGGTTTGATCCAGTTTACGTGGGCTATCTAGTGATAGTTATATTGTTTTCGTTTTCCCTTTCCTACGTCCATAAGTTACCCACTCCATTCATCGCAGAGGGACTCGGTCTAGAAACAATAATGATGATGATGATGATGAGGATGACCATTACCACATTCATCATCAGCCACTCAGTACAAGAAGGATCGTTAAAGCATGAGTCCAATTTGTTAACTGTTTTTTGATTACTACCTCTTGAATTTCTTCATCTGTATCTAGCAGTGATGGCGAAGGAAGATGTGAAATATAATACAAGCCTTTTAACACAAATCAATTTCATCTGCAGCAAAGGTCTCGGAGGAAGTGACAATCATTGACCCAGATGACTTCCAGCGTTGAAAATGACAGTCATTAATCAGCTGGTTGCTACAAACGAACTCTCCTCTACGTTCACGCTGAAATACTTCCTCATATCATTATGTTGAGAGGTCGCTAGTTATAACACACACACACACACACACACACACACACACACACACACAAACTTAGTAGTATGTAATTTATATCCTGTGCAGCGATATATATAAATGATTTCTCTGTACTTCAAACTTGTCATGAAATGTGTTAAGGAAAGATGAATTATTACTATCTGTATGCTAAATTGTCATAACTCAATATGTGTATTGTTTATATATATATATATATATATATATATATATATATATATATATATATATATATATATATATATATATATATATATATATATATATATATATATGATTCACTGATATTGGCAACTATTCATAAATCGAAGGGGTGATTCAGAGGAGGTAGGTTTGATCAATATTTAATATATGTTAGTCTGTACACAGCTTCTAAAAGAGCCATTAAGGCTTCTTGGGCAACAATGAAACTCAGCGACCGTAGCCGCCTCCATAACCGCCGCCGCCACCGCCACCGCCACCGCCACCGCTGCCGCCAAAGCCACCACCTCCAAAGCCACCGCCCCCACCTCCTTTAATAATGACTGTGGTGACACGACCGCCACCTCCGCCTCCACCTTCACCACCACCAGAGCCCCCACCACCGTAGCCTCCACCACCGCCGCCAAAGCCACCGCCACCATGGCCTCCACCTCCACCTCCGAAGCCACCGCCATCGCCTCCATATCCTCCTCCTCCACCACCACCGCCTCTCACAATGTACGTGACGATCCTACCACCACCACCGCCATTGCCGCCACCACCGCCACCCCCGCCAGATCCACCGCCACCGTAGCCGCCGCCGCCACCACCACCAAGTCCACCGCCACCACCACCAAATATACCACCATAAACAGCAGTGGTAGCCACCATTAGGGCGAGGCCTAGTGTAGTAGCCAGCATCTTCTGTGGAAAGAAATAATAACGCTTAAGAAGCATATGTGCTCTAATTATATGCATTAAATGGAAAGAAATACTTATGCACAGGAAACACATGTGCTCTAATTATATACAATATATGGAAGGAAATGACAGTGCTTAGGAAACATACTTGTTCTAATTATGTGCATAATATGGAAAGAAATAATAATGCTTAGAAAACATATACTCTAATTATGTGCATTATAAAGTTGCATTAAATTTGTAAGCGATCCCAACAAAACTCGTTAAATCGTTTTTATCTGGAACTCTTGTTTCAAACTATTAATAATTTAGATTACTCTTACGAAAACTATTGTTTCCTTAATATCAGTTCTTCTAGTAACCCATATCATACTAACTCCATCAATTTGTATCTCATATTCGATCTCATCTGGCGTTTGTGAGTAGACACATAGCTTTATAGTTCGTGGCAAAGATGTTTCACCATTATCTTTACCATAACTACTACTGACGTCATGAACAATGCCAAAACCATTACTGTGGTAACTACCAGTGTCATCTTTCATAACTATCGCTACGTACTACTGTATCAGGAGCACCACTGTCACCTCCAGTGTTATTTCGCTCACCGCTATCATCATATACATCACAAATACCCCTACCATTTCCAGACAGAATGATGAGAAGCTGCTGAGAATGAAGTGTTAAGACAAACTTGCATATTTCTTCAGTCTCGTCCACTGGGTGCGTGTAAAGTATTGTTTTTTTGGAAATTCAAATGAGGATGACAGAAAAAAAAAAAAAAAAAGATAAAAGAAAGAAAGAATTTTGAACGTTTGATATAGGGAATTCCCCATTTTTTCCCTAAGACTGGCGTTATGAACTAAAAATATTTCCATCATGAAACTGAGTAAAAGCTAAAGAAACAGTATGGCAGCCCAAACAAGATACAACGAGGGAGGAAGTGGGAAACACCAGTCACCAGCAATAAGTGAAAATAAATGAAGGTCAACACAGTTTTTTTCTTCAGTGGACATTCACCGGTTAATGATGATGATCATGATGATTAATTAAACTAAATAATTATTCCCGCACAATTCCCACCCTGCCACACCACCTCAACACCCACACCCGCTCAGCCAATAGACTGACCATGTTGGTGAGGACCACAAGAAAAACTAGCCTGTAGCAGTGAGGCTGCACCAGACTTATATACTTCACACCTTCTTCCTTCCTTGCTCGGCTGTCATGACGTCAGCATAAGTTTTACCTTAGTCACTTGCGAGCTTATGAGTGTAATCATGCAGTCACGAAACAGTATTGCGGTGAAGTATAGGCTACATTGGATTATAATGCATTTCTGAGTCCAGCATTCCCCTTTGCCTACAGATTCTAGAGCACCCGTCCTTCCGCCCTGGTCCACATAATCTATTCTTCCTCCCTGTTTGTTTGTTTGTTTATTTGTTTGTTTGTTTATTTGTGTGTGTGTGTGTGTGTGTGTGTGTGTGTGTGTGTGTGTGTGTGTGTGTCTGTGTGTGTGTGTGTGTGTGTGTGTGTGTGTGTGTGTTTGTCTGTGTGTCCCCGGGCTTACCAAGACATGAATCCTGTGAACTTCAAGCTGAAGCTGCCCTTTTCCTGCAGTTTAGGGCAATTGCCATATCCCTGCAGTCATCCATCCTTCCTCGGAAGATTGGCAGCGGGTTGAGGGACGTTTGTATAACGGCACAACATCCCTGCCCAGTTATGTCAGTGCCACAGCAGGAAGATGCCCCTCTTCAGTACTTGATCTTTCTTTGCATCTGCTGTTCACTTAAATAACATCACTTATCCTGAGGTCATCACCATCCTTTTCTCTGGTTAATAATGTCATGGTTATGTTTTTGGTTAACTCTTTGATTGCAAGGAACTTCCCCTTGTTGAATACAGTCGTGTTGGGTTACCTGGGCTATAAAGAGCAAGTTTTCCTTCCCCAGTTCTCGTTGGTACCAGCCTGTTTCTTCTGGTTATTCTGTTATTGATTTTTTATTTCGCAAGAGGCCTCTAGTCTGT
Source organism: Coenobita brevimanus (assembly GCF_032717465.1). NCBI lineage: Eukaryota > Metazoa > Arthropoda > Malacostraca > Decapoda > Coenobitidae > Coenobita > Coenobita brevimanus. The sequence goes on along the minus strand of NC_137003.1, from coordinate 43,156,037 downwards.
GAGTAGCTACAAGGGGAGCAATCAGAAATATCGATGTACTTTCACTAAATCAAAATTTACTGATCTACCATGGGACCCGCCGACATGTCATGGAGATACCCCCGCTAATACCACTACACCAGTCCTGTATGAGACAGCCCTAGCATGTATTCAATGTGGACGGTGGGTGTTGGCGCCGAAGTGGTAACATGTAGAGGTGAATGGCATGAAGGAGAACTACCGGGCCTTGGTAGCAGGCTGTGATGCGTATGCCCAGAGTCGGAAACATGAAAAAAAAAAAAAAAATTGTGTCCGGAGCATAAAATATTAATGATTTATTATTTATCCATTACATGTATATTATGTTTTGATCTATTTCCCGAGTTTCGTCCTGTTTCTTCTGGTTTCTCTCCTACTTATTTACATTTGATTTAGCAAGGGACCTTTAGTCTCTAGGTAGTCCCAAGGGGAGCAGTCAAAAAATATCGGTGTACTTGTTTCCAATGCATAAAACATTAAAGAAATATTATTTCTGCCGTATATTTATATTACGTTCCGATCTGTTTTAGGCATTTCGTCACTAAACAGTCAGCTTTGTTACCGAAGGAAGATAGCTATGTTACCCGAAACATAAAATGAGACTTTCGTTTTGCACGGACATAAAGTATTATTGGCCTTGTCATCTTCAACGTCTGAAATTATTGATAACTGTTGTTCTGCCGATTCCTGTATGCAAGCTAGACAGGCAAAGGAACAACAATGTGTGTTACAGGTGACGTTTTGCCCAAGATTTCTGAAACCGAACCTAAAAATAGCATATTATGATAAACTGTCTTAGACTCCTTTAAATGACCAACACAGACTTGGGTGGGTGGAATCTCCTAGGGAAGTATCTCCTGTTTGCGTCTGGGATGACTAACATGATCTCAGTGACAATGTGAAACTTTCTGTTAATATGCATGACATTTTTTATGTTGTTTTCTTCAGTGTTATATATTCATGGACACCACCACCCAAGTTATTTTTAAATGATGCATAACCAAGAATGCGATACTAATACGCATGAAATTTATGTATAATCTTTTCATACCCTTTGAGGTAATTTTTGGTTATTAATAAAATGGTGACTAGGGTGTTCGAGATTAATTACCATATTTAATCATTATGGAAAATGACGTAAAATGCTGAGAAGTTACATTCAGTACTCTCTACAGTTCCACATCTTTTGGGAAAGTGCTGAGTAGTTTTTAATTTTACCGTCTACTTCCGTACCTTAACAGTTTGGCAAGTCTATTGGTCCAACAGGGCTTCTGCTGTTGCCTGGTGTACAGTAGAGGACATCACTACCACTATAACCCCGAGGAAGAGAAAGGGAGAGAGAGAAGGAAGTTGGAAGACAGGTTGGCTGGTTAACCTCCTAAGAAGTTTGTGGGTGAAGGAAAGGATGAGGGTGAGATGTGGTGGGGAATGAGAGATCAGGTGTGGTAGATGGAGGCCACGGTGTCCGCTCTTAGGCAGGGCAAGGCCATTATGATGGGAGTTGTGAGGGAGCTCCTTCAGCGAGTGGAGGACGTCCATCGCCGGGTGAGGCTGCGGGACATGTCAAGGTCTGATTCAGAGTGCCATGTCGCTACCTTCACTCCGTACCGACAATCTGCCCATACACACTGATACAACCCGGTCTGTCCATAATGTATTCTCAGCAGTCAAGGAAACACCCTAGCAACTTCTTCTTTCCAGTTTATTTCTGCATTCAATGCAAGATTGTTCTACCTTATGTTATCATTGTATAAGGTCAGTATTAAAAAGACGTAAATATCATAGGAGAGAATAATTATAAAGGTGCAGCATGCAAAATAACCGCTAAGGAACAGGTCCTAAAAAATCTCCTAAGCTCACGAGAATTCTGACCTACGACCTCACACTGAATGAGGATGACTCGGAGCCATTCGTCCTTAACAAGGTGAAAACACTAAACGTGATCTCACAGTTCTTGTGTACACTCACCACTCAAGTGACAGTGTTCAGGCAATACGGCAGAGTTACCACGTAATTTGAGTGATGCTGAAAGTGAAGAGTAAAAAGGATTATGTCGGGCACTTGGTCCCCAAGTTACTGTATCAACACCAAGACTACCACCACCAGACCATATAACTACCACAACACAACCACCACCACGTCACACAACATCCATACCCACTACTACACCACTCAGGCATCATTACATCACATAAGTACCACACTCACCACCACACCATCCAACCACCACAGCACCACACTGCCACCACACCACCACATCACCTAACCACCATAACATTACACAGCCACCACACTACCAAACCTCCACCACACCACAACACCAGCCTATCGCCACACAACGGTTACCACAAACATAGGCCACAACACTCACTGGGTTAACCTCAATTTATTACTTTGAGAACTAGTATAAAGACAGTGCAAAATAGTATATACAGTACTGAGGACCTTTATCAATGCTACAGGTGTTGACGACGTCACTGATATGGTGTTAGACTTGGTGAAACGGAACATTGTTTGATATACAAAAACATCTGTAGTAATAGCACACATTCAGTAACTATAATAACTCCATGCTGATTTTAACTATTTTTTTTTCTATAACGAGTGAACTGAGGTTTGATCCAGTTTACGTGGGCTATCTAGTGATAGTTATATTGTTTTCGTTTTCCCTTTCCTACGTCCATAAGTTACCCACTCCATTCATCGCAGAGGGACTCGGTCTAGAAACAATAATGATGATGATGATGATGAGGATGACCATTACCACATTCATCATCAGCCACTCAGTACAAGAAGGATCGTTAAAGCATGAGTCCAATTTGTTAACTGTTTTTTGATTACTACCTCTTGAATTTCTTCATCTGTATCTAGCAGTGATGGCGAAGGAAGATGTGAAATATAATACAAGCCTTTTTTAACACAAATCAATTTCATCTGCAGCAAAGGTCTCGGAGGAAGTGACAATCATTGACCCAGATGACTTCCAGCGTTGAAAATGACAGTCATTAATCAGCTGGTTGCTACAAACGAACTCTCCTCTACGTTCACGCTGAAATACTTCCTCATATCATTATGTTGAGAGGTCGCTAGTTATAACACACACACACACACACACACACACACACACACACACACAAACTTAGTAGTATGTAATTTATATCCTGTGCAGCGATATATATAAATGATTTCTCTGTACTTCAAACTTGTCATGAAATGTGTTCAGGAAAGATGAATTATTACTATCTGTATGCTAAATTGTCATAACTCAATATGTGTATTGTTTATATTTATATATATATATATATATATATATATATATATATATATATATATATATATATATATATATATATATATATGATTCACTGATATTGGCAACTATTCATAAATCGAAGGGGTGATTCAGAGGAGGTAGGTTTGATCAATATTTAATATATGTTAGTCTGTACACAGCTTCTAAAAGAGCCATTAAGGCTTCTTGGGCAACAATGAAACTCAGCGACCGTAGCCGCCTCCATAACCGCCGCCGCCACCGCCACCGCCACCGCCACCGCTGCCGCCAAAGCCACCACCTCCAAAGCCACCGCCCCCACCTCCTTTAATAATGACTGTGGTGACACGACCGCCACCTCCGCCTCCACCTTCACCACCACCAGAGCCCCCACCACCGTAGCCTCCACCACCGCCGCCAAAGCCACCGCCACCATGGCCTCCACCTCCACCTCCGAAGCCACCGCCACCGCCTCCATATCCTCCTCCTCCACCACCACCGCCTCTCACAATGTACGTGACGATCCTACCACCACCACCGCCATTGCCGCCACCACCGCCACCCCCGCCAGATCCACCGCCACCGTAGCCGCCGCCGCCACCACCACCAAGTCCACCGCCACCACCACCAAATATACCACCATAAACAGCAGTGGTAGCCACCATTAGGGCGAGGCCTAGTGTAGTAGCCAGCATCTTCTGTGGAAAGAAATAATAACGCTTAAGAAGCATATGTGCTCTAATTATATGCATTAAATGGAAAGAAATACTTATGCACAGGAAACACATGTGCTCTAATTATATACAATATATGGAAGGAAATGACAGTGCTTAGGAAACATACTTGTTCTAATTATGTGCATAATATGGAAAGAAATAATAATGCTTAGAAAACATATACTCTAATTATGTGCATTATAAAGTTGCATTAAATTTGTAAGCGATCCCAACAAAACTCGTTAAATCGTTTTTATCTGGAACTCTTGTTTCAAACTATTAATAATTTAGATTACTCTTACGAAAACTATTGTTTCCTTAATATCAGTTCTTCTAGTAACCCATATCATACTAACTCCATCAATTTGTATCTCATATTCGATCTCATCTGGCGTTTGTGAGTAGACACATAGCTTTATAGTTGGTGGCAAAGATGTTTCACCATTATCTTTACCATAACTACTACTGACGTCATGAACAATGCCAAAACCATTACTATGGTAACTACCAGTGTCATCTTTCATAACTATCGCTACGTACTACTGTATCAGGAGCACCACTGTCACCTCCAGTGTTATTTCGCTCACCGCTATCATCATATACATCACAAATACCCCTACCATTTCCAGACAGAATGATGAGAAGCTGCTGAGAATGAAGTGTTAAGACAAACTTGCATATTTCTTCAGTCTCGTCCACTGGGTGCGTGTAAAGTATTGTTTTTTTGGAAATTCAAATGAGGATGACATAAAAAAAAAAAAAAAAAAGATAAAAGAAAGAAAGAATTTTGAACGTTTGATATAGGGAATTCCCCATTTTTTCCCTAAGACTGGCGTTATGAACTAAAAATATTTCCATCATGAAACTGAGTAAAAGCTAAAGAAACAGTATGGCAGCCCAAACAAGATACAACGAGGGAGGAAGTGGGAAACACCAGTCACCAGCAATAAGTGAAAATAAATGAAGGTCAACACAGTTTTTTTCTTCAGTGGACATTCACCGGTTAATGATGATGATCATGATGATTAATTAAACTAAATAATTATTCCCGCACAATTCCCACCCTGCCACACCACCTCAACACCCACACCCGCTCAGCCAATAGACTGACCATGTTGGTGAGGACCACAAGAAAAACTAGCCTGTAGCAGTGAGGCTGCACCAGACTTATATACTTCACACCTTCTTCCTTCCTTGCTCGGCTGTCATGACGTCAGCATAAATTTTACCTTAGTCACTTGCGAGCTTATGAGTGTAATCATGCAGTCACGAAACAGTATTGCGGTGAAGTATAGGCTACATTGGATTATAATGCATTTCTGAGTCCAGCATTCCCCTTTGCCTACAGATTCTAGAACACCCGTCCTTCCGCCCTGGTCCACATAATCTATTCTTCCTCCCTGTTTGTTTGTTTGTTTATTTGTGTGTGTGTGTGTGTGTGTGTGTGTGTGTGTGTGTGTGTGTGTGTGTGTGTGTGTGTGTGTGTGTGTGTGTGTGTGTGTGTGTGTGTGTCTATGTGTCCCCGGGCTTACCAAGACATGAATCCTGTGAACTTCAAGCTGAAGCTGCCCTTTTCCTGCAGTTTAGGGCAATTGCCATATTCCTGCAGTCATCCATCCTTCCTCGGAAGATTGGCAGCGGGTTGAGGGACGTTTGTATAACGGCACAACATCCCTGCCCAGTTATGTCAGTGCCACAGCAGGAAGATGCCCCTCTTCAGTACTTGATCTTTCTTTGCATCTGCTGTTCACTTAAATAACATCACTTATCCTGAGGTCATCACCATCCTTTTCTCTGGTTAATAATGTCATGGTTATGTTTTTGGTTAACTCTTTGATTGCAAGGAACTTCCCCTTGTTGAATACAGTCGTGTTGGGTTACCTGGGCTATAAAGAGCAAGTTTTCCTTCCCCAGTTCTCGTTGGTACCAGGCCTGTTTCTTCTGGTTATTCTGTTATTGATTTTTTATTTCGCAAGAGGCCTCTAGTCTGTGAGTAGCTACAAGGGGAGCAATCAGAAATATCGATGTACTTTCACTAAATCAAAATTTACTGATCTACCATGGGACCCGCCGACATGTCATGGAGATACCCCCGCTAATACCACTACACCAGTCCTGTATGAGACAGCCCTAGCATGTATTCAATGTGGACGGTGGGTGTTGGCGCCGAAGTGGTAACATGTAGAGGTGAATGGCATGAAGGAGAACTACCGGGCCTTGGTAGCAGGCTGTGATGCGTATGCCCAGAGTCGGAAACATGAAAAAAAAAAAAAAAAATTGTGTCCGGAGCATAAAATATTAATGATTTATTATTTTTCCATTACATGTATATTATGTTTTGATCTATTTCCCGAGTTTCGTCCTGTTTCTTCTGGTTTCTCTCCTACTTATTTACATTTGATTTAGCAAGGGACCTTTAGTCTCTAGGTAGTCCCAAGGGGAGTAGTCAAAAAATATCGGTGTACTTGTTTCCAATGCATAAAACATTAAAGAAATATTATTTCTGCCGTATATTTATATTACGTTCCGATCTGTTTTAGGCATTTCGTCACTAAACAGTCAGCTTGGTTACCGAAGGAAGATAGCTATGTTACCCGAAACATAAAATGAGACTTTCGTTTTGCACGGACATAAAGTATTATTGGCCTTGTCATCTTCAACGTCTGAAATTATTGATAACTGTTGTTCTGCCGATTCCTGTATGCAAGCTAGACAGGCAAAGGAACAACAATGTGTGTTACAGGTGACGTGAGGCCCAAGATTTCTGAAACCGAACCTAAAAATAGCATATTATGATAAACTGTCTTAGACTCCTTTAAATGACCGACACAGACTTGGGTGGGTGGAATCTCCTAGGGAAGTATCTCCTGTTTGCGTTTGGGATGACTAACATGATCTCAGTGACAATATGAAACTTTCTGTTAATATGCATGACATTTTTTTGTTGTTTTCTTCAGTGTTATATATTCATGGACACCACCACCCAAGTTATTTTTAAATGATGCATAACCAAGAATGCGATACTAATACGCATGAAATTTATGTATAATCTTTTCATACCCTTTGAGGAAATTTTTGGTTATTAATAAAATGGTGACTAGGGTGTTCGAGATTAATTACCATATTTAATCATTATGGAAAATGACGTAAAATGCTGAGAAGTTACATTCAGTACTCTCTACAGTTCCACATCTTTTGGGAAAGTGCTGAGTAATTTTTAATTTTACCGTCTACTTCCGGACCTTAACAGTTTGGTAAGTCCATTGGTCCAACATGGCTTCTGCTGTTGCCTGGTGTACAGTAGAGGACATCACTACCACTATAACCCCGAGGAAGAGAAAGGGAGAGAGAGAAGGAAGTTGGAAGACAGGTTGGCTGGTTTACCTCCTAAGAAGTTTGTGGGTGAAGGAAAGGATGAGGGTGAGATGTGGTGGGGAATGAGAGATCAGGTGTGGTAGATGGAGGCCACGGTGTCCGCTCTTAGGCAGGGCAAGGCCATTATGATGGGAGTTGTGAGGGAGCTCCTTCAGCGAGTGGAGGACGTCCATCGCCGGGTGAGGCTGCGGGACAGGTCAAGGTCTGATTCAGAGTGCCATGTCGCTACCTTCACTCCGTACCGATAATCTGCCCATACACACTGATACAACCCGGTCTGTCCATAATGTATTCTCAGCAGTCAAGGAAACACCCTAGCAACTTCTTCTTTCCAGTTTATTTCTGCATTCAATGCAAGATTGTTCTGCCTTATGTTATCATTGTATAAGGTCAGTATTAAAAAGACGTAAATATCATAGGAGAGAATAATTATAAAGGTGCAGCATGCAAAATAACCGCTAAGGAACAGGTCCTAAAAAATCTCCTAAGCTCACGAGAATTCTGACCTACGACCTCACACTGAATGAGGATGACTCGGAGCCATTCGTCCTGAACAAGGTGAAAACACTAAACGTGATCTCACAGTTCTTGTGTACACTCACCACTCAAGTGACAGTGTTCAGGCAATACGGCAGAGTTACCACGTAATTTGAGTGATGCTGAAAGTGAAGAGTAAAAAGGATTATGTCGGGCACTTGGTCCCCAAGTCACTGTATCAACACCAAGACTACCACCACCAGACCATATAACTACCACAACACAACCACCACCACGTCACACAACATCCTTACCCACTACTACACTACTCAGGCATCATTACATCACATAAGTACCACACTCACCACCACACCATCCAACCACCACAGCACCACACTGCCACCACACCACCACCACATTACCTAACCACCATAACACTACACAGCCACCACACTACCAAACCTCCACCACACCACAACACCAGCCTACCGCCACACAACGGTTACCACAAACATAGGCCACAACACTCACTGGGTTAACCTCAATTTATTACTTTGAGAACTTGTATAAAGACAGTGCAAAATTGTATAAACAGTACTGAGGACCTTTATCAATGCTACAGGTGTTGACGACGTCACTGATATGGTGTCAGACTTGGTGAAACGGAACATTGTTTGATATACAAAAACATTTGTAGAAATTGCACACATTCAGTAACTATAATAACTCCATGCTGATTTTCACTATTTTTTTTTTTCTATAACGAGTGAACTGAGGTTTGATCCAGTTTACGTGGGCTATCTAGTGATAGTTATATTGTTTTCGTTTTCCCTTTCCTACGTCCATAAGTTACCCACTTCATTCATCGCAGAGGGACTCGGTCTAGAAACAATAATGATGATGGTGATGATGAGAATGACCATTACCACATTCATCATCAGCCACTCAGTACAAGAAGGATCGTTAAAGCATGAGTCCAATTTGTTAACTGTTTTTTGATTACTACCTCTTGAATTTCTTCATCTGTATCTAGCAGTGATGGCAAAGGAAGATGTGAAATATAATACAAGCCTTTTTTAACACAAATCAATTTCATCTGCAGCAAAGGTCTCGGAGGAAGTGACAATCATTGACCCAGCTGCCTTCTAGCGTTGAAAATGACAGTCATTAATCAGCTGGTTGCTACAAACGAACTCTCCTCTATGTTCCCGCTGAAAAACTTCCTCATATCATTATGTTAAGAGGTCGCCAATTATAACACACACACACACACACACACACACACACAAACACACAAACTTAGTAGTATGTAATTTATATCCTGTGCAGTGATATATATAAATGATTTCTCTGTACTTCAAACTTGTCATGAAATGTGTTCAGGAAAGATGAATTATTACTATCTGTATGCTAAATTGTCATAACTCAATATGTGTATTGTTTATATATATATATATATATATATATATATATATATATATATATATATATATATATATATATATATATATATATATATATATATGATTCACTGATATTGGCAACTATTCATAAATCGAAGGGGTGATTCAGAGGAGGTAGGTTTGATCAATATTTAATATATGTTAGTCTGTACACAGCTTCTAAAAGAGCCATTAAGGCTTCTTGGGGAACAATGAAACTCAGCGACCGTAGCCGCCTCCATAACCGCCGCCGCCACCGCCACCGCCACCGCCACCGCCGCCGCCAAAGCCACCACCTCCAAAGCCACCGCCCCCACCTCCTTTAATAATGACTGTGGTGACACGACCGCCACCTCCGCCTCCACCTCCACCACCACCAGAGCCCCCACCACCGTAGCCTCCACCACCGCCGCCAATGCCACCGCCACCATGGCCTCCACCTCCACCTCCGAAGCCACCGCCACCGCCTCCATATCCTCCTCCACCACCACCGCCTCTCACAATGTACGTGACGACCCTACCACCACCACCGCCATTGCCGCCACCACCGCCACCCCCGCCAAATCCACCGCCACCGTAGCCGCCGCCGCCACCACCACCAAGTCCACCGCCACCACCACCAAATATACCACCATAAACAGCAGTGGTAGCCACCATTAGGGCGAGGCCGAGTGTAGTAGCCAGCATCTTCTGTGGAAAGAAAAAATAACGCTTAAGAAGCATATTTGCTCTAATTATATGCATTAAATGGAAAGAAATAATTATGCACAGGAAACACATGTGCTCTAATTATATGCAATATATGGAAAGACATGACAGTGCTTAGGAAACATATTTGCTCTAATAATGTGCATTATATTGAAAGACATAATAATGCTTAGAAAACATATATGCTCTAATTATGTGCATTATAAAGTTGCATTAAATTTGTAAGCGATCCCAACAAAACTCGTTAAATCGTTTTTATCTGGAACTCTTGTTTCAAACTATTAATAATTTAGATTACTCTTACGAAAACTATTGTTTCCTTAATATCAGTTCTTCTAGTAACCCATATCATACTAACTCCATCAATTTGTATCTCATATTCGATCTCATCTGGCGTTTGTGAGTAGAGACAGCTTTATAGTTGGTGGCAAAGATGTTTCACCATTATCTTTACCATAACTACTACTGACGTCATGAACAATGCCATTACCATTACTATGGTAACTACCAGTGTCATCTTTCATAACTATCGCTACGTACTACTGTATCAGGAGCACCACTGTCACCTCCAGTGTTATTTCGCTCACCGCTATCATCATATACTGTACATCACAAATACCCCTACCATTTCCAGACAGAATGATGAGAAGCTGCTGAGAATGAAGTGTTAAGACAAACTTGCATATTTCTTCAGTCTCGTCCACTGGGTGCGTGTAAAGTATTATTTTTTTGGAAATTCAAATGAGGATGACAGAAAAAAAAAAAAAAGATAAAAGAAAGAAAGAAAGAATTTTGAACGTTTGATATAGGGAATCCCCCATTTTTTCCCTAAGACTGGCGTTATGAACTAAAAATATTTCCATCATGAAACTGAGTAAAAGCTAAAGAAACAGTATGGCAGCCCAAACAAGATACAACGAGGGAGGAAGTGGGAAACACCAGTCACCAGCAATAAGTGAAAATAAATGAAGGTCAACACAGTTTTTTTCTTCAGTGGACATTGACCGGTTAATGATGATGATCATGATGATTAATTAAACTAAATAATTATTCCCGCACAATTCCCACCCTGCCACACCACCTCAACACCCACACCCGCTCAGCCAATAGACTGACCATGTTGGTGAGGACCACAAGAAAAACTAGCCTGTAGCAGTGAGGCTGCACCAGACTTATATACTTCACACCTTCTTCCTTCCTTGCTCGGCTGTCATGAAGTCAGCATAAATTTTACCTTAGTCACTTGTGAGCTTATGAGTGTAATCATGCACAGTCACGAAACAGTATTGCGGTGAAGTATAGGCACCATTGGATTATAATGCATTTCTGAGTCTAGCTTCCCCTTTGCCTACAGATTCTAGAGCACCCGTCCTTCCGCCCTGGTCCACATAATCTATTCTTCCTCCCTGTTTGTTTGTTTGTTTATTTCTGTGTGTGTGTGTGTGTGTGTGTGTGTGTGTGTGTGTGTGTGTGTGTGTGTGTGTGTGTGTGTGTGTGTGTGTGTGTCCCCGGGCTTACCAAGACACGAATCCTGTGAACTTCAAGCTGAAGCTGCCCTTTTCCTGCAGTTTAGGGCAATTGCCATATTCCTGCAGTCATCCATCCTTCCTCGGAAGATTGGCAGCGGGTTGAGGGACGTTTGTATAACGGCACAACATCCCTGCCCAGTTATGTCAGTGCCACAGCAGGAAGATGCCCCTCTTCAATACTTGATCTTTCTTTGCATCTGCTATTCACTTAAATAATATCACTTATCCTGAGGTCATCACCATCCTTTTCTCTGGTTAATAATGTCATGGTTATGTTTTTGGTTAACTCTTTGATTGCAAGGAACTTCCCCTTGTTGAATACAGTCGTGTTCGGTTAGCTGGGCTATAAAGAGCAAGTTTTCCTTCCCCAGTTCTCGTTGGTACCGGGCCTGTTTCTTCTGGTTATTCTGTTATTGATTTTTTATTTCGCAAGAGGCCTCTAGTCTGTGAGTAGCTACAAGGGGAGCAATCAGAAATATCGATGTACTTTCACTAAATCAAACTTTACTGATCTACCATGGGACCCGCCGACATGTCATGGAGATACCCCCGCTAATACCACTACACCGGTCCTGTATGAGACAGCCCTAGCATGTATTCATTGTGGACAGTGGGTGTTGGCGCCGAAGTGGTAACATGTAGAGGTGAATGGCATCAAGGAGAACTACCGGGCCTTAGTAGCAGGCTGTGATGCGTATGCCCAGAGTCGGAAACATGAAAAAAAAAAAAAAAAAAAAAAATTGTGTCCGGAGCATAAAATATTAATGATTTATTATTTTTCCATTACATGTATATTATGTTTTGATCTATTTCCCGAGCTTCGTCCTGTTTCTTCTGGTTTCTCTCCTACTTATTTACATTTGATTTAGCAAAGGACCTTTAGTCTCTAGGTAGTCCCAAGGGGAGCAGTCAAAAAATATCGGTGTACTTGTTTCCGGTGCATAAAACGTTAAATAAATATTATTTCTGCCGTATATTTATATTACGTTCCGATCTATTTTAGGCATTTCGTCACTAAACAGTCAGCTTGGTTACCGAAGGAAGATAGCTATGTTACACGAAACATAAAATGAGACTTTCGTTTTGCACGGACATAAAGTATTATTGGCCTTGTCATCTTCAACGTCTGAAATTATTGATAACTGTTGTTCTGCCGATTCCTGTATGCAAGCTAGACAGGCAAAGGAACAACAATGTGTGTTACAGGTGACGTTTTGCCCAAGATTTCTAAAACCGAACCTAAAAATAGCATATTATGATAAACTGCCTTAGACTCCTTTAAATGACCAACACAGACTTGGGTGCATGGAATCTCCTAGGGAAGTATCTCCTGTTTGCGTTTGGGATGACTAACATGATCTCAGTGACAATGTGAAACTTTCTGTTAATATGCATGACATTTTTTATGTTGTTTTCTTCAGTGTTATATATTCATGGACACCACCACCCAAGTTATTTTTAAATGATGCATAACCAAGAATGCGATACTAATACGCATGAAATTTATGTATAATCTTTTCATACCCTTTGAGGTAATTTTTGGTTATTAATAAAATGGTGCCTAGTTTGTTCGAGTTAATTAGCATATTTAATCATTATTGAGAATGACGTAAAATGCTGAGAAATTACATTCAGTACTCTCTACAGTTCCACATCTTTTGGGAAAGTGCTGAGTAATTTTTAATTTTACCGTCTACTTTCGTACCTTAACAGTTTGGTAAGTCCATTGGTCCAACAGGGCTTCTGCTGTTGCCTGGTGTACAGTAGAGGACATCACTACCACTATAACCCCGAGAAAGAGAAAGGGAGAGAGAGAAGGAAGTTGGAAGACAGGTTGGCAGGTTGACCTCCTAAGAAGTTTGTGGGTGAAGGAAAGGATGAGGGTGAGATGTGGTGGGGGATGAGAGATCAGGTGTGGTAGATGGAGGCCACGGTGTCCGCTCTTAGGCAGGGCAAGGCCATTATGATGGGAGTTGTGAGGGAGCTCCTTCAGCGAGTGGAGGACGTCTATCGCCGGGTGAGGCTGGGGGACGGGTCAAGGTCTGATTCAGAGTGCCATGTCGCTACCTTCACTCCGTACCGACAATCTGCTCATACACACTGATACAACCCGGTCTCTACATCCTGTATTCTCGCAGTCAAGGAAACACCCTAGCAACTTCTTCTTTCCAGTTTATTTCTGCATTCAATGCAAAATTGATCTGCCTTATGTTATCATTGTATAAGGTCAGTATTAAAAAGACGTAAATATCATAGGAGAGAATAATTATAAAGGTGCAGTATGCAAAATCACCGCTAAGGAACAGGTCCTAAAAATCTCCTAAGCTCACGAGAATTCTGACCTACGACCTCACACAATGAGGATGACTTGGAGCCATTCGTCCTGAACAAGTTGAAAGCACTAAACGTGATCTCACCGTTCTTGTGTACACTCACCACTCAAGTGACAGTGTTCAGGCAATACGGCAGAGTTACCACGTAATTTGAGTGATGCTGAAAGTGAAGAGTAAAAAGGATTATGTCGGGCACTTGGTCCCCAAGTCACTGTATCAACACCAAGACTACCACCACCACACCATATAACTACCACAACACAACCACCACCACGTCACACAACAACCATACCCACTACTACACCACTCAGGCACCATTACATCACATAAGTACCACACTCACCACCACATCATCCAACCACCACAGCACCACACTGCCACCACACCACCACATTACCTAACCACCATAACACTTCACAGCCACCACACTACCAAACCTCCACCACACCACAACATTAGCCTACCTCCACACAACGGTTACCACAATCACAGGCCACAACACTCACTGGGTTAACCTCAATTTATTACTTTGAGAACTAGTATAAAGACAGTGCAAAATAGTATATACAGTACTGAGGACCTTTATCAATGCTACAGGTGTTGACGACGTCCCTGATATGGTGTCAGACTTGGTGAAACGGAACATAGTTTGATATACAATAACATCTGTAGTAAGAGCACACATTCAGTAACTATAATAACTCCATGCTGATTTTCACTATTTTTTTTTTTCTATAACGAGTGAACTGAGGTTTGATCCAGTTTACGTGGGCTATCTAGTGATGGTTATATTGTTTTCGTTTTCCCTTTCCTACGTCCATAAGCTACCCACTCCATTCATCGTAGAGGGACTCGGTCTCGAAACAATAATGATGATGATAATGATGAGGATGACCATTACCACATTCATCATCAGCCACTCGGTACAAGAAGGATCGTTAAAGCATGAGTCCAATTTGTTAACTGTTTTCTGATTACTACCTCTTGAATATCTTCATCTGTATCTAGCAGTGGTGGCGAAGGAAGATGTGAAATATAATACAAGCTTTTTATAACACAAATCAATTTCATCTGCAGCAAAGGTTTCGGAGGAAGTGACAATCATTGACCCAGCTGACTTCCAGCGTTGAAAATGACAGTCATTAATCAGGTGGTTGCTTCAAACGAACTCTCCTCTATGTTCCCGCTGAAATACTTCCTCATATCATTATGTTAAGAGGTCGCCAATTATAACACACACACACACACACACACACACACACACACACACACACACACACACACAAACACACAAACTTAGTAGTATGTAATTTATATCCTGTGTAGTGATATATATAAATGATTTCTCTGTACTTCAAACTTGTCATGAAATATGTGTTCAGGAAAGATGAATTATTACTATCTATATGCTAAATTGTCATTGTCATAACTCAATATGTGTGTTGTATATATATATATATATATATATATATATATATATATATATATATATATATATATATATATATATATATATATATATATATATATTAGATTCAGTGATATTGGAAACTATTCATAAATCGAAGGGGTGATTCAGAGGAGGTAGGTTTGATCAGTATTTAATATCTGTTAGTCTGTACACAGCTTCTAAAAGAGCCATTAAGGCTTCTTGGGCAACAATGAAACTCAGCGACCGTAGCCGCCTCCATAACCGCCGCCGCCGCCACCGCCACCGCCACCGCCGCCACCAGAGCCACCACCTCCAAAGCCACCGCCCCCACCTCCTTTAATAATGACTGTGGTGACACGACCGCCACCTCCGCCTCCACCTCCACCACCACCAGAGCCCCCACCACCGTAGCCTCCACCACCGCCGCCAAAGCCACCGCCACCATAGCCTCCACCTCCACCTCCGAAGCCACCGCCACCGCCTCCATGTCCTCCTCCTCCACCACCACCGCCTCTCACAATGTACGTGACGACCCTGCCACCACCACCGCCATAGCCACCACCACCGCCACCTCCGCCAGATCCACCGCCACCGTAGCCGCCGCCGCCACCACCACCAAGTCCACCGCCACCACCACCAAATATACCACCATAAACATCAGTAGTAGCCACCATTAGGGCGAGGCCGAGTGTAGTAGCCAGCATCTTCTGTGGAAAGAAATAATAACGATTAAGAAGCATATGTGCTCTAATTATATGCATTAAATGGAAAGAAATAATTATGCACAGGAAACACATGTGCTCTAATTATATGCAATATATGGAAAGATATGACAGTGCTTAGGAAACATATTTGCTCTAATAATGTGCATTATATTGAAAGACATAATAATGCTTAGAAAACATATATGCTCTAATTATGTGCATTATAAAGTTGCATTAAATTTGTAAGCGATCCCAACAAAACTCGTTAAATCGTTTTTATCTGGAACTCTTGTTTAAAACTATTAATAATTTAGATTACTCTTACGAAAACTATTGTTTCCTTAATATCAGTTCTTCTAGTAATCCATATCATACTAACTCCATCAATTTGTATCTCATATTCGATCTCATCTGGCGTTTGTGAGTAGAGACATAGCTTTATAGTTGGTGGCAAAGATGTTTCATCATTATCTTTACCATAACTGCTACTGACGTCATGAACAATGCCATTACCATTACTATCGTAATTACCAGTGTCATCTTTCATAACTATCACTACTTACTATAAGGAGCACCACTATCACCTCCAGTGTTATGACACTTTTCGCTATCATCATGTACATCACAAATACCCCTACCATTTCCAGACAGAATGATGAGAAGCTGCTGAGAATGAAGTGTTAAGACAAACTTGCATATTTCTTCAGCCTCGTCCACTAGGTGCGTGTAAAGTATTGTTTTTTTGGAAATTCAAATGAGGATGACAGAAAAAAAAAAAAAAAGATAAAAGAAAGAAAAAAAGAATTTTGAACGTTTGATATAGGGAATCCCCCATTTTTTCCCTAAGACTGGCGTTATGAACTAAAAATATTTCCATCATGAAACAGGCTAAAGTAACAGGATGGCAACCCAAACAAGATACAACGAGGGAGGAAGTGGGAAACACCAGTCACCAGCGATAAGTGAAAATAAATGAAGGTTAACGCAGTTTTTTTTCTTCAGTGGACATTGACCGGTTAATGATGATGATCATGATGATTTATTAAACTAAATAATTACTCCTGCACAATTCCCACCCTGCCATACCACCTCAACACCCACACTCGCTCAGCCAATGGACTGACCATGTTGGTGAGGACCACAAGAAAAACTAGCCTGTAGCAGTGAGGCTGCACCAGACTTATATACTTCACACCTTCTTCCTTCCTTGCTCGGCTGTCATGAAGTCAGCATAAATTTTACCTTAGTCACTTGCGAGCTTATGAGTGTAATCATGCACAGTCACGAAACAGTATTGCGGTGAAGTATAGGCCATATTGGATTATAATGCATTTCTGAGTCCAGCATTCCCCTTTGCCTACAGATTCTAGAGCACCCGTCCTGCCGCCCTAGTCCACATTATCTGTTTCTCCTCTCTGTTTGTTCTTTTGTGTGTGTGTGTGTGTGTGTGTGTGTGTGTGTGTGTGTGTGTGTGTGTGGCCCCGGGCTTACCAAGACATGAATCCTGTGAACTTCAAGCTGAAGCTGCCCTTTTCCTGCAGTTTAGCGCAATTGCCATATTCCTGCAGTCAACCATCCTTCCTCGGAAGATTGGCAGCGGGTTGAGGGACGTTTGTATAATGGGACAACATCCCTGCCCAGTTATGTCATTGCCAAAGGAGGAAGATGACGCTCTTCAGTACTTGTTCTTTCTTTGCATCTGCTGTTCACTTAAGTAATATCACTTATCCTGAGGTCACCACCATCCTTTTCTTTGGTTAATAATGTCATTGTAATGTTTTTGGTTAACTCTTTGATTGCAAGGAACTTCCCCTTGTTGAATACAGTCGTGTTGGGTTAGCTGGGCTATAAAGAGCAAGTTTTCCTTCCCCAGTTCTCGTTGGTACAAGTCCTGTTTCTTCTGGTTATTCTCTTATTGATTTTTTTACTTCGCAAGAGGCCTCTAGTCTCTGAGTAGCTACAGGGGGAGCAATCAGAAATATCGATGTACTTTCACTAAATCAAACTTTACTGATCTACCATGGGACCCGCCGACATGTCATGGAGATACCCCCGCAAATACCACAACACCGGTCCTGTATGAGACAGCCCTAGCATGTATTCATTGTGGACAGTGGGTGTTGGCGCCGAAGTGGTAACATGTAGAGGTGAATGGCATCAAGGAGAACTACCGGGCCTTGGGAGCAGGCTGTGATGCGTATGCCCAGAGTCGGAAACATGAAAAAAAAAAAAAAAAAAAAAAAAATTGTGTCCGGAGCATAAAATATTAATGATTTATTATTTATCCATTACATGTATATTATGTTTTGATCTATTTCCCGAGCTTCGTCCTGTTTCTTCTGGTTTCTCTCCTACTTATTTACATTTGATTTAGCAAAGGACCTTTAGTCTCTAGGTAGTCCCAAGGGGAGCAGTCAAAAAATATCGGTGTACTTGTTTCCGGTGCATAAAACATTAAATAATTTTTATTTTTCCCGCATATTTATATTACGTTTCGATCTGTTTTAGGCATTTCGTCACCAAACTGTCAGCTTGCTTACCGAAGGAAGATAGCTATGTTACCCGAAACATAAAATGATACTTTCGTTTTGCGCGGATATAAAGTATTATTGGCCTTGTCATCTTAAACGTCTGAAATTATTGATAACTGTTGTTCAGCCGATTCCTGTATGCAGGCTAGACAAGGCAAAGGAACAACAATGTGTGTTACAGGTGACGTAAGGCCCAAGTTCTCTAAAGCCGAACCTTACAATAGCATATTATGATAAATTGTCTTTGACTACTTTTAATGACCAACACAGTCTTGGGTGGGTGGAATCTCCTAGGGAAGTATCTCCTGTTTACGTTTGTGATAACATACATGATCTCAGTGACAATGTGAAACTTTCTGTTAATATGCATGACATTTTTTATGTTGTTTTCTTCAGTGTTATATATTCATGGACACCACCACCCAAGTTATTTTTAAATGATGCATAACCAAAAATGCGATACTAATACGCATGAAATTTATGTATGATCTTTTCATACCCTTTGAGGTAATTTTTGGTTATTAATAAAGTGGTGCCTAGGGAGTTCGAGATTAATTAGCATATTTAATCATCATTGAGAATGACGTAAAATGCTGAGAAATTACATTCAGTACTCTCTACAGTTCCACATCTTTTGGGAAAGTGCTGAGTAATTTTTAATTTTACCGTCTACTTCCGGACCTTAACAGTTTGGTAAGTCCATTGGTCCAACAGGGCTTCTGCTGTTGCCTGGTGTACAGTAGAGGACATCGCTACCACTATAACCCCGAGAAAGAGGAAGGGAGAGAGAGAAGGAAGTTGGAAGACAGGTTGGCAGGTTGATCTCCTAAGAAGTTTGTGGGTGAAGGAAAGGATGAGGGTGAGATGTGGTGGGGGATGAGAGATCAGGTGTGGTAGATGGAGGCCACGGTGTCCGCTCTTAGGCAGGGCAAGGCCATTATGATGGGAGTGGTGAGGGAGCTCCTTCAGCGAGTGGAGGACGTCTATCGCCGGGTGAGGCTGCGGGACGGGTCATGAACTGACTCAGAGTGCCATGTCGCTACCTTCACTCCGTACCGACATTCTGCCCGTACACACTGATACGACCCGGTCTCTACATCCTGTATTATCGGCAGTCAAGGAAACACCCTAGCAACTTTTTCTTTCCAATTCATTTCTGCTTTCGATGCAAAATTGATCTGCCTTATGTTATCATTGTATATGGTCAGTAATAAAAAGACTTAAGTATCATAGGAGAGAAAAATTATAAAGGTGCAGTATGCAAAATCACCGCTAAGGAACAGGTGCTAAAAAAAATCTCCTAAGCTCACGAGAATTTTGACCTACGACCTCACACTGAATGAGGATGACTCGGAGCCATTCGTCCTGAACAAGTTGAAAGCACTAAACGTGATTTCTCCATTGTTGTGTACACTCACCACTCAAGTGACAGTGTTCAGGCAATACACCAGAGTTGCCACGTAATTTGAGTGATGCTGAAAGTGAAGAGTAAAAAGGACAATGTCTGACACTCGGTGACCAAGTCACTATCAACACCAAGACCACCACCACCACACCATATAACTGCCACAACACAACCACCACCACGTCACACAACAATCACACCCACTATTACACCACTCAGCCACCATCACATCACATAAGAACCACACTCAAAACCACGCCTTCCAACCACCACAACACCACACTGCCACCACATCACCACATTACCAAACCACCATTACACTACACACCTACCGCCACACAACGGTTACCACAATCATAGGCCACAACACTCACTGGGTTAACTTCAATTTATTACTTTGAGAACTAGTATAAAGACTAGTACAAATAGTATAAACAGTACTGAGGACCTTTATCAATACTACAGATGTTGACGACGTAACTGATATGGTGTCAGACTTGGTGAAACGGAACATAGTTTGATATACAGTAACACCAGTAATAGTATCACACAGTAACTATAATATCTCCATGCTGATTTTCACTTTTTTTTTTTTAATAACAAATGAACTGAGGTTTGATTCAGTTTACTTGGGCTATCTAGTGATGATTATGTTGTTTTTGTTTTCCCTTTCCTACGTCCATAAGTTATCCACTCCATTCATCGTAGAGGGACTCGGTTTCGAAACAATAATGATGATGATGATGAGGATGACCATTACCACATTCATCATCAGCCACTCAGTACAAGAAGGATCGTTAAAGCATGAGTCCAAAATGTTCACTGCTTTCTGATTACTACCTCTTGAATTTCTTCATCTGTGTCTAACACTGGTGGCGAAGGAAGCTGTAATACATAATACAATCCTTTTATAACACAAATCAATTTCATTTGCAGCAAAGGTCTCGGGGGAAGTGGTAATCATTAATCCAATTGACTTGCACCGTTGAAAATGACAGTCAATAATCAGCTGGATCCTACCAAAGAACTCTCGTTTATGTTCACGCAGGAATACTTCCTCATATCAGTATGTTGAGAGGTCGCCAATTATAACACAAACACACACACACACACACACACACACACACACACACACACACACACACAAACAAACAAACTTAGTAATGTGCAATTTATATCCTGCGCAGTGATAAGTATGAATGACTTCTCTGTATCTTATAACTTGTCATTTAACATGTGTTCAAAAAAGGCTATTATTAATGTTCAGGAAAGATTATAAATGTCTGTATTAATGTCTGTATTCTACATTGTCATAACTCAATATGTGAATTATTTGATTATATATATATATATATATATATATATATATATATATATATATATATATATATATATATATATATATATATATATATAAATTCACTGATATTGGCAACTATTCATAAATCGAAGGGGTGATTCAGAGGAGGTAGATTTGATCAGTATTTAATATCTGTTAGTCTGTACACAGCTTCTGAAAGAGCCATTAAGGCTTCTTGGGCAACAATGAAACTCAGCGACCGTAGCCGCCTCTATAACCGCCGCCGCCGCCACCGCCACCGCCGCCGCCAAAGCCACCACCTCCAAAGCCACCGCCCCCACCTCCTTTAATAATGACTGTGGTGACACGACCGCCACCTCCGCCTCCACCTCCACCACCACCAGAGCCCCCGCCACCGTAGCCTCCACCACCGCCGCCAAAGCTACCGCCACCATAGCCTCCACCTCCACCTCCGAAGCCACCGCCACCGCCTCCATATCCTCCTCCTCCACCACCACCGCCTCTCACAATGTACGTGACGACCCTGCCACCACCACCGCCATAGCCGCCACCACCGCCACCTCCGCCACCTCCGCCAGATCCACCGCCACCATAGCCGCCGCCGCCACCACCACCAAGTCCACCGCCACCACCACCAAATATACCACCATAAACAGCAGTGGTAGCCACCATTAGGGCAAGGCCGAGTGTAGTCGCCAGCGTCTTCTGTGGAAAGAAATAATATTGCTCAGGAAACATATGTTCTCTAATTATGTGCATTGTATGGAATTTAATAATAATGCTCATGAAATATATGTGCTCTAATAATGTGCATTATTTGGAAAGAAATAATAATGCTTAGAAAACATATGTGCTTTAATTATGTGCATTATATGGAAAGAAATAATAATGCTCAGGAACATATGTGCTTTAATTATGTGCATTATAAATTTGCACTAAATCTGTAAGCGTTCCCAACAAAATTCGCTAAATCGTTTTTATCTGAAAATGTTCTGTATATATTATTTTAGATTACTATTACGAAAATAAATATTTCCTTAAACTCAGTGTTTTCAAGTAATCCTTATGTCATACTAACTCGATCAATTCGTATAACATATTCGATCTCATCTGGCATTTGTCAGTAGAGACATAGTTTTATTGTTTGTGGCAGAAATGTTTCACTATTATTTCATTATTATCTTGATCACAATCACTACTAACGTCGTAAACAATACCATTACCTTTACAATCGTTACTACCAGTGTCATCTTTCATAACTATTACCACTTTCACTATTAGGAACATCACTATCACCTCCATTGTTATTCCACTCACCAATATCATCATGCTGTACATCACTAATTACCCCTACTATTTCCGGAAAGAATTATAAGAAACTGCTGAGAATGAAATGTTAGGACAAGGTTGCATATTTCTTCAGTCTTGTCCACTGGCTGCGAATAAAATAATGTTTTAGGAAATTCAGATGAAGATGACAGAAAAAAAAAAAAGAAAGAAAGAAAGGGCTGTGAGTGCTTGAAATAGGGGATACCCTATTTTTTCCCTAAGAATCGCGTTATGAACTGAAAAATGTTTGCACATGAAACAGAGTAAAAGCTAAGGCAACAGGATGGCGACCCAAAGTAGATACAACGAGGAAGGAAGTGTGAAACACCAGCCACTACAAGTGAAAATAAATTAAGGTTAAAGTAGTTTTTCTTTTTCTTTTTTCTTCAGTAGACATTGACCGGTTAATGATGATGATCATGATGATTAATTAAACTAAATAACTGCTCCTGCACAATTCCCACCCTGCCACACCACCCCAACACCCACACCCGCTCAGCCAATGGACTGACCATGTTGGTGAGGACCAGAGGAAAAACTAGCCTGTAGCAGTGAGGCTGCACCAGACTTATATACCTCACACCTCCTCCTTCCTTGCTTGCTTGTTTGTCACGAAGTCAGCGTCGATTTTACCTTAGTCATTGGTGAGCTTAAGAGTGAAATCATGCACAGTCACGAAAGAATTCTGCGGTGAAGTATACATTGGATTACAATGCATTTCTGAGTACAGCACTCCCCCTTGCATAGAAATTCTAGAGCACCCGTCCTTCCCTCCTGGCCCACATCACCTATTCCCCTCCTTGTTTATTCTGTGTTTCTGTTGGTGTGGCCCTGGGCTTATCAACACGAATTCTGTGAAATTCTGGCTAAAGCTCTCGTGTTCCTGCAGTCTAACGTAATTGCCATATTATTCCAGTCAACCATCCATCCTCGGGGAATTGGCAGCGGTTTGAGGGACGTTTGTATAGTGGGACAACACCACTGCCCAGTACTTGTTCAGTACTTGTTCTTTCTTTGCATCTGCTGTTCACGTAAATAATCGCACTTAAACTGAAGGCTCCACCTACATATTCTTTGTTTAGTAATACCGTTGAAATGTTTATGCTTAAATCTTTGATTGTAGTGAGCTTCCCCTTGTTGAATACAGTCATGTAGGGCTAGCTGGACTACTAACAGTAAGTTTATGTTGCCCAGTTTTCGGCGATAGCAGTCCTATTTCTTCTGGTCACTTTCTTATTTATTTTTTATTTCGCAATGTAGCTTTAGTCTTTGAGTAGCTACAATGCGAGAAGTCAGAAATATCGGAGTACTTGTGTCCGGTGCAGAAAACATTAAAGTATTATTATTTTTGCGGTACATGTATATTATGTTTTAATCTATTTCCCGACTTTCGCCCTGTTTCTTCGGGTTTCTCTCCTACTTATTTACATTTTATTTAGCAAGGGACCTTTAGTCTCTAGGTAGTCCCAAGGGGAGCAGTCAAAAATTATCGGTGTACTTGTTTCCGGTGCATAAAACATTAAATAATTTTTATTTTTGCCGTATATTTATATTACGTTTCGATCTATTTTAGGCATTTCGTCACTAAACAGTCAGCTTGCTTACCGAAGGAAGATAGCTATGTTACCCGAAACATAAAATGAGACTTTCGTTTTGCGCGGACATAAAGTATTATTGGCCTTGTCGTCTTCAATGTCCGAAATTATTGATAACTGTTGTTCTGCCGATTCCTGTATGCAAGCTAGACAAGGCAAAGGAACAACAATGTGTGTTACAGGTGACGTGAGGCCCAAGATTTCTGAAACCGAACCAAAAAAGAGCATATTATGATAAACTGTCTTAGACTCCTTTAAATGACCAACACAGACTTGGGTGGGTGGGATCTCCTAGGGAAGTATCTCATGTTTGCGTCTGGGATGACTAACATGATCTCAGTGACAATGTGAAACTTTCTGTTAATATGCATGACATTTTTTATGTTGTTTTCTTCAATCTTATATATTCATGGACACCACCACCCAAGTTATTTTTAAATGATGCATAACCAAGAATGCGATACTAATACGCATGAAATTTATGTATAATCTTTTCATACCCTTTGAGGTAATTTTTGGTTATTAATAAAATGGTGCCTAGGGTGTTCGAGATTAATTAGCATATTTAATTATTATTGAGAATGACGTAAAATGCTGAGAAATTACATTCGGTACTCTCTACAGTTCCACATCTTTTGGGAAATTGTTGAGTAATTTTTTATTTTACCGTCTACTTCCGTACCTTAACAGTTTGGCAAGTCCATTGGTCCAACATGGCTTCTGCTGTTGCCTGGTGTAGAGGACATCAGTACAACTATAACCCCGAGAAAGAGGAAGGGAGAGAGAGGAGGAGGTTGACAGACAGGTTGGCAGGTTTACCTCCTAAGAAGTTTGAAAGTGAAGAAAAGGTGAGGGTGAGATGTGGTGGGGGATGAGAGATCAGGTGTGGTAGATGGTGGCCACGGTGTCTGGTCTTAGGCAGGACAAGGCCATTATGATGGGAGTGGTGAGGGAGCTCCTTCAGCGGGAGAAGGACGTCTATCGTCGGGTTAGGCTGTGGGACAGGTCAAGGACTGACTCAGAGTGCCGTGTCGCGACCTTCGTCTCGTACCGACAATCTGCCCATACAAACTGATACGACCCGGTCTCTACATCCTGTATTATCAGCAGTCAAGGAAACACCCTAGCAACTTCTTCTTTCCAATTCATTTCTGCATTCGATGCAAAATTGATCTGCCTTATGTTATCATTGTATAAGGTCAGTATTAAAAAGACTTAAGTATCATAGGAGAGAATAATTATAAAAGTGCAGTATGCAAAATCACCGCTAAGGAACAGGTGCTAAAAAATCTCCTAAGCTCACGAGCATTTTGACCTACGACCTCACACTGAATGAGGATGACTCGGAGCCATTCGTCCTGAACAAGTTGAAAGCACTAAACGTGATCTCACAGTTCTTGTGTACACTCACCACTCAAGTGACAGTGTTCAGGCAATACACCAGAGTTGCCACGTAACTTGAGTGATGCTGAAAGTAAAGAGTAAAAAGGATAATATCTGACACTCGGTGACCAAGTCACTATCAACACCAAGACCACCACCACCACACCATATAACTGCCACAACACAACCACCACCACGTCACACAACAACCACACCCACTACTTCACAACTCAGCCACCATCACATCACATAAGAACCACACTCAAAACCACGCCTTCCAATCACCACAACACCACACTGCCACCACACCACCACATTACCAAACCACCATTACACTACACAGCCACCACACTACTAAACCTCCACCACACCACAACACCAGCCTACCGCCACACAACGGTTACCACAATCATAGGCCACAACACTCACTGGGTTAACTTCAATTTATTACTTTGATAACTAGTATAAAGACTAGTATAAATAGTATATACGGTACTGAGGACTTTTATCAATACTACAGGTGTTGACGACGTCACTGATATGGTGTCAGACTTGATGAAACGGAACATAGTTTGATATACAGTAACACCAGTAATAATACAACCCAGTAACTATCATATCTCCATGCTGATTTTCACTTTTTTTTTTTTAATAACAAATGAACTGAGGTTTGATTCAGTTTACGTGGACTATCTAGTGATGATTATGTTGTTTTTGTTTTCCCTTTCCTACGTCCATAAGTTATCCACTCCATTCATCGTAGAGGGACTCTGTTTCGAAACAATAATGATGATGATGAGGATGACCATTACCACATTCATCATCAGCCACTCAGTACAAGAAGGATCGTTAAAGCATGAATCCAAAATGTTCACTGTTTTCTGATTACTACCTCTTGAATTTCTTCATCTGTGTCTAACACTGGTGGCGAAGGAAGCTGTAATACATAATACAATCCTTTTATAACACAAATCAATTTCATTTCCAGCAAAGGTCTCGGAGGAAGTGATAATCATTTATCCAACTGACTTGCACCGTTGAAAATGAGTCAATAATCAGCTGGATCCAACCAAAGAACTCTCGTTTATGTTCACGCAGGAATACTTCCTCATATCAGTATATTGAGAGGTCGCCAATTATAACACACACACACACACACACACACACACACACACAAACTTAGTAATATGCAATTTATATCCTGCGCAGTGATAAATATGAATGACTTCTCTGTATCTTCTAACTTGTTATTTAACATGTGTTCCGAAAAGGCTATTATAAATGTTCACAAAAGATTGTAAATGTCTGTATTAATGTCTGTATTCTAAATTGTCATAACTCAGTATGTGAATTATTTACTTATATATATATATATATATATATATATATATATATATATATATATATATATATATATATATATATATATATATATATATATATATATATATATATATATATGATTCACTGATATTGGCAACTATTCATAAATCGAAGGGGTGATTCAGAGGAGGTAGGATTGATCAGTATTTAATATCTGTTAGTCTGTACGCAGCTTCTAAAAGAGCCATTAAGGCTTCTTGGGCAACAATGAAACTCAGCGACCGTAGCCGCCTCCATAACCGCCGCCGCCGCCACTGCCACCGCCGCCGCCAAAGCCACCACCTCCAAAGCCACCGCCCCCACCTCCTTTAATAATGACAGTGGTGACACGACCGCCACCTCCGCTTCCACCTCCTCCACCACCAGAGCCCCCGCCACCGTAGCCTCCACCACCGCCGCCAAAGCCACCGCCACCATAGCCTCCACCTCCACCTCCGAAGCCACCGCCACCGCCTCCATATCCTCCTCCTCCACCACCACCGCCTCTCACAATGTACGTGACGACCCTGCCACCACCACCGCCATAGCCGCCACCACCGCCACCTCCGCCAGATCCACCGCCACCGTAGCCGCCGCCGCCACCACCACCAAGTCCACCGCCACCACCACCAAATATACCACCATAAACAGCAGTGGTAGCCACCATTAGGGCAAGGCCGAGTGTAGTCGCCAGCGTCTTCTGTGGAAAGAAATAATAATGCTCAGGAAACATATGTTCTCTAATTATGTGCATTGTATGGAATTTAATAATAATGCTCATGAAATATGTGCTCTAATAATGTGCATTATTTGGAAAGAAATAATAATGCTTAGAAAACATATGTGCTTTAATTATGTGCATTATATGGAAAGAAATAATAATGCTTAGGAACATATGTGCTTTAATTATGTGCATTATAAATTTGCACTAAATCTGTTAGCGTTCCCAACAAAATTTGCTAAGTCGTTTTTATCGGAATGTGTTCTATATATATATTAATATTTTAGATTACTATTATGAAAATAATTATTTCCTTAAACTCAGTGTTTTCAAGTAATCCTTTTGTTATACTAACTCGATCAATTCGTATAACATATTCGATCTCATCTGGCATTTGTCAGTAGAGACATAGTTTTATTGTTTGTGGCAGAAATGTTTCACTATTATTTCATTATTATCTTTATCACAATCACTACTAACGTCGTAAACAATACCATTACCTTTACAATCGTTACTACCAGTGTCATCTTTCATAACTATCACCACTCTCACTATCAGGAACATCACTATCACCTCCATTGTTATTCCACTCACCAATATCATCATGCTGTACATCACTAATTACCACTACTATTTCCAGAAAGAATGATAAGAAACTGCTGAG
Organism: Coenobita brevimanus; assembly: GCF_032717465.1. Lineage (NCBI taxonomy): Eukaryota > Metazoa > Arthropoda > Malacostraca > Decapoda > Coenobitidae > Coenobita > Coenobita brevimanus. The sequence goes on along the minus strand of NC_137003.1, from coordinate 43,127,721 downwards.
AATGAAATGTTAGGACAAGGTTGCATATTTCTTCAGTCTTGTCCACTGGCTCCGAATAAAATAATGTTTTAGGAAATTCAGATTAAGATGACAGAAAAAAAAAGAAAGAAAGAAAGGGCTGTGAATGCTTGAAATAGGGGATACCCTATTTTTTCCCTAAGAATCGCGTTATGAACTGAAAAATGTTTGCACATGAAACAGAGTAAAAGCTAAGGTAACAGGATGGCGACCCAAATTAGATACAACGAGGAAGGAAGTGGGAAACACCAGCCACTACAAGTAACTGAAAATAAATTGAAGTTAAAGCAGTTTTTCTTTTCTTTTTTTTCTTCAGTGGACATTGACCGGTTAATGATGATGATCATGATGATTAATTAAACTAAATAACTGCTCCTGCACAATTCCCACCCTGCCACACCATCCCAACACCCACACCCGCTCAGCCAATGGACTGACCATGTTGGTGAGGACCAGAGGAAAAACTAGCCTGTAGCAGTGAGGCTGCACCAGACTTATATACCTCACACCTCCTCCTTCCTTGCTTGCTTGTTTGTCACGAAGTTAGCGTCGATTTTACCTTAGTCATTCGTGAGCTTAAGAGTGAAATCATGCACAGTCACGAAAGAATTTTGCGGTGAAGTATACATTGGATTACAATGCATTTCTGAGTATAGCACTCCCCCTTGCATAGAAATTCTAGAGCACCAGTCCTTCCGTCCTGGCCCACATCACCTATTCCTCCTCCTTGTTTATTCTGTGTTTCTGTTGGTGTGGCCCTGGGCTTATCAACACGAATTCTGTGAAATTCTGGCTAAAGCTCTCGTTTTCCTGCAGTCTAACGTAATTGCCATATTATTCCAGTCAACCATCCATCCTCGGGGAATTGGCAGCGGTTTGAGGGACGTTTGTATAGTGGGACAACACCACTGCCCAGTACTTGTTCAGTACTTGTTCTTTCTTTGCATCTGCTGTTCACTTAAATAATCGCACTTAAACTGAAGGCTCCACCTGCATATTATTTGTTTAGTAACGCCGTTGAAATGTTTATGCTTAACTCTTTAATTGTAGGGAGCTTCCCCTTGTTGAATTCAGTTATGTAGGGCTAGCTGGACTACTAACAGTAAGTTTATGTTCCCCAGTTTTCGGCGATAGCAGTCCCGTTTCTTCTGGTCACTTTCTTACTTATTTATTTTTTATTTCGCAATGGGGCTCTAGTCTTTGAGTAGCTACAATGCGAGCAATCAGAAATATCGGTGTACTTGTGTCCGGTGCATAAAACATTAAAGAATTATTATTTTTGCAGTACATGTATATTATGTTTTAATCTATTTCCCGACTTTCGCCCTGTTTCTTCGGGTTTCTCTCCTACTTATTTACATTATATTTAGCAAGGGACCTTTAGTCTCTAGGTAGTCCCAAGGGGAGCAGTCAAAAAATATCAGTGTACTTGTTTCCGGTGCATAAAACATTAAAGAATTTTTATTTTTGCCGTATATTTATATTACGTTTCGATCTCTTTTAGGCATTTCGTCACTAAACAGTCAGCTTGCTTACCGAAGGAAGATAGCTATGTTACCCGAAACATAAAATGAGACTTTTGTTTTGCGCGGACATAAAGTATTATTGGCCTTGTCGTCTTCAACGTCTGAAATTATTGATAACTGTTGTTCTGCCGATTCCTGTATGCAAGCTAGACAAGGCAAAGGAACAACAATGTGTGTTACAGGTGACGTGAGGCCCAAGATTTCTGAAACCGAACCTAAAAATAGCATAATATGATAAATTATCTTAGACTCCTTTAAATGACCAACACAGACTTGGGTGGGTGGAATCTCGTAGGGAAGTATCTCCTGTTTGCGTTTGGGATGACTAACATGATCTCAGTGACAATGTGAAACTTTCTCTTAATATGCATGACATTTTTTATGTTGTTTTCTTCAATCTTATATATTCATGGACACCACCACCCAAGATATTTTTAAATGATGCATAACCAAGAATGCGATACTAATACGCATGAAATTTATATATAATCTTTTCATACCCTTTCAGTTAATTTTTCGTTATTAATAAAATGGTGACTAGGGTGTTCGAGATTAATTAGTATATTTAATCATTATTGAGAATGACGTAAAATGCTGAGAAATTACATTCGGTACTCTCTACAGTTCCACATGTTTTGGGAAAGTGCTGAGTAGTTTTTAATTTTACCGTCTACTTTCGTACCTTAACAGTTTGGCAAGTCCATTGGTCCAACCTGGCTTCTGCTGTTGCCTTGTGTAGAGGACATCAATACAACTATAACCCCGAGAAAGAGGAAGGGAGAGAGAGGAGGAGGTTGGAAGACAGGTTGGCAGGTTTACTTCCTTAGAAGTTTGAAGGTGAAGAAAAGGTGAGGGTGAGATGTGGTGGGGGATGAGAGATTAGGTGTGGTAGATGGAGGCCACGGTGTCTGGTCTTAGGCAGGACAAGGCCATTATGATGGGAGTGGTGAGGGAGCTCCTTCAGCGGGTGAAGGACGTCTATCGCCGGGTGAGGCTGCGGGACAGGTCAAGGACTGACTCAGAGTGCCATGTCGCGACCTTCGTCTCGTACCGACAATCTGCCCGTAAACACTGATTCGACCCGGTCTCTACATCCTGTATTCTCAGCAGTCAAGGAAACACCCTAGCAACTTCTTCTTTCCAATTCATTTCTGCATTCGATGCAAAATTGATCTGCCTTATGTTATCATTGTATAAGGTCAGTATTAAAAAGACTTAAGTATCATAGGAGAGAATAATTATAAAGGTGCAGTATGCAAAATCACCGCTAAGGAACAGGTGCTAAATAATCTCCTAAGCTCACGAGAATTTTGACCTACGACCTCACACTGAATGAGGATGACTCGGAGCCATTCGTCCTGAACAAGTTGAAAGCACTAAACGTGATTTCACCATTGTTGTGTACACTCACCACTCAAGTGACAGTGTTCAGGCAATACACCAGAGTTGCCACGTAATTTGAGTGACGCTGAAAGTGAAGAGTAAAAAGGATAATATCTGACACTCGGTGACCAAGTCACTATCAACACCAAGACCACCACCACCACACCATATAACTGCCACAACACAACCACCACCACGTCACACAACAACCATACCCACTACTACACAACTCAGCCACCATCACATCACATAAGAACCACACTCAAAACCACGCCTTCCAATCACCACAACACCACACTGCCACCACACCACCACATTACCAAACCACCATTACACTACACACCTACCGCCACACAACGGTTACCACAATCATAGGCCACAACATTCACTGGGTTAACTTCAATTTATTACTTTGATAACTAGTATAAAGACTAGTATAAATAGTATATACAGTACTGAGGACCTTTATCAATACTACAGGTGTTGACGACGTCACTGATATGGTGTCAGACTTGGTGAAACGGAACATAGTTTGATATAGAGTAACACCAGTAATAGTATCACACAGTAACTATAATATCTCCATGCTGATTTTCACTTTTTTTTTTTATAAATAACAAATGAACTGAGGTTTGATTCAGTTAACTTTGGCTATCTAGTGATGATTATGTTGTTTTTGTTTTCCCTTTCCTACGTCCATAAGTTATCCACTCCATTCATCGTAGAGGGACTCGGTTTCGAAACAATAATGATGATGATGAGGATGACCATTACCACATTCATCATCAGCCACTCAGTACAAGAAGGATCGTTAAAGCATGAGTCCAAAATGTTCACTGTTTTCTGATTACTATCTCTTCAGTTTCTTCATCTGTGTCTAACACTGGTGGCGAAGGAAGCTGTAATACATAATACAATCCTTTTATAACACAAATCAATTTCATTTGCAGCAAAGGTCTCGGAGGAAGTGATAATCATTTATCCAACTGACTTGCACCGTTGAAAATGAGTCAATAATCAGCTGGATCCTACCAAAGAACTCTCGTTTATGTTCACGCAGGAATACTTCCTCATATCAGTATGTTGAGAGGTCGCCAATTATAACACACACACACACACACACACACACACACACACACACACACACACGCATACACACACAAACTTAGTAATATGCAATTTATATCCTGCGCAGTGATAAATATGAATGACTTCTCTGTATCTTATAACTTGTTATTTAACATGTGTTCAGAAAAGGCTATTATTAATGTTCACAAAAGATTGTAAATGTCTGTATTAATGTCTGTATTCTAAATTGTCATAACTCAGTATGTGAATTATATATATATATATATATATTTATATATATATATATATATATATATATATATATATATATATATATATATATATATATATATATATATATATGATTCACTGATATTGGCAACTATTCATAAATCGAAGGGGTGATTCAGAGGAGGTAGGTTTGATCAGTATTTAATATCTGTTAGTCTGTACACAGCTTCTAAAAGAGCCATTAAGGCTTCTTGGGCAACAATGAAACTCAGCGACCGTAGCCGCCTCCATAACCGCCGCCACCGCCACCGCCGCCGCCAAAGCCACCACCTCCAAAGCCACCGCCCCCACCTCCTTTAATAATGACAGTGGTGACACGACCGCCACCTCCGCTTCCACCTCCACCACCACCAGAGCCCCCGCCACCGTAGCCTCCACCACCGCCGCCAAAGCCACCGCCACCATAGCCTCCACCTCCACCTCCGAAGCCACCGCCACCGCCTCCATATCCTCCTCCTCCACCACCACCGCCTCTCACAATGTACGTGACGACCCTGCCACCACCACCGCCATAGCCGCCACCACCGCCACCTCCGCCAGATCCACCGCCACCGTAGCCGCCGCCGCCACCACCACCAAGTCCACCGCCACCACCACCAAATATACCACCATAAACAGCAGTGGTAGCCACCATTAGGGCAAGGCCGAGTGTAGTCGTCAGCGTCTTCTGTGGAAAGAAATAATAATGCTCAGGAAACCTATGTTCTCTAATTATGTGCATTGCATGGAATTTAATAATAATGCTCATGAAATATGTGCTCTAATAATGTGCGTTATTTGGAAAGAAATAATAATGCTTAGAAAACATATGTGCTTTAATTATGTGCGTTATATGGAAAGAAAGAATAATGCTCAGGAACATATGTGCTTTAGTTATCTGCATTATAAATTTGCACTAAATCTGTAAGCGTTCCCAACAAAATTCGCTAAATCGTTTTTATCTGAAAATGTTCTGTATATATTAATATTTTAGATTACTATTACGAAAATAATTATTTTCTTAAACTCAGTGTTTTCAAGTAATAATTATGTCATACTAACTCCATCAATTCGTATAACATATTCGATCTCATCTGGCATTTGTCAGTAGAGACATAGTTTTATTGTTTGTGGCAGAAATGATTCACTATTATTTCATTATTATCTTGATGACAATCACTACTAACGTCGTAAACAATACCATTACCTTTACAATCGTTGCTACCAGTGTCATCTTTCATAACTATTACCACTCTCACTATCAGGAACATCACTATAACCTCCATTGCTATTCCACCCACCAATATCATCATGATGTACATCACTAATTACCCCTACTATTTCCAGAAAGAATAATGAGAAACTGCCGAGAATGAAATGTTAGGACAAGGTTGCATATTTCTTCAGTCTTGTCCACTGGCTGCGAATAAAATAATGTTTTAAGAAATTCAGATTAAGATGACAGAAAAAAAAAAGAAAGAAAGAAAGGGCTGTGAATGCTTGAAATAGGGGATACCCTATTTTTTCCCTAAGAATCGCGTTATGAACTGAAAAATGTTTGCACATGAAACAGAGTAAAAGCTAAGGCAACAGGATGGCGACCCAAAGTAGATACAACGAGGAAGGAAGTGGGAAACACCAGCCACTACAAGTGAAAATAAATTAAGGTTAAAGTAGTTTTTGTTTTTCTTTTTTCTTCAGTGGACATTGACCGGTTAATGATGATGATCATGATGATTAATTAAACTAAATAACTGCTCCTGCACAATTCCCACCCTGCCACACCACCCCAACACCCACACCCGCTCAGCCAATGGACTGACCATGTTGGTGAGGACCAGAGGAAAAACTAGCCTGTAGCAGTGAGGCTGCACTAGACTTATATACCTCACACCTCCTCCTTCCTTGCTTGCTTGTTTGTCACGAAGTCAGCGTCGATTTTACCTTAGTCATTGGTGAGCTTAAGAGTGAAATCATGCACAGTCACGAAAGAATTTTGCGGTGAAGTATACATTGGATTACAATGCATTTCTGAGTACAGCACTCCCCCTTGCATAGAAATTCTAGAGCACCCGTCCTTCCGTCCTGGCCCACATCACCTATTCCTCCTCCTTTTTTATTCTGTGTTTCTGTTGGTGTGGCCCTGGGCTTATCAACACGAATTCTGTGAAATTCTGGCTAAAACTCTCGTGTTCCTGCAGTCTAACGTAATTGCCATATTATTCCAGTCAACCATCCATCCTCGGGGAATTGGCAGCGGTTTGAGGGACGTTTGTATAGTGGGACAACACCACTGCCCAGTACTTGTTCAGTACTTGTTCTTTCTTTGCATCTGCTGTTCTCTTAAATAATCGCACTTAAACTGAAGGCTCCACCTACATATTATTTGTTTAGTAATGCCGTTGAAATGTTTATGCCTAACTCTTTGATTGTAGGGAGCTTCCCCTTGTTGAATACAGTCATGTTGGGCTAGCTGGACTACTAACAGTAAGTTTATGTTTCCCAGTTTTCGGCGATAGCAGTCCCATTTCTTCTGGTCACTTTCTTACTTTTTATTTTTTATTTCGCAATGGGGCTTTAGTCTTTGAGTAGCTACAATGCGAGCAATCAGAAATATCGGTGTACTTGTGTCCGGTGCATAAAACATTAAAGAATTATTATTTTTGCAGTACATGTATATTATGTTTTAATCTATTTCCCGACTTTCGCCCTGTTTCTTCTGGTTTCTCTCCTACTTATTTACATTTTATTTAGCAACGGACCTTTAGTCTCTAGGTAGTCCCAAGGGGAGCAGTCAAAAAATATCAGTGTACTTGTTTCCGGTGCATAAAACATTAAAGAATTTTTATTTTTGCCGTATATTTATATTACGTTTCGATCTATTTTAGGCATTTTGTCACTAAACAGTCAGCTTGCTTACCGAAGGAAGATAGCTATGTTACCCGAAACATACAATGAGACTTTCGTTTTGCGCGGACATAAAGTATTATTGGCCTTGTCGTCTTCAGCGTCTGAAATTATTGATAACTGTAGTTCTGCCGATTCCTGTATGCAAGCTAGACAAGGCAAAGGAACAACAATGTGTGTTACAGGTGACGTGAGGCCCAAGATTTCTGAAACCGAACCTAAAAATAGCATATTATGATAAACTGTCTTAGACTCCTTTAAATGACCAAAACAGACTTGGGTGGGTGGAATCTCCAAGGGAAGTATCTGCTGTTTGCGTTTGTGATAACATACATGATCTCAGTGACAATGTGAAACCTTCTGTTAATATGCATGACATTTTTTATGTTGTTTTCTTCAGTGTTATATATTCATGGACACCACCACCCAAGTTATTTTTAAATGATGCATAACCAAGAATGCGATACTAATACGCATGAAATTTATGTATAATCTTTTCATACCCTTTCAGGTAATTTTTGGTTATTAATAAAATGGTGCCTAGGGTGTTCGAGATTAATTAGCATATTTAATCATTATTGAGAATGACGTAAAATGCTGAGAAATTACATTCAGTACTCTCTACAGTTCCACATGTTTTGGGAAAGTGCTGCGTAATTTTTAATTTTACCGTCTACTTCCGTACCTTAACAGTTTGGCAAGTCCATTGGTCCAACATGGCTTCTGCTGTTGCCTGGTGTAGAGGACATCAATACAACTATTACCCCGAGAAAGAGGAAGGGAGAGAGAGGAGGAGGTTGGAAGACAGGTTGGCAAGTTTACCTCCTAAGAAGTTTGTGGGTGAAGGAAAGGTGAGGGTGAGATGTGGTGGGGGATGAGAGATCAGGTGTGGTAGATGGTGGCCACGGTGTCCGCTCTTAGGCAGGGCAAGGCCATTATGATGGGAGTGGTGAGGGAGCTCCTTCAGCGGGTGGAGGACGTCTATCACCGGGTGAGGCTGCGGGACAGGTCAAGGACTGACTCAGGGTGCCATGTCGCGACCTTCACTCCGTACCGACAATCTGCCCATACAAACTGATACGACCCGGTCTGTACATAATGTATTCTCAGCAGTCAAGGAAACACCCTAGCAACTTCTTCTTTCCAGTTTATATCTGCATTCAATGCAAAATTGTTCTGCCTTATGTTATCATTGTATAAGGTCAGTATTAAAAAGACGTAAATATCATAGGAGAGAATAATTTTAAAGGTGCAGCATGCAAAATAAATCTCTAAGGAACAAATGCAAAAAATCTCGGAAGCTCACAAGAATTCTGACCTACGACTTCACACTGAATGAGGATGACTCAAAACCATTCGTCCTGAAAAAGGAGAAAGCACTAAACATGAGTCGTGTACATCCACCACTCAAGGGACAGTGCTAAGGCAAAACGACAGAGGTGCCACGTAAGTAAAGTGATCGTGAACGTGAAGTATAAAAGAAGATAATGTCGGGCACTTGGTGACTAAATCACTATATCAACACCAAGATCACCACCACAGCACCAAATAACTACCACAACACCACCACCACAACACAACCACCACCACCTAACACAACTACCACGTCCACTACTACATCACTCAGCCACCACCACATCACGTGACTACCACACCCACTACCACATCACGTGACTACCACACCCACTACCACAGCACAACACTGCCATCACAGCAACCAACCACCACACCACACTGTCACCACACCACCACATTACCCGACCACCGTAACGCTACACAGCCACCACACTACCAAACCTCCACCACACCACAACACCTGCCTACCACGGTTACCAGAGTAATTGGCCATAACACTAATCTTTACCAAAAACACATCCTTCTAACAAGAGACATATAAGGATTACCAACGACTATCATATCAATTCCTGAGTAACCAGAGAGGAGACAGCTTACAGATAAAACATTTCTTATCATCGTCGGGAAGCCTCAGTGCAACTTTTTTTGTGCCAGCGGAACGAGAAAAGTCGCTGAGAATATTAGTAGATTAGTATGGGGAGAGAAACGCCACGTACCACTTCCTTAAAATGGTCTGATCCAAGAAACCGTCCAGTATTTACCAAGTCAGAGTGAGGGCTGACGGTACGGCATCCTGTATCCCTCCTCGCTGTCCTGCCAAGTTTTTCTCTCTCTCTCTCTCTCTCTCTCTCTCTCTCTCTCTCTCTCTCTCTCTCTCTCTCTCTCTCTCTCTCAAGTTAATAATATTTCATACAAGTTATATTACTTTCATTATCATGTCCTGTAACTACTATGGCCGTGAGTACAAGAGAAAATGAATTATGAGAATATAGGAAGTATTAAATTAAGGCAGACTTCCAGATTTGTAATAGTCATTGCCATGGCTTCCAATAACATTATATGCAGTACTAGTACCAGTGGTTGTAAAAATGACAGGAGCAATATTTGTATTGGTTGTCCTCGATCCGGTATTACTAGTCTGAAATACAATAACATCAGTTGTAATACCACACAGTCAGTAACAGTAAAATTTCCATGCTGATTTTCACTAATTTTCTTGATTTTAATGACGAGTGAACTGCGGTTTGATCCAGTTTTCCAAGGCTCTGTAGTGATAGTTATATTGTTTTCGTTTTCCCTTTCCTACGTCCATAAGTTACCCACTCCATTCATCGTAGAGGGACTCGGTTTCGAAACAATAATGATGATGATGATGATGATGACCATTACCACATTCATCATCAGCCACTCAGTACAAGAAGGATCGTTAAAGCATGAGTCCAATTTGTTCACTGTTTTCTGATTACTACCTCTTTAATTTCATCATCTGTATCTAGCAGCGGTGCCGAAGGAAGATGTGAAATATAATACAATCGTTTAATAACACAAATCAATTTCATCTACAGCAAAGGTCTCGGAGGAATTGATAATCATTGACCCAAATGACTGCAGCGTTGAAAATGACAGTCATTAATCAGCTTTTTGCTATAAACGAACTCTTCTCTATGTTCACGCAGAAATACTTCCTCACATCAGTATGTTGAGAGGTCGCCAATTATAACACACACACACGGTTAGTAATATGTAATTTATATCCTGCGCGGTGATAAATATAAATGATTTCTCTGTAACTTACAACTTGTCATTTAACATGTGTTTAGGAAAGATGAATTATTAATATCTGTATTCTACATTGTCATAACTCAATGTGTGAATTGTTTTGTGTATATATATATATATATATATAAAATTAGATTCCCTGATAATGGCAACTATTCATAAATCGATGGGGTGATTCAGAGGAGGTAGGTTTGATCAATATTTAATATCTGTTAGTCTGTATACAGGTTCTAAAAGGGCCATTAAGGCTTCTGGGGCAACGATGAAACTCAGCGACCGTAGCCGCCTCCATAACCGCCGCCGCCACCGCCGCCGCCAAAGCCACCACCTCCAAAACCACCGCCACCATAACCGCCACCGCCACCGCCAAGGCCACCGCCACCGCCACCACCTCCTTTCACAATGATTGTGGTGACACCACCGCCACCATGACCGCCTCCACCGCCACCACCACCAAAGCCACCGCCACCGTAGCCTCCACCACCACCGCCAAAGCCACCGCCTCCATAGCCTCCACCTCCTCCTCCTCCGAAGCCACCGCCTCCATATCCTCCTCCGCCACCACCACCTCCTCTTACAATGTACTTGACGACTCTGCCGCCTCCGCCACCATAGCCACCTCCACCGCCACCAAATCCACCACCACCGTAGCCGCCGCCACCGCCACCAATTCCACCACCCCATCCGCCCCAGCCATAAGCAGCAGGGATGGCCACTAGTAGGACAAGGCCAAGTGAAGTCGCCAGCAGCTTCTGTGGGAAACAACACAAATACAGTAGTACTGTATACACGAAACGCGAGTGGTTTCATTCATAATCTTGAGTAAAATTTCATTTGTCCCAAAGAAGATACTTTCAGTTATTGTTACTCAGTATTTCTGGTAAGTATTTATCATATATCAATTTCGTCAGGTGATTATTATCTCACACCAGTTTCCCCCGGCAATGCATGTTAAAAATTTTCTAAAACGTCTGTTGTTTCTTTGATTTAACCACTTCTAATGATATCATCACAAACAGTAGCCTGCTGCAGCCCCCACTATCGTTTCACTAAGACTATCATTATATTTCACTGTCACCATCACTACCATCGATAACTAACTGTATAGGAAATGACTGTTAAGCTTTGGAGTTTTCTGAAAAGAGAGGAAGAAATGAAGCAAAAGACTGGCTGTTCGGATAAAGATGGAGAGGATGGGAGATATTGATGGAGATCTAACAATCATTAAGTAAAAAAAATAATGTGCGAGCTCTATCTTCCTACTCCGGACACTGACAGGTTAATGATGAATTAAACCAGATCAAGACTCTATATATAAAGACAGCATTTTTTTCTTTCCCTGTTCACCCATCAGCATACTTGGGGACCAAGATGTAAATTTGATGGTTGCGTGGATTATCTTAGAGGAAGACTGAGACTAATAAAAATTAACTGTCTACCTTAATGTCCCACGCGTAGTCGATGGGCATTAACCCTAAGCCTTTTTTTTTAATCCCTATCCATACAACTCCCAGCCTGCCATACCACCCCAGCACCCACACCAAACTGGTGTGGGTGCTGAGCCGAGAGACTGACCATGTTGATGAGGATCAGACGAGAGACTAGCCTGTCGAAATGAGACCGCTCCAGATTTATACAGACCATTCCATCTCTGCTTGGTGATCAGTCACGAGGTCAGCGTCATTTTTACCTCAGTCCTTGGTGAGAAAATAGGGGGATCATGCACAGTCATGAAAGAATATTGTGGTAAAGTATGCACGGGATTATAATGCAATATAGAACACAGTGACTCCCCTTGCAACAGAATTCCAAAGCATCAGTCCCTCCTTCCTGTTCCTCATTGCCAGTTCCTCTACTCTCGCTTCTTGCCTCAACTTTCTTTGTTTCATTATTATTTAAATCATTAAGTACAAAGAGTGTCTCTCAATCAGACGTTACTCAGAATATATAAAAATTAGCGGTCTTCATCCCGTGACTACCGACCCCATTGATTTTTTTCACCTCTTCAGTCCAATGACATTTTTGTTTACTCTTGCTGGCTGCAGACGACTTATTCGACCCAGGAAACGCATTTTGGATTTTATAGGTTAGAAGCAGACTTTTTTTTTTTTTTTACCCAGCCACTACAAGAGATTTAACATAAGCTAAATTAGCTGGTCTGGAATCAACAAGAGTAAGAATGAAAAATACCTCGTCCGACATAGGGGGTTAATTTTAAGCGATATACAGTAACAGGACAGCTGGGAAACACTTAGAAATTTTCAACAGTATTTTATAATCCCAGTTTGTACAGCAGTCAAGAAGTCATAGTTTCTTATCACACTTGGGTGAGGTTTCCATCCGCTGACCTCATTGCATCACTGGGCAATCAACTAGATTGCCACAGTATAAGAATGCATTATTTTTTTTTTCAGGTCCCCTAATAATTATCCTCTCGGTATGTTGCAAACGGATATATAGATGTTTGCCTGGCAATTTTCAACGTATCATATAAATCACAAACACATATGAGCATAGCTGATCAGGAAAGTACCCAGCAGCATCCGTTGAAGACACAACCGTCGATTTACACATCCAGGGCTTTCTTTCAGTCCTAGGTACGGAGAGGCCGCAGTGAATGAGACCCTTCTTATAAGTCTCGTGGTCGGTCCGGGAGCTGAGTTTGGCCCTGCTTCCAGTTACACTATCACCACCCGCCCTGGAATGGGTGGTATGTTCTTCAGCAAGTACATGCGTTCTCAGATTATGATAGATGTTAATTGAATTTGACGAGCTCATTAAACGCCTGGAAGCTTCTAACACAGCAATTAAAGATGGAGTTCCCAGGGAAACATGACCTATTTTCTCTACTGATTACAAGAGATCTATGTTTTTTCAACAAATCTATAAACTCCCTACTGATGTGCAACGATAGCTACTGTGTTTATCCTTTATGTAGGTATGTGACTGAGAAGATCGCACGCAAACGCTCCCCCAGAATACGACACGCAACTGTCGATTCACAGCCAGGTACCAGTTTTCAGTTTTAGGTAACGAACAGACTTGGGTAAAAGAAACTCTGCCCAAAGGTTCCGTAATTTAGACGTTCTCTTAAGATTTGTAGATTATCGTGCTGCATTATACCAAATAGTTTTTTCCAGTAACCATAACATCACATCCTGACCTACAGTTACGTACTGAAAATAAGAGCACAAGTTAAGTACAGTACAACGTGTCCAAAAATAATTGCTAGAATATTGTGGTGATTAAATAAAAAACAACATGAATATTATGTATTAACCGGTGGAGCCGCACCTTAAATATTATGTAGGTATCCAAGTTATGGCTTTCTCCGTGTTCTCATGAACGTAAATTAAAATGATCATTAATGCTACCCCTTCAGTGCTGTCTCTTGCTGAATCAGTGAGCGATCAGCATTTCATGAGGCTGTCTTTCCAAACCCAGACTGAGTGAATAAATCTGTGTAGGAGGGATTATTTACAATTTATCAGTATACTTCCACCTGAGCTCCACTTGTGACACACCAGATATCCAGTCGCCAATCATTTGTAATCTAGACACATGTCAGCATCTCGCGGTTTGGTGTCTGATGCTATTCGTGGTTTCAGGTGATTCACACTTTTCTCTAGGCATGGTGCCATACATACATACATACATACATGCATACATACATACATACATAATCACATACATATAGATAGATAGATAGATAGATAGATGGATAGCTGGATAGGTACATACATACATACATATAATTTGTGTGTGGGGGGGGGGGTCAAGTTTATGCACAGTAATCTAATAGGCAGCTTTATCCAATCTAGTAATTTGTATGAATATGGGAGTATAACCTCATGATGTGCTGACAACTGCTTCCGCCCGCACCAACCTTCAGGTGGTGACAGTCATGCCTAATGAAACTGTGAACTTCATTTTAGTCCAATGACGTGCTTTTGTTTATTTTTTTATTGCCACTATCAGACAGTTACATACAATCACTGTAGACTCTCAAGAAGGATTAATTCAGGTTCGATCTATCTCCTCCAGTTCGAAAAATCTATCCAATCTCTCCAGTTCGAAAAATCTATCCACTTCGAAAAATCTATCCAGAAATTAATAAAAGTACCCGGAGGTAGATGGCACAAATATAAAAATCGTCATTGGATTCTAGAGATAAAACAGAAATAAACAGTAATGCATAATTTGCACAGAACAAAAACGTATGAAGTTGCTCTACGGATGGCTACTTCACGTTTTCATATATATTGTGTCAATTTTTTGTTACGTCGCCATCAGATGTGAGCAGATTTGGCATTGAAGTCTTAAGGAAATAAATAAATAAAATAAAATATATCAAGACAAGTAAAAGCCAAACATATATGAGGACTTGGAATGCATAATACAAGAACTCTAACAAATATTATACACCCTTGCCCTACAAGGTCAGACATCAAAACACTCAGTCGTCTCTGTTTTCTGACTTTCCTCATCGTCCAGAATTCCTCGTTTTTTCCTCATGTTGCCAAACCTACCTCCAGCATCCTACAGATGGACATCATGAAGGGGAGGATCAGTAAATAACCCAATTTATACGCTTTAATCATTCAAAATAAAATCCCAAATCTACCTTACAGAAATTAAGAATCGTAATTGTATTCATTGACTTATTTATTACGATTTGTTTTTAAATGTGTTGGAAGGTTCCACATAAATAGTGTGCGTATTGTATGGTGGGTGAAATCCAACGCCGCTAACAACGCAGCTAATAATAATATGGACTTCAGCAGAAATGTTAATAGATGCTGCCGTGATTCCCTACTTAAAGCATCACCATATCGACCGCCATTGCTTCCACATCCATTATTTTCGCCTCCGCAAACCTCATTCCAGTGCCTCCGATGTGGCCACCACCACCATGGCCACCTGCAGGCAATGGTTCTCTCTTTTTACAACCACCAAAGCAAATCCTTGCCTGTACGTCTTTTGAAGATCAGGATGTGACAGTGATGGAGTTCTTCATTCCAGTCACATGCACCTTTTACAAGAGTGTTAGCAGTGCTGCAGCCTTAATACAAGTCATTGAATATTATATATCAAGCAGAATCACTACCAACACATTCACCTTTGGTCTCACATAAAATTTGTCAGTTTATCTATCTTTCTGTCAATCTGTCTTGCTGTCTACCTGCTTACCTATGTATATCTATCTATCTATCTATCTATCTATCTAATTACTAATCTGTATCTATCTATCTATCTGTTTGTTTCTTTTTGTCTTTGTTTGCCTGTCTTGCTTTCATTAATGAAACACATAATTTATGTATAAATACGGATAACTGAGGTTCAGATATGCTTTTAAGTCTCCTTAAATCTATTGATATTATTTATCATGAACTGAAAGGGTGAGTAAGGGTCAGTTGCTTTTATCAGTGCAATATTTACTGATCGATATTATGTATCTGTACATTGTTTCATCAGAAACCACCTGGGTATCAAGGGAAACGGTGAAACTTAGCGACCGTAACCACCGCCACCACCACCACGACCACCGCCACCATAGCCTCCACCGCCACCTCCGAAGCCTCCTCCACCACCTCTCACAATGATGATTCGGCCACCACCGCCACCGCCACCATAGCCGCCACCACCACCACCAAATCCACCGCCACCGCCACCGCCACCGCCACCACCATAGCGGCCTCCACCAGCGGAGGTGGTGGCCACTAGGATGGCGAGGCCGAGCAAAGTCACCAGCAGCTTCTGTGGGAAAGAAACAACACAACTGACACACGGGAAGCACAGGCGTTCTCACTGTTTAAAAACCATCATAGATCTGCACTAAAGCCGCCGATTTTATCCAACTATTATACGCTCATGTCAGTTTCATCAAGGTATTTTAACACATTGTCATATTTATTTGGACGTATCTTTCCCATGCTAGTTCATTCATTTTTTCTGTCTAGCCAGACGCCACAATCCTGTAAGGGGTGGCCGCTTAATTTTGAGTTAGTTGTTTCACGGGGAGGGGAAATGACCATCCGCCAACCCACTTGTTGACAAGTAGAGAACACAAAAGGGTTGGTGTAAATGGTTTCCAGCGCTGTAAATGGTTTCTGACTTACAGAAAATCATTAGGCTTATCACTGATTGTAAAACCACCTCAAGAGGAAACAAGAGCAATAAAAAGTGATAGGAAAACTGGGAGAAAGACGAATAGAGGAGGACAAACACAGAAAAAGAATGATGAAGGTAATGGAAGAATTATGCAGCACTGCATCAAATGAGTGGATGATGGTTGCCACCACCGACCACCTATTAAATCCCAAACTCTCTACATCAACCAATTATTATCTCATATCACTTCCATCAAGTTTATCATTTTATGGTGGATAGGTCAAGTTGTATTTTTTTCATATTACTTTAGTCAAATCACTGCTTGTTAGCTAACTGAGGGAAAGAGAGAGAGAGAGAGAGAGATGGTGTGCCAGAACAAAAGAACCAGATGAAGGGATATATTCCATATTAGTAGAAAGCTGAAACTGAAGAGATCAGCTACTACTAAATCAGTATAAAACAAAATACCTGAAGAGGTTTTTGGCCTGCAGTGGATACAAACAGACTGATATTGATGAAAAATGTAAACTAAACCATTCCACCTGCACACCCCTACCCTGCCACGTTACTTCAGAACCCACACTCGCTGAGCCAAGAGACTCACCATGTTTAGGACCAGAAGGGAGACTAGCCTGCAGCAGTGAGGCCGCACCAGGCTTATATACACAGCCAGTCACACTCTTCTCCTTGATCATGCATCAGGACGACCTGATTTTTGTCTCAGCACCTAGACAGTAAGGTTCCGGAATCATGCATAGTCACGGGAGAATGTTTTTGTGAAGAATGAACAGATTTATTATGAAATTCAGAATACAGTGCTGTTTCATCTCAGCACATTTTTGACCAACCATCCTTCCTCTTTATTCCTGGGTCATTCGTCTATCCTGATCAACATCTTAGTTTTTTGTTTGTTTTTCTTACTCATAGCATCTCCCGTTTAAACCTCAGCCTTTTCCTTTCTCTATATCCTCAGTGTTGCTTTATCTTATATTGTCTACACTTTGGTTACGAGGAATTTCACTCAGCTCAATCACAACGAATGAAGCTAACCGAACTAGATTATCTCAGTGCATGATCGTTTATGACCTATTGGATTACAAGGATTACTGTCATTTGAATAGATCGTCTGGAGTTAACGGAGATGAAAAAGCCCGAATAATGATTAAATAATTATGAGATCATTGAAATCTTTCGTGATTCATTTTATTTATTTTTTATTTGGGGGAGGAGTGTTGTATACATTGATAGGTTTCAGTCTTTTTAACATTTTTAACATCACACTTTTTTTTTTTTTTTACTCTTCCACTTCCGTTATTTGTCTTTTACCCTATACCCTTTCTTCACGTTCCATCTTATTCAGGTAATGTTTTTGTCTATTTCTCATATCGATCCTTACTTTCCTTCATCATTTTCAACACGTTTCCTATAACAGTCATGGGGAGTTTCAATTGTATGCCAGGTAACTTAAGCAAGTTGGATTATCTTCGGCGACTACTGATCTTCCTCGAGTAACACACACACACACACACACACACACACACACACACACACACACACACACACACACACACACACACACACACGACGGATGAGTAATTTTACAAGAAATTTACATTCATAGACAATGAGCTTTCCTATAACTTTCAAGCTTCATGTTTCCTTGAGCTCAAGAGACATATATAACTAAAAGAATACGGCAGTGTTAAGTCCATAAATGCACTTGTAGTATCATGTTTAACATGCACTCATTCCATGCTTAATATCAGTCGAATATTCTCAGTCTGTTTTGGAAGATTTCAGAGGCCTTGGACGTGATTTATAATTTATATTTGTTGGGCTGTACATAGGATCATACGTCACGATCTGGGTGTTTGTGGGAACGGTGTAACTTAAACCACGGAAGCCATCTCCACCACCAAAGTCGTCGCCGCAGACGCCACCACCACCACTTATCAGAATGACTGATGACCCATCCGCCACCTCCACAGCCGCTGCCTCCTTTTTCATTACCGTCTCTCACAATGAAGAAATGGTCGCCATCGTCATCACAATATCCCCCACCACCAAATCCACCTCCGCCGCCACGGTAGCCAAACAGACCAACGGAAGTGGTGGCCACTACGAGGGTGAGGCCGAGTAGAGTCACCAGCAGCTTCTGTGGAATGAAACGGCATACTGAACGCACAGAAAACACAGATGTTATCATTATTTAACAACCATCTAAAATCTGCGTTTACTTTACCAGTATTATTATTCAACATCAATTTCATCAAGCCACAAATACTCCTTAATTGATTTATTAAAATAACTATGGCATGCTAGTTCCATTCAGCCATGTTACCCCACACTGTCTCCATTAAGCCGTTTTATTCCAGTTGAACACAATCAACGCATTGGTTTATCATTCCACTTCCATCGTTACATTTTTTTTTTCATATCACCTTAGTCAACTCACTACTAACTATTACTCATAGCTAACTAATTCCCTCTGTATCCCGTGACGTGAACTCCAGCAACTGATTATCCACTATTCATACTGGAAGGCAAATAAATAATAAGAGTTTGTGGTAATGATAGCCTAGAGAGAGAGAGAGAGAGAGAGATGAAGTGGCAGAAAAAGAATCGGATGAAGACATGTTCATAAATGTTTCGAGTTAAAACTGAGCAGATTATTAACAAGGAAAAAAAAAAAAAAAAAAAAGAGGTTGGGGGGATATTTATCCTGCGGTGGATATACACAGGCTGTTGATCATATAACCAACCTGTCCATCTGCGAACCCCCTACACTGCCACACCACCCACATCCGCTAAGCCAAGAAACCCACCATACTGAGGACCACAAGAGACACTAGCCTGCAGGAGTTAGGCCGCACCAGGATGATATACACCGCCGCTCTTGTTCCTCTTTCATCCGTCGTGGGATATGCCTCATTTTAAATTCGTGTCTTGGTGAGCGAGATTTCGGGATCATGCAGTCGTAGGAAAGTATGTTGATGAAGAATGCACAGGATTATAGTGCTACGAGCACCACTGTACTTCGTTTCCCCTTTATTGGTTTAATCATTCCCTTTCCCTTTCCGTCTTCAGTCTGATTTCTGCTCCATATCCTCAGTTTTACCTTCTCTCTCATTGTCCACAATTTGACAGCGAGAAATTTCATTCCGTTGAATCAAAACCAGTAATACTGGCCAAGCTAAGCCATCTCAGTGATTCCATACCTGTGAAAGACTTAAGAAAGTGATTTTGACCTACTGACTACTAAGGCCTACTCTTGGCTGAATATACGAAATGGCACTATCCTGAGTGAAATGTCCCGAATTAGAAGTAAACACCTGTGAATTCATTTAAATTATTATCGTGCCTTGTTTTTTTAGAACTGTTTGTTGATAGTTTTGTCTCGTTTCTGTTGTCTTCTTTATTATTTGTTTCTCAATTATTTTTCCCACTTTTCCACCTTGATTGTGTTGTTTCTCTCTGTCAACCAATGTTGTATATCTTCCATTGCATTCAGTTGTCTTCCCGTTGTGTTGTTCTTCCTTGTTCAAATAGGTCCTGACTTTTTCTACTGCTCTTTTTTTTTTTTTTCTGAGATAGGGACAATACACACCCACTGCAATGATAGAGAGGGTTAACAGAGATTTCCTAAGTGCATTGCATATGGGACGATAAGATTGAAGGCTAATCACACAGGACACTGACGAAAAAATGGCAGACATACTCTCAATCACTTGATTTTCGACATAGCCGACAGCAAATGGTATGCTGTACAGGAAACAAAGAACTGTGGATGTACTATCAACGATGTGGAGAAAGGACTACTTCTTGCTATTTTGATATGTTACTATTGCACAAAGGAATTGCACCTTTTTATTGGCATGGATAATAAGTTGATGCAGGTGTGAAAAAGTTTCGCCTGGCACTCAGGTCTCCAGTATCATGTCAAGGAAGTAATCTATTCATACTTTTATATATATTTTTTTTAATTTTCATGTCTACCGCCATTACTACCTCTTTACTCGCCTCCATTGCTTCCACGACCATTATTTTCACTTCCGTAAACCTCACTCCAGTGCCTCCGATGTGCCCACCACCTTCATGGCCACCTACAGGCAATAGTCCTCTCTTTTCACAACCACCAAAACAATTTCATGCCTGTACGTCTTTTGCAGATCAGGATGTCCCAGTGATGGAGTTCCTCACTGCAGTCACATGCACCTTCTACAAGAGTGTTAGCAGTGCACCAACAGTAATACCAGTCATTGCAAATTATATATCAAGCAAAGTCAGTACCAACAGATTCACCTTTGGTCTTACATAACATTTATGTCATTATCTATCTATCTCTCTGTCTATTTGTCTAGCTATCTGTCTCTCTACGTACCTCTCTATATATATCTGTCTATATATCTATCTATCTATCTAACTATTTATCTGTATCTATCTATCTATCTATCTATCTGTTTCTTTTTGTCTTTGTTTACCTGTCCTACTTTCATTCATGAAACACATAATTTATGTACCAATATAGATAACTGAGGTTCAGTTATGCTTTTCAGTCTGCTTAAATCTACTGATATTATTATTTATCATGATCTGAAAGGGTGAGTAAGGGTCAGTTGCTTTTATCAGTGCAATATTTATTGATCGATGTTATGTATCTGTACACTGTTTCATCAGAAACCACCTGGGTATCAGGGGAATCGGTGAAACTTAGCGACCGTAACCACCGCCACCACCACCACGACCACCGCCACCATAGCCTCCACCGCCACCTCCGAAGCCTCCTCCACCACCTTTCACAATGATGATTCGGCCGCCACCGCCACCGCCACCATAGCCGCCACCACCACCACCAAATCCACCGCCACCCCCACCGCCACCGCCACCGCCACCACCATAACGGCCTCCACCAGCGGAGGTGGTGGCCACTAGGATGGCGAGGCCGAGCAAAGTCACCAGCAGCTTCTGTGGGAAAGAAACAACACGACTAACACACGGGAAGCACAGGCGTTCTCACTATTTAAAAACCATCATAGATCTGCACTAAAATTGTCGATGTTATCCAACTTTTATACCCTCATGTCAGTTTCATCAAGATATTTTAACACTGTCATATTTATTTGGACGTATCTTTCCCATGCTAGTTCATTCATTTTATCTGTCTATAGCCAGACGCCATAATCCCTTAAGAGGTGGCCGTTTAACTTTGAGTTAGTTGTTTTATGGTGAGGGGAAATGACCCTCCGCCAACCCACTTGTTGACACGTAGGGAACACAAAATGGTTGGTGTAAATGGTTTCCAGCGCTGTAAATGGTTTTTGACTTACAGAATATCATTAGGCTTATCACTGATTGTAAAGCCACCTGAAGAATAAAGAAGAGTACTAAAAAGTGATAGGAAATCTGGGAGAAAGACGAATAGAGGAGGACAAACACAGAAAAAAAGAATGATGAAGGTAATAGAAGAATTATGCTGCACTGTATGAAATGAGTGAAAGGTGGATGCCACCACCGACCACCTATTGAATCCTAAACTCTCTACATCAACCAATTATTATCTCATACCACTTCCATCAAGTTTATCATTTTATGGTGGATAGGTCAAGTTGTATTTTTTTCATATTAGTTTAGTCAGATAACTGCCTGTTAGCTAACTGAGAGAGAGAGAGAGAGAGAGAGAGAGAGAGAGATGGAGTGCCGGAACAAAAGAACCAGATGAAGGGATATATTCCATATTAGTAGAAAGCTGAAACTGAAGAGATCAGATCGCTATTATTAAATCAGTATAAAAAAAAATACCTGAAGAGGTTTTTGGCCTGCAGTGGATACAAACAGGCTGATATTGATGAAAAATGTAAACTAAACCATTCCACCTGCACACCCCCTATCCTGCCACATTACTCCAGAACCCACACCCGCTGAGCCAAGAGACTCACCATGTTTAGGACCAGAAAGGAGACTAACCTGCAGCAGTGAGGCCGCACCAGGCTTATATACACAGCCAGTCACTCTTCTCCTTGATCATGCATCAGGACGACCTGATTTTTGTCTCAGCACCTGGACAGTAAGGTTCCGGAATCATGCATAGTCACGGGAGAATGTTTTTGTGAAGAATGAACGGGTTTATAATGAAATTCAGAATACAGTGCTGTTTCATCTCAGTACATTTTTGACCAACCATCCTTTCTCTTTATTCCTGGGTCATTCGTCTTTCCTGATCAACATCTTAGTTTTTTGTTTGTTTTTCTTACTCATAGCATCTCCCGTTTACACCCCAGTCTTTTCCTTTCTCTATATCCTCAGTGTTGCTTTATCTTATATTGTCTACACTTTGGTTACGAGGAATTTCACTCAGCTCAATCACAACGAATGAAGCTAACCGAACTAGATTATCTCAGTGCATGATCCTTTATGACCGATTGGATTACAAGGCTTACTGTCAGTTGAATAGATCGTCTGGAGTTAACGGAAATGAAAAAGCCCGAATAATGATTAAAAATTTATGAGATCATTGAAATCTTTCGTGATTCATTTTATTTATTTTTTATTTGGGGGGGAGTGTTGTATATATTGATAGGTTTGAGTCTTTTTTTCATTTTTCACATCACACTTTTTTTTTTTTTACTCTTCCACTTCCGTTATTTGTCTTTTTCCCTACAGCCTTTCTTCACGTTCCGTCTTATTACGATAATGTTTTTGCTTATTTCTCATTTCGATCCTTACTTTCCTCCATCAATTTTGACACGTTACCTGTAGCAGTCATGGGGAGTTTCAGTTGTATGCCATGTAACTTAAGCAAGTTGGCTCATCTTCGGCGACCACTGATTTTCCTCGAGAAACACACACACACACACACACACACACACACACACACACACACACACACACACACGACGGATGAGTAATTTTACGAGAAATTTACATTCATAGACAATGAGCTTTCCTATAACTTTCAAGCTTCATGTTTCCTTGAGCTCAAGAGACATATATAACTAAAAGAATACGGCAGTGTTAAGTCCATAAATGCTCTTGTAGTATCATGTTTAACATGCACTCATTCCATGCTTAATATCAGTCGAATATTCTCAGTCTGTTTTGGAAGATTTCAGAGGCCTTGGACGTGATTTATAATTTATATTTGTTGGGCTGTACATAGGATCATACGTCACGATCTGGGTGTTTGTGAGAACGGTGTAACTTAAACCACGGAAGCCATCTCCACCACCAAAGTCGTCGCCGCAGACGCCACCACCACCACTTATCAGAATGACTGATGACCCAGCCGCCACCTCCACAGCCGCTGCCTCCTTTTTCATTACCGTCTCTCACAGTGAAGAAATGGTCGCCACCGTCATCACAATATCCCCCACCACCAAATCCACCGCAGCAGCCACGGTAGCCAAACAGACCAACGGAAGTGGTGGCCACAAGGAGGGTAAGGTCGAGTAGAGTCACCAGCAGCTTCTGTGGAATGAAACGGCTCACAGAACGCACAGAAAACACAGATGTTATCAATATTTAACATCAATCTAAAATCTGCGTTTACTTTACCAGTATTATTATTCTCCATCAATTCCATCAAGCCATAAATACTCCTCAATTGATTTATTAAAATAACTATGGCATCCTAGTTCCATTCAGCCATGTTACCACACAGTCTCCATTAAGCCGTTTTATCCCAGACGAACACAATCAACCTATTTATTTATCATACCACTTCCATCGTTACATTTTTTTTTCATATCACCTTAGTCAACTCCCTACTAACTATTACTCATTGTTAACTAATTCCCTCTGTATCCCGTGACGTGAACTCCGGCAACTGATTATCTACTATTCATACTGGAAGGCAAATAAATAATAAGAGTTTGTGGTAATGATAGGCTAGAGAGAGAGAGAGAGAGAGAGAGAGAGAGAGAGAGATGGAGTGGCAGAAAAAGAATCGGATGAAGAGATGTTCATAAATGTTTCGAGCTAAAATTGAGCAGATTATTAACGACAAAGTTAAAAAAAAAAAAAAGGAGGGGTTCGGGGGATATTTGTCCTGCGGTGGATATACACAGGCTGTTGATGATAAAACCAACCTGTCCATCTGCGAACCCCCTACACTGCCACACCACCCACATCCGCTAAGCCAAGAAACCCACCATACTGAGGACCACAAGAGAGACTAGGTTGCAGGAGTTAGGCCGCTCCAGGATGATATACACCGCCGCTCTTGTTCCTCTTTCATCCGTCGTGGGATGTGCCTCATTTTAAATTCGTGTCTTGGTGAGCGAGATTTCGGGATCATGCAGTCATAGGAGAGTATGTTGATGAAGAATGCACAGGATTATAGTGTTATGGGCACCACTGTACTTCGTTTCCCCTTTATTGGTTTAATCATTCCCTTTCCCTTTCCGTCTTCAGTCTGATTTCTTCTCCATATCCTCAGTTTTACCTTCTCTCTCATTGTCCACAATTTGAGTCCGAGAAATTTCATTCCGTTGAATCAAAACGAGTAATACTGGCCAAGCTAAGCCATCTCGGTGATTCCATGCCTGTGAAAGACTTAAGAAAGTGATTTTGACCTATTGACTACTACGGCCTACTGCTGGCTGAATATACGAAATGGCTCGATCCTGAGTGAAATGTCCCGAATTAGAAATAAACACCTGTGAATTCATTTAAATTATTATCGTGCCTTGTTTTTTTAGAACTGTTTGTTGATAGTTTTGTCTCGTTTCTGTTGTCTTCTTTATTATTTGTTTCTCAATTATTTTTCCCACTTTTCCACCTTGATTATGTGTTGTTTCTCTCTGTCAACCAATGTTGTATATCTTCCATTGCATTCAGTTGTCTTCCCGTTGTGTTGTTCTTCCTTGTTCAAATAGGTCCTGACTTTTTCTACTGCTCTTTTTTTTTTATTTCTGAGATAGGGACAATACACACCCACTGCAATGATAGAGAGGCATAACAGAGATTTGCTAAGTGCATTGCATATGGGACGATAAGATTGAAGGCTAATCATACATGACACTGACGAAAAAATGGCAGACATACTCTCAATCACTTGATTTTCGACATAGCCGACAGCAAATGGTATGCTGTACAGGAAACAAAGAACTGTGGATGTACTATCAACGATGTGGAGAAAGGACTACTTCTTGCTATTTTGATATGTTACTATTGCACAAAGGAATTGCACCTTTTTATTGGCATGGATAATGAGTTGATGCAGATGTGAAACAGTTTCGCCTGGCACTCAGGTCTTCAGTATCATGTCAAGGAAGTAATCTATTCATACTTTTATATATATATATATATATATATATATATATATATATATATATATATATATATATATATATATATTTTTTTTTTCATGTCTACCGCCATTACTACCTCTTTACTCGCCTCCATTGCTTCCACGACCATTATTTTCACTTCCGTAAACCTCACTCCAGTGCCTCCGATGTGCCCACCACCTTCATGGCCACCTACAGGCAATGGTCCTCTCTTTTCACAACCACCAAAGCAATTCCATGCCTGTACGTCTTTTGCAGATCAGGATGTCCCAGTGATGGAGTTCCTCACTGCAGTCACATGCACCTTCTACAAGAGTGTTACCAGTGCACCAACCGTAATACCAGTCATTGCAAATTATATATCAAGCAAAGTCAGTACCAACAGATTCACCTTTGGTCTTATATAACATTTATGTCATTATCTATCTAGCTCTGTCTATTTGTCTAGCTATCTCTCTGTCTACGTACCTCTCTATATATATCTGTCTATATATCTATCTATCTATCTAACTATTTATCTGTATCTATCTATCTATCTATCTATCTGTTTCTTTTTGTCTTTGTTTACCTGTCCTACTTTCATTCATGAAACACATAATTTATGTACCAATACAGAAAACTGAGGTTCAGTTATGCTTTTCAGTCTGCTTAAATCTACTGATATTATTATTTATCATGATCTGAAAGGGTGAATAAAGGTCAGTTGTTTTTATCAGTGCAATATTTATTGATCGATGTTATGTATCTGTACACTGTTTCATCAGAAACCACCTGGGTATCAGGGGAATTGGTGAAACTTAGCGACCGTAACCACCGCCACCACCACCACGACCACCGCCACCAAAGCCTCCACCGCCACCTCCGAAGCCTCCTCCACCACCTTTCACAATGATGATTCGGCCGCCACCGCCACCGCCACCATAGCCGCCACCACCACCACCAAATCCACCGCCACCACCACCGCCACCGCCACCACCATAACGGCCTCCACCAGCGGAGGTGGTGGCCACTAGGATGGCGAGGCCAAGCAAAGTCACCAGCAACTTCTGTGGGAAAGAAACAACACAACTAACACACGGGAAGCACAGGCGTTCTCACTATTTAAAAACCATCATAGATCTGCACTAAAATTGTCGATGTTATCCAACTATTATACGCTCATGTCAGTTTCATCAAGATATTTTAACACAGTCATATTTATTTGGACGTATCTCTCCCATGCTAGTTAATTCATTTTATCTGTCTATAGCCAGACGCCATAATCCCGTAAGAGGTGGCCGTTTAACTTTGAGTTAGTTGTTTTATGGTGAGGGGAAATGACCCTCCGCCAACCCACTTGTTGACACGTAGGGAACACAAAAGGGTTGGTGTAAATGGTTTCCAGCGCTGTAAATGGTTTTTGACCTACAGAAAATCATTAGGCTTATCACTGATTGTAAAGCCACCTGAAGAAGAAAGAAGAGTAATAAAAAGTGATAGGAAATCTGGGAGAAAGACGAATAGAGGAGGACAAACACAGAAAAAAGAATGATGAAGGTAATGGAAGAATTATGCAGCACTGCATCAAATGAGTGATAAATGGTTGCCACCACCGACCACCTATTGAATCCTAAACTCTCTACATCAACCAATTATTATCTCATACCGCTTCCATCAAGTTTATCATTTTATGGTGGATAGGTCAATTTTTATTTTTTTCATATTAGTTTTGTCAGATAACTGCATGTTAGCTAACTGAGAGAGAGAGAGAGAGAGAGAGAGAGAGAGAGAGAGAGAGAGAGAGAGAGAGAGAGAGAGAGAGAGAGAGAGAGAGAGAGAGAGAGAGAGAGAGAGAGAGAGAGAGAGAGAGAGAGAGAGAGAGACGGAGTGCCGGAACAAAAGAACCAGATGAAGGGATATATTCCATATTAGTAGAAAGCTGAAACTGAAGAGATCAGATCGCTATTATTAAATCAGTATAAAAAAAAAATATCTAAAGAGGTTTTTGGCCTGTAGTGGATACAAACAGACTGATATTGATGAAAAATGTAAACTAAGCAATTCCACCTGCACACCCCCTACCCTGCCACGTTACTTCAGAACCCACACTCGCTGAGCCAAGAGACTCACCATGTTTAGGACCAGAGGGGAGACTAGCCTGCAGCAGTGAGGCCGCACCAGGCTTATATACACAGCCAGTGACACTGTTCTCCTTGATCATGCATCAGGTCGACCTCATTTTTCTCTCAGCATTTGGACAGTAAGGTTCCGGAATCATGCACAGTCACTGGAGAATGTTTTTGTGAGGATTGAACGGGTTTATAATGAAATTCAGAATACAGTGCTGTTTCATCTCAGCACATTTTCGACCAACCACCCTTCTTCTTTATTCCTGGGTCACTCGTCTCACCTGATCTACATCTTACTTTTTTGATTGTTTGTTTGTTTGTTTTTTTACTCATGGCATCTCTCGTTTACACCTCAGTCTTTTCCTTTCTCTATATCCTCGGTGTTGCTTTATCTACACTTTACGAGGAATTTCACTCAGCTGAATCACAACAAATAAAGCTAATCGAACTAAATTATCTGAGTGCATGATCGTTTATGACCTATTGGATTACAAGGCTTACTATCAGTTGAATAGATCGTCTGGAGTTAACGGAAATTAAAAAGCCCGAATAAGGATAAAATACTTATGAGATCATTGAAATCTTTCGTGATTCATTTTATTTATTTTTTATTTTTTTTCGGGGAGTGTTGTATATATTGATAGGTTTGAGTCTTTTCTCCACTTTTCACATCACTCTTTTTATCTTTACTCTTCCACTTCTGTTATTTGTTTTTTACCCTATACCCTTTCTTCACGTTCCATCTTATTCCGATAATGTTTTTGTCTATTTCTCATTTCGATCCTTACTTTCCTCCATCAATTTTAACACGTTACCTGTAGCAGTCATGGGGAATTTCAGTTGTATGCCATGTAACTTAAGCAAGTTGGCTCACCTTCGGCGACCACTGATTTTCCTCGAGTAACACACACACACACACACACACACACACACACACACATACACACGACGGATGAGTAATTTTACGAGAAATTTACATTGATAGACAATGAGCTTTCCCATAACTTTCAAGCTTCATGTTTCCTTGAGCTCAAGAGACACATATAACTAAAAGAATACGGCAGTGTTAAGACCATAAATGCACTTGCAGTATCATGTTTAACATGCACTCATTCCATGCTTAATATCAGTCGAATATTCTCAGTCTGTTTTGAAAGATTTCAGAGGCCTTGGACGTGATTTATAATTTATATTTGTTGGGCTGTACATAGGATCATACGTCACGATGTGGGTGTTTGTGGGAACGGTGTAACTTAAACCACGGAAGCCATCTCCACCACCAAAGTCGTCGCCGTAGACGCCACCACCACCACTTATCAGAATGACTGATGACCCAGCCGCCACCTCCATAGCCGCTGCCTCCTTTTTCATTACCGTCTCTCACAATGAAGAAATGGTCGCCACCGTCATCACAATATCCCCCACCACCAAATCCACCTCCGCCGCAACGGAAGCCAAACCGACCAGCGGAAGTGGTGCCCACAAGGAGGGTGAGGCCGAGTAGAGTCACCAGCAGCTTCTGTGGAATGAAACGGCTCACTGAACGCACAGAAAACACAGATGATATCATTATTTAACAACCATTTAAAATCTGCGTTTACTTTACAGTATTATTATTCTACATCAATTCCATCAAGCCATGAATACTCCTTAATTGATTTATTAAAATAACTAGGGCATCCTAGTTCCATTCAGCCATGTTACCACACACTGTCTCCATTAAGCCGTTTTATCCCAGATGAACACAATGAACCCATTGGTTTATCATACCACTTCCATCGTTACATTTTTTTCATATCACCTTAGTCAGCTCCCTACTAACTATTACTTATAGCTAACTAATTCCCTCTGTATCCCGTCACGTGAACTCCGGCAACTGATTATCCACTATTCATACTGGAAGGCAAATAAATAAGAGTTTCTGGTAATGATAGGCTAGGGAGAGAGAGAGAGAGAGATGGAGTGGCAGAAAAAGAATCGGATGAAGAGATGTTCATAAATGTCTCGAGCTAAAATTTAGCCGATTATTAACAAGGTAAAAAAAAAAAAAAAAAAAAAAGGAGGGGTTGGGGGGATATTTGTCCTGCGGTGGATATACACAGGCTGTTGATGATAAAACCAACCTGTCCATCTGCGAACCCCCTACACTGCCACACCACCCACATCCGCTAAGCCAAGAAACCCACTATACTGAGGACCACAAGAGAGACTAGCCTGCAGGAGTTAGGCCGCACCAGGATGATATACACCGCCGCTCTTGTTCCTCTTTCATCCATCGTGGGATGTGCCTCATTTTAAATTCGTGTCTTGGTGAGCGAGATTTCGGGATCATGCAGTCATAGGAGAGTATGTTGATGAAGAATGCACAGGATTATAGTGTTATGGGCACCACTGTACTTCGTTTCCCCTTTATTGTTTTAATCATTCCCTTTCCCTTTCCGTCTTCAGTCTGATTTCTTCTCCATATCCTCAGTTTTACCTTCTCTCTCATTGTCCACAATTTGAGTGCGAGAAATTTCATTCCGTTGAACCAAAACGAGTAATACTGGCCAAGCTAAGCCATCTCAGTGATTCCATGCCTGTGAAAGACTTAAGAAAGTGATTTTGACCTACTGACTACTAAGGCCTACTGCTGGCTGAATATACGAAATGGCTCGATCCTGAGTGAAATGTCCCGAAATAAGAACAAACACCTATGAATTCATTTAAATTATTATCGTGCCTTTTTTTTTATAACTTTTTATTGATAGTTTTCTCTCGTTTCTATTGTCTTCTTTATAATTTGTTTCTCAATTATTTTTCCCACTTTTTCACCTTCTTTATTTGTTCTTTCCCTCAGTCAACCAACGTTGTATATCTTCCATTGCATTCAGTTGTCTTCCCGATGTGTTGCTCTTCCTTCTTCAAATAGGTCCTTACTTTGTCTACTACTCTTTTTATTTTTCTGAGACGGGGACAATACACACCCACCGCAATGATAGAGAGGCTTAACAGAGATTTGCTAAGTGCATTGCATATGGGACGATAAGATTGAAGGCTAATCACACAGAACACTGACGAAAAAATGACAGACATACTCTCAATCACTTGATTTTCGACATAGCCGACAGCAAATGGTATGCTGTACAGGAAACAAAGAACTGTGGATGTACTATCAACGATGTGGAGAAAGGACTACTTCTTGCTATTTTGATATGTTACTATTGCACAAAGGAATTTCACCTTTTTATTAGCATGGATAATGAGTTGACGCAGGTGTGAAACAGTTTCGCCTGGCACTCAGGTCTCCAGTATCATGTCAAGGAAATCATCTATCCATACTTTTATATTATTTTTAAATTTTCATGTCTACCGCCATTACTACCTCTTTACTCGCCGCCATTGCTTCCACGACCATTATTTTCACTTCCGTAAACCTCACTCCAGTGCCTCCGATGTGCCCACCACCTTCATGGCCACCTACAGGCAATGGTCCTCTCTTTTCACAACCACCAAAACAATTCCATGCCTGTACGTCTTTTGCAGATCAGGATGTCCCAGTGATGGAGTTCCTCACTGCAGTCACATGCACCTTCTACAAGAGTGTTAGCAGTGCACCAACCGTAATACCAGTCATTGCAAATTATATATCAAGCAAAGTCAGTACCAACAGATTCACCTTTAGTCTTACATAACATTTATGTCATTATCTATCTATCTCTCTGTCTGTTTGTCTAGCTATCTGTCTGTCTACGTACCTCTCTATATATATCTGTCTATATATCTATCTATCTATCTAACTATTTATCTGTATCTATCTATCTATCTATCTGTTTCTTTTCTCTTTGTTTACCTGTCCTACTTTCATTCATGAAACACATAATTTATGTACCAATAGAAATAACTGAGGTTCACTTATGCTTTTCAGTCTGCTTAAATCTACTGATATTATTATTTATCATGAACTGAAAGGATGAGTAAGGGTCAGTTGCTTTTATCAGTCCAATATTTATTGATCGATGTTATGTATCTGTACACTGTTTCATCAGAAACTACCTGGGTATCAGGGGAATCGGTGAAACTTAGCGACCGTAACCACCGCCACCACCACCACGACCACCGCCACCTCCGAAGCCTCCTCCACCTCCTTTCACAATGATGATTCGGCCGCCACCGCCACCGCCACCATAGCCGCCACCACCACCACCAAATCCACCGCCACCGCCACCGCCACCGCCACCGCCACCACCATAACGGCCTCCACCAGCGGAGGTGGTGACCACTAGGATGGCGAGGCCGAGCAAAGTCACCAGCAACTTCTGTGGGAAAGAAACAACACAACTAACACACGGGAAGCACAGGCGTTCTCACTATTTAAAAACCATCATAGATCTGCACTAAAGCCGTCGATTTTATCCAACTATTATACGCTCATGTCAGTTTCATCAAGATATTTTAACACACTGTCATATTTATTTGGACGTATCTTTCCCATGCTAGTTCATTCATTTTATCTGTCTATAGCCAGACACCATAATTCCTTAAGAAGTGGCCGTTTAACTTTGAGTTAGTTGTTTTATGGTGAGGGGAAATGACCCTCCGCCAACCCACTTGTTGACACGTAGGGAACACAAAAGGGTTGGTGTAATTGGTTTCCAGCGCTGTAAATAGTTTTTGACTTACAGAAAATCATTAGGCTTATCACTGATTGTAAAGCCACCTGAAGAAGAAAGAAGAGTAATAAAAAGTGATAGGAAATCTGGGAGAAAGACGAATAGAGGAGGACAAACATAGAAAAAAGAATGATGAAGGTAATGGAAGAATTATGCAGCACTGCATCAAATGAGTGAAAGATGGTTGCCACCACCGACCACCTATTGAATCCTAAACTCTCTACATCAACCAATTATTATCTCATACCACTTCCATCAAGTTTATCATTTTATGGTGGATAGGTCAAGTTGTATCTTTTTTCATATTAGTTTAGTCAGATAACTGCATGTTAGCTAACTGAGAGAGAGAGAGAGAGAGAGAGAGAGAGAGAGAGAGAGAGAGAGAGAGAGAGAGATATGGAGTGCCGGAACAAAAGAACCAGATGAAGGGATATATTCCATATTAGTAGAAAGCTGAAACTGAAGAGATCAGATCGCTACTATTAAATCAGTATAAAAAAAAATACTTGAAGAGGTTTCTGGCCTGCAGTGGATACAAACAGGCTGATATTGATGAAAAATGTAAACTAAACCATTCCACCTGCACACCCCCTATCCTACCACATTACTCCAGAACCCACACCCGCTGAGCCAAGAGACTCACCATGTTTAGGACCAGAAAGGAGACTAACCTGCAGCAGTGAGGCCGCACCAGGCTTATATACACAGCCAGTCACACTTCTCCTTGATCATGCATCAGGACGACCTGATTTTTGTCTCAGCACCTGGACAGTAAGGTTCCGGAATCATGCATAGTCACGGGAGAATGTTTTTGTGAAGAATGAACGGGTTTATAATGAAATTCAGAATACAGTGCTGTTTCATCTCAGTACATTTTTGACCAACCATCCTTTCTCTTTATTCCTGGGTCATTCGTCTTTCCTGATCACCATCTTAGTTTTCTGTTTGTTTTTCTTACTCATAGCATCTCCCGTTTACACCCGTCTTTTCCTTTCTCTATATCCTCAGTGTTGCTTTATCTTATATTGTCTACACTTTGGTTACGAGGAATTTCACTCAGCTCAATCACAACGAATGAAGCTAACCGAACTAGATTATCTCAGTGCATGATCCTTTATGACCGATTGGATTACAAGGCTTACTGTCAGTTGAATAGATCGTCTGGAGTTAACGGAAATGAAAAAGCCCGAATAATGATTAAAAATTTATGAGATCATTGAAATCTTTCGTGATTCATTTTATTTATTTTTTATTTGGGGGGGAGTGTTGTATATATTGATAGGTTTGAGTCTTTTTTTCATTTTTCACATCACACTTTTTTTTTTTACTCTTCCACTTCCGTTGTTTGTCTTTTTCCCTACAGCCTTTCTTCACGTTCCATCTTATTACGATAATGTTTTTGCTTATTTCTCATTTCGATCCTTACTTTCCTCCATCAATTTTAACACGTTACCTGTAGCAGTCATGGGGAGTTTCAGTTGTATGCCATGTAACTTAAGCAAGTTGGCTCATCTTCGGCGACCACTGATTTTCCTCAACACACACACACACACACACACACACACACACACACACACACACACACGATGGATGAGTAATTTTACGAGAAATTTACATTCATAGACAATGAGCTTTCCTATAACTTTCAAGCTTCATGTTTCCTTGAGCTCAAGAGACATATATAACTAAAAGAATACGGCAGTGTTAAGTCCATAAATGCTCTTGTAGTATCATGTTTAACATGCACTCATTCCATGCTTAATATCAGTCGAATATTCTCAGTCTGTTTTGGAAGATTTCAGAGGCCTTGGACGTGATTTATAATTTATATTTGTTGGGCTGTACATAGGATCATACGTCACGATCTGGGTGTTTGTGGGAACGGTGTAACTTAAACCACGGAAGCCATCTCCACCACCAAAGTCGTCGCTGCAGACGCCACCACCACCACTTATCAGAATGACTGATGACCCGGCCGCCACCTCCACAGCCGCTGCCTCCTTTTTCATTACCGTCTCTCACAGTGAAGAAATGGTCGCCACCGTCATCACAATATCTCCCACCACCATATCCACCGCAGCAGCCACGGTAGCCAAACAGACCAGCGGAAGTGGTGGCCACAAAGAGAGTAAGGTCGAGTAGAGTCACCAGCAGCTTCTGTGGAATGAAACGGCTCACAGAACGCACAGAAAACACAGATGTTATCAATATTTAACATCCATCTAAAATCTGCGTTTACTTTACCAGTATTATTATTCTCCATCAATTTCATCAAGCCATAAATACTCCTCAATTGATTTATTAAAATAACTATGGCATCCTAGTTCCATTCAGCCATGTTACCACACAGTCTCCATTAAGCCGTTTTATCCCAGACGAACACAATAAACCTATTTATTTATCATACCACTTCCATCGTTACATTTTTTTTTTCATATCACGTTAGTCAACTCCCTACTAACTATTACTCATTGTTAACTAATTCCCTCTGTATCCCGTGACGTGAACTCCGGCAACTGATTATCTACTATTCATACTGGAAGGCAAATAAATAATAAGAGTTTGTGGTAATGATAGGCTAGAGAGAGAGAGAGAGAGAGAGAGAGAGATGGAGTGACAGAAAAAGAATCGGATGAAGAGATGTTCATAAATGTTTCGAGCTAGAATTGAGCAGATTATTAACGACAAAGTTAAAAAAAAAAAAAAAAAAGGAGGGGTTCGGGGGATATTTGTCCTGCGGTGGATATACACAGGCTGTTGATGATAAAACCAACCTGTCCATCTGCGAACCCCCTACACTGCCACACCACCCACATCCGCTAAGCCAAGAAACCCACCATACTGAGGACCACAAGAGAGACTAGGTTGCAGGAGTTAGGCCGCACCAGGATGATATACACCGCCGCTCTTGTTCCTCTTTCATCCGTCGTGGGATGTGCCTCATTTTAAATTCGTGTCTTGGTGAGCGAGATTTCGGGATCATGCAGTCATAGGAGAGTATGTTGATGAAGAATGCACAGGATTATAGTGTTATGGGCACCACTGTACTTCGTTTCCCCTTTATTGGTTTAATCATTCCCTTTCCCTTTCCGTCTTCAGTCTGATTTCTTCTCCATATCCTCAGTTTTACCTTCTCTCTCATTGTCCACAATTTGAGTCCGAGAAATTTCATTCCTTTGAATCAAAACGAGTAATACTGGCCAAGCTAAGCCATCTCGGTGATTCCATGCCTGTGAAAGACTTAAGAAAGTGATTTTGACCTATTGACTACTACGGCCTACTGCTGGCTGAATATACGAAATGGCTCGATCCTGAGTGAAATGTCCCGAATTAGAAATAAACACCTGTGAATTCATTTAAATTATTATCGTGCCTTGTTTTTTAGAACTGTTTGTTGATAGTTTTGTCTCGTTTCTGTTGTCTTCTTTATTATTTGTTTCTCAATTATTTTTCCCACTTTTCCACCTTGATTATGTGTTGTTTCTCTCTGTCAACCAATGTTGTATATCTTCCATTGCATTCAGTTGTCTTCCCGTTGTGTTGTTCTTCCTTGTTCAAATAGGTCCTGACTTTTTCTACTGCTCTTTTTTTTTTATTTCTGAGATAGGGACAATACACACCCACTGCAATGATAGAGAGGCATAACAGAGATTTGCTAAGTGCATTGCATATGGGACGATAAGATTGAAGGCTAATCACACAGAACACTGACGAAAAAATGGCAGACATACTCTCAATCACTTGATTTTCGACATAGCCGACAGCAAATGGTATGCTGTACAGGAAACAAAGAACTGTGGATGTACTATCAACGATGTGGAGAAAGGACTACTTCTTGCTATTTTGATATGTTACTATTGCACAAAGGAATTGCACCTTTTTATTGGCATGGATAATGAGTTGATGCAGATGTGAAACAGTTTCGCCTGGCACTCAGGTCTTCAGTATCATGTCAAGGAAGTAATCTATTCATACTTTTATATATATATATATATATATATATATATATATATATATATATATATATATATATATATATATATATATATATATATTCATGTCTACCGCCATTACTACCTCTTTACTCGCCTCCATTGCTTCCACGACCATTATTTTCACTTCCGTAAACCTCACTCCAGTGCCTCCGATGTGCCCACCACATTCATGGCCACCTACAGGCAATGGTCCTCTCTTTTCACAACCACCAAAGCAATTCCATGCCTGTACGTCTTTTGCAGATCAGGATGTCCCAGTGATGGAGTTCCTCACTGCAGTCACATGCACCTTCTACAAGAGTGTTACCAGTGCACCAACCGTAATACCAGTCATTGCAAATTATATATCAAGCAAAGTCAGTACCAACAGATTCACCTTTGGTCTTATATAACATTTATGTCATTATCTATCTAGCTCTGTCTATTTGTCTAGCTATCTCTCTGTCTACGTACCTCTCTATATATATCTGTCTATATATCTATCTATCTATCTAACTATTTATCTGTATCTATCTATCTATCTATCTATCTGTTTCTTTTTGTCTTTGTTTACCTGTCCTACTTTCATTCATGAAACACATAATTTATGTACCAATACAGAAAACTGAGGTTCAGTTATGCTTTTCAGTCTGCTTAAATCTACTGATATTATTATTTATCATGATCTGAAAGGGTGAATAAAGGTCAGTTGTTTATATCAGTGCAATATTCATTGATCGATGTTATGTATCTGTACACTGTTTCATCAGAAACCACCTGGGTATCAGGGTAATTGGTGAAACTTAGCGACCGTAACCACCGCCACCACCACCACGACCACCGCCACCAAAGCCTCCACCGCCACTTCCGAAGCCTCCTCCACCACCTTTCACAATGATGATTCGGCCGCCACCGCCACCGCCACCATAGCCGCCACCACCACCACCAAATCCACCGCCACCACCACCGCCACCGCCACCACCATAACGGCCTCCACCAGCGGAGGTGGTGGCCACTAGGATGGCGAGGCCAAGCAAAGTCACCAGCAACTTCTGTGGGAAAGAAACAACACAACTAACACACGGGAAGCACAGGCGTTCTCACTATTTAAAAACCATCATAGATCTGCACTAAAATTGTCGATGTTATCCAACTATTATACACTCATGTCAGTTTCATCAAGATATTTTAACACACTGTCATATTTATTTGGACGTATCTCTCCCATGCTACTTAATTCATTTTATCTGTCTATAGCCGGACGCCATAATCCCGTAAGAGGTGGCCGTTTAACTTTGAGTTAGTTGTTTTATGGTGAGGGGAAATGACCCTCCGCCAACCAACTTGTTGACACGTAGGGAACACAAAAGGGTTGGTGTAAATGGTTTCCAGCGCTGTAAATGGTTTTTGACCTACAGAAAATCATTAGGCTTATCACTGATTGTAAAGCCACCTGAAGAAGAAAGAAGAGTAATAAAAAGTGATAGGAAATCTGGGAGAAAGACGAATAGAGGAGGACAAACACAGAAAAAGAATGATGAAGGTAATGGAAGAATTATGCAGCACTGCATCAAATGAGTGATAAATGGTTGCCACCACCGACCACCTATTGAATCCTAAACTCTCTACATCAACCAATTATTATCTCATACCGCTTCCATCAAGTTTATCATTTTATTGTGGATAGGTCAATTTTTATTTTTTTCATATCAGTTTTGTCAGATAACTGCATGTTAGCTAACTGAGAGAGAGAGAGAGAGAAAGAGAGAGAGAGAGAGAGAGAGAGAGAGAGAGAGAGAGAGAGAGAGAGAGAGAGAGAGAGAGAGAGAGAGAGAGAGAGAGAGAGAGAGAGAGAGAGAGAGAGAGAGAGAGAGAGACGGAGTGCCGGAACAAAAGAACCAGATGAAGGGATATATTCCATATTAGTAGAAAGCTGAAACTGAAGAGATCAGATCGCTATTATTAAATCAGTATAAAAAAAAAATATCTAAAGAGGTTTTTGGCCTGTAGTGGATACAAACAGACTGATATTGATGAAAAATGTAAACTAAGCAATTCCACCTGCACACCCCCTACCCTGCCACGTTACTTCAGAACCCACACTCGCTGAGCCAAGAGACTCACCATGTTTAGGACCAGAGGGGAGACTAGCCTGCAGCAGTGAGGCCGCACCAGGCTTATATACACAGCCAGTGACACTGTTCTCCTTGATCATGCATCAGGTCGACCTCATTTTTCTCTCAGCATTTGGACAGTAAGGTTCCGGAATCATGCACAGTCACTGGAGAATGTTTTTGTGAGGATTGAACGGGTTTATAATGAAATTCAGAATACAGTGCTGTTTCATCTCAGCACATTTTCGACCAACCACCCTTCTTCTTTATTCCTGGGTCACTCGTCTCACCTGATCTACATCTTACTTTTTTGATTGTTTGTTTGTTTGTTTTTTTACTCATGGCATCTCTCGTTTACACCTCAGTCTTTTCCTTTCTCTATATCCTCGGTGTTGCTTTATCTACACTTTACGAGGAATTTCACTCAGCTGAATCACAACAAATAAAGCTAATCGAACTAAATTATCTGAGTGCATGATCGTTTATGACCTATTGGATTACAAGGCTTACTATCAGTTGAATAGATCGTCTGGAGTTAACGGAAATTAAAAAGCCCGAATAAGGATAAAATACTTATGAGATCATTGAAATCTTTCGTGATTCATTTTATTTATTTTTTATTTTTTTTCGGGGAGTGTTGTATATATTGATAGGTTTGAGTCTTTTCTCCACTTTTCACATCACTCTTTTTATCTTTACTCTTCCACTTCTGTTATTTGTTTTTTACCCTATACCCTTTCTTCACGTTCCATCTTATTCCGATAATGTTTTTGTCTATTTCTCATTTCGATCCTTACTTTCCTCCATCAATTTTAACACGTTACCTGTAGCAGTCATGGGGAATTTCAGTTGTATGCCATGTAACTTAAGCAAGTTGGCTCACCTTCGGCGACCACTGATTTTCCTCGAGTAACACACACACACACACACACACACACACACATACACACGACGGATGAGTAATTTTACGAGAAATTTACATTGATAGACAATGAGCTTTCCCATAACTTTCAAGCTTCATGTTTCCTTGAGCTCAAGAGACACATATAACTAAAAGAATACGGCAGTGTTAAGACCATAAATGCACTTGCAGTATCATGTTTAACATGCACTCATTCCATGCTTAATATCAGTCGAATATTCTCAGTCTGTTTTGAAAGATTTCAGAGGCCTTGGACGTGATTTATAATTTATATTTGTTGGGCTGTACATAGGATCATACGTCACGATGTGGGTGTTTGTGGGAACGGTGTAACTTAAACCACGGAAGCCATCTCCACCACCAAAGTCGTCGCCGTAGACGCCACCACCACCACTTATCAGAATGACTGATGACCCAGCCGCCACCTCCATAGCCGCTGCCTCCTTTTTCATTACCGTCTCTCACAATGAAGAAATGGTCGCCACCGTCATCACAATATCCCCCACCACCAAATCCACCTCCGCCGCAACGGAAGCCAAACCGACCAGCGGAAGTGGTGCCCACAAGGAGGGTGAGGCCGAGTAGAGTCACCAGCAGCTTCTGTGGAATGAAACGGCTCACTGAACGCACAGAAAACACAGATGATATCATTATTTAACAACCATTTAAAATCTGCGTTTACTTTACAGTATTATTATTCTACATCAATTCCATCAAGCCATGAATACTCCTTAATTGATTTATTAAAATAACTAGGGCATCCTAGTTCCATTCAGCCATGTTACCACACACTGTCTCCATTAAGCCGTTTTATCCCAGATGAACACAATGAACCCATTGGTTTATCATACCACTTCCATCGTTACATTTTTTTCATATCACCTTAGTCAGCTCCCTACTAACTATTA
This sequence comes from Coenobita brevimanus, assembly GCF_032717465.1. Taxonomy (NCBI): domain Eukaryota; kingdom Metazoa; phylum Arthropoda; class Malacostraca; order Decapoda; family Coenobitidae; genus Coenobita; species Coenobita brevimanus. The sequence continues at coordinate 43,087,338 of NC_137003.1, read as the reverse complement.
CTTATAGCTAACTAATTCCCTCTGTATCCCGTCACGTGAACTCCGGCAACTGATTATCCACTATTCATACTGGAAGGCAAATAAATAAGAGTTTCTGGTAATGATAGGCTAGGGAGAGAGAGAGAGAGAGATGGAGTGGCAGAAAAAGAATCGGATGAAGAGATGTTCATAAATGTCTCGAGCTAAAATTTAGCCGATTATTAACAAGGTAAAAAAAAAAAAAAAAAAAAAGGAGGGGTTGGGGGGATATTTGTCCTGCGGTGGATATACACAGGCTGTTGATGATAAAACCAACCTGTCCATCTGCGAACCCCCTACACTGCCACACCACCCACATCCGCTAAGCCAAGAAACCCACTATACTGAGGACCACAAGAGAGACTAGCCTGCAGGAGTTAGGCCGCACCAGGATGATATACACCGCCGCTCTTGTTCCTCTTTCATCCATCGTGGGATGTGCCTCATTTTAAATTCGTGTCTTGGTGAGCGAGATTTCGGGATCATGCAGTCATAGGAGAGTATGTTGATGAAGAATGCACAGGATTATAGTGTTATGGGCACCACTGTACTTCGTTTCCCCTTTATTGTTTTAATCATTCCCTTTCCCTTTCCGCCTTCAGTCTGATTTCTTCTCCATATCCTCAGTTTTACCTTCTCTCTCATTGTCCACAATTTGAGTGCGAGAAATTTCATTCCGTTGAACCAAAACGAGTAATACTGGCCAAGCTAAGCCATCTCAGTGATTCCATGCCTGTGAAAGACTTAAGAAAGTGATTTTGACCTACTGACTACTAAGGCCTACTGCTGGCTGAATATACGAAATGGCTCGATCCTGAGTGAAATGTCCCGAAATAAGAACAAACACCTATGAATTCATTTAAATTATTATCGTGCCTTTGTTTTATAACTTTTTATTGATAGTTTTCTCTCGTTTCTATTGTCTTCTTTATAATTTGTTTCTCAATTATTTTTCCCACTTTTTCACCTTCTTTATTTGTTCTTTCCCTCAGTCAACCAACGTTGTATATCTTCCATTGCATTCAGTTGTCTTCCCGATGTGTTGCTCTTCCTTCTTCAAATAGGTCCTTACTTTGTCTACTACTCTTTTTATTTTTCTGAGACGGGGACAATACACACCCACCGCAATGATAGAGAGGCTTAACAGAGATTTGCTAAGTGCATTGCATATGGGACGATAAGATTGAAGGCTAATCACACAGAACACTGACGAAAAAATGACAGACATACTCTCAATCACTTGATTTTCGACATAGCCGACAGCAAATGGTATGCTGTACAGGAAACAAAGAACTGTGGATGTACTATCAACGATGTGGAGAAAGGACTACTTCTTGCTATTTTGATATGTTACTATTGCACAAAGGAATTTCACCTTTTTATTAGCATGGATAATGAGTTGACGCAGGTGTGAAACAGTTTCGCCTGGCACTCAGGTCTCCAGTATCATGTCAAGGAAATCATCTATCCATACTTTTATATTATTTTTAAATTTTCATGTCTACCGCCATTACTACCTCTTTACTCGCCGCCATTGCTTCCACGACCATTATTTTCACTTCCGTAAACCTCACTCCAGTGCCTCCGATGTGCCCACCACCTTCATGGCCACCTACAGGCAATGGTCCTCTCTTTTCACAACCACCAAAACAATTCCATGCCTGTACGTCTTTTGCAGATCAGGATGTCCCAGTGATGGAGTTCCTCACTGCAGTCACATGCACCTTCTACAAGAGTGTTAGCAGTGCACCAACCGTAATACCAGTCATTGCAAATTATATATCAAGCAAAGTCAGTACCAACAGATTCACCTTTAGTCTTACATAACATTTATGTCATTATCTATCTATCTCTCTGTCTGTTTGTCTAGCTATCTGTCTGTCTACGTACCTCTCTATATATATCTGTCTATATATCTATCTATCTATCTAACTATTTATCTGTATCTATCTATCTATCTATCTGTTTCTTTTCTCTTTGTTTACCTGTCCTACTTTCATTCATGAAACACATAATTTATGTACCAATAGAAATAACTGAGGTTCACTTATGCTTTTCAGTCTGCTTAAATCTACTGATATTATTATTTATCATGAACTGAAAGGATGAGTAAGGGTCAGTTGCTTTTATCAGTCCAGTATTTATTGATCGATGTTATGTATCTGTACACTGTTTCATCAGAAACTACCTGGGTATCAGGGGAATCGGTGAAACTTAGCGACCGTAACCACCGCCACCACCACCACGACCACCGCCACCTCCGAAGCCTCCTCCACCTCCTTTCACAATGATGATTCGGCCGCCACCGCCACCGCCACCATAGCCGCCACCACCACCACCAAATCCACCGCCACCGCCACCGCCACCGCCACCGCCACCACCATAACGGCCTCCACCAGCGGAGGTGGTGACCACTAGGATGGCGAGGCCGAGCAAAGTCACCAGCAACTTCTGTGGGAAAGAAACAACACAACTAACACACGGGAAGCACAGGCGTTCTCACTATTTAAAAACCATCATAGATCTGCACTAAAGCCGTCGATTTTATCCAACTATTATACGCTCATGTCAGTTTCATCAAGATATTTTAACACACTGTCATATTTATTTGGACGTATCTTTCCCATGCTAGTTCATTCATTTTATCTGTCTATAGCCAGACACCATAATTCCTTAAGAAGTGGCCGTTTAACTTTGAGTTAGTTGTTTTATGGTGAGGGGAAATGACCCTCCGCCAACCCACTTGTTGACACGTAGGGAACACAAAAGGGTTGGTGTAATTGGTTTCCAGCGCTGTAAATAGTTTTTGACTTACAGAAAATCATTAGGCTTATCACTGATTGTAAAGCCACCTGAAGAAGAAAGAAGAGTAATAAAAAGTGATAGGAAATCTGGGAGAAAGACGAATAGAGGAGGACAAACATAGAAAAAGAATGATGAAGGTAATGGAAGAATTATGCAGCACTGCATCAAATGAGTGAAAGATGGTTGCCACCACCGACCACCTATTGAATCCTAAACTCTCTACATCAACCAATTATTATCTCATACCACTTCCATCAAGTTTATCATTTTATGGTGGATAGGTCAAGTTGTATCTTTTTTCATATTAGTTTAGTCAGATAACTGCATGTTAGCTAACTGAGAGAGAGAGAGAGAGAGAGAGAGAGAGAGAGAGAGAGAGAGAGAGAGAGAGAGATATGGAGTGCCGGAACAAAAGAACCAGATGAAGGGATATATTCCATATTAGTAGAAAGCTGAAACTGAAGAGATCAGATCGCTACTATTAAATCAGTATAAAAAAAAATACTTGAAGAGGTTTCTGGCCTGCAGTGGATACAAACAGGCTGATATTGATGAAAAATGTAAACTAAACCATTCCACCTGCACACCCCCTATCCTACCACATTACTCCAGAACCCACACCCGCTGAGCCAAGAGACTCACCATGTTTAGGACCAGAAAGGAGACTAACCTGCAGCAGTGAGGCCGCACCAGGCTTATATACACAGCCAGTCACACTTCTCCTTGATCATGCATCAGGACGACCTGATTTTTGTCTCAGCACCTGGACAGTAAGGTTCCGGAATCATGCATAGTCACGGGAGAATGTTTTTGTGAAGAATGAACGGGTTTATAATGAAATTCAGAATACAGTGCTGTTTCATCTCAGTACATTTTTGACCAACCATCCTTTCTCTTTATTCCTGGGTCATTCGTCTTTCCTGATCACCATCTTAGTTTTCTGTTTGTTTTTCTTACTCATAGCATCTCCCGTTTACACCCGTCTTTTCCTTTCTCTATATCCTCAGTGTTGCTTTATCTTATATTGTCTACACTTTGGTTACGAGGAATTTCACTCAGCTCAATCACAACGAATGAAGCTAACCGAACTAGATTATCTCAGTGCATGATCCTTTATGACCGATTGGATTACAAGGCTTACTGTCAGTTGAATAGATCGTCTGGAGTTAACGGAAATGAAAAAGCCCGAATAATGATTAAAAATTTATGAGATCATTGAAATCTTTCGTGATTCATTTTATTTATTTTTTATTTGGGGGGGAGTGTTGTATATATTGATAGGTTTGAGTCTTTTTTTCATTTTTCACATCACACTTTTTTTTTTTTTACTCTTCCACTTCCGTTGTTTGTCTTTTTCCCTACAGCCTTTCTTCACGTTCCATCTTATTACGATAATGTTTTTGCTTATTTCTCATTTCGATCCTTACTTTCCTCCATCAATTTTAACACGTTACCTGTAGCAGTCATGGGGAGTTTCAGTTGTATGCCATATAACTTAAGCAAGTTGGCTCATCTTCGGCGACCACTGATTTTCCTCAACACACACACACACACACACACACACACACACACACACACACACACACGATGGATGAGTAATTTTACGAGAAATTTACATTCATAGACAATGAGCTTTCCTATAACTTTCAAGCTTCATGTTTCCTTGAGCTCAAGAGACATATATAACTAAAAGAATACGGCAGTGTTAAGTCCATAAATGCTCTTGTAGTATCATGTTTAACATGCACTCATTCCATGCTTAATATCAGTCGAATATACTCAGTCTGTTTTGGAAGATTTCAGAGGCCTTGGACGTGATTTATAATTTATATTTGTTGGGCTGTACATAGGATCATACGTCACGATCTGGGTGTTTGTGGGAACGGTGTAACTTAAACCACGGAAGCCATCTCCACCACCAAAGTCGTCGCTGCAGACGCCACCACCACCACTTATCAGAATGACTGATGACCCGGCCGCCACCTCCACAGCCGCTGCCTCCTTTTTCATTACCGTCTCTCACAGTGAAGAAATGGTCGCCACCGTCATCACAATATCTCCCACCACCATATCCACCGCAGCAGCCACGGTAGCCAAACAGACCAGCGGAAGTGGTGGCCACAAAGAGAGTAAGGTCGAGTAGAGTCACCAGCAGCTTCTGTGGAATGAAACGGCTCACAGAACGCACAGAAAACACAGATGTTATCAATATTTAACATCCATCTAAAATCTGCGTTTACTTTACCAGTATTATTATTCTCCATCAATTTCATCAAGCCATAAATACTCCTCAATTGATTTATTAAAATAACTATGGCATCCTAGTTCCATTCAGCCATGTTACCACACAGTCTCCATTAAGCCGTTTTATCCCAGACGAACACAATAAACCTATTTATTTATCATACCACTTCCATCGTTACATTTTTTTTTTCATATCACGTTAGTCAACTCCCTACTAACTATTACTCATTGTTAACTAATTCCCTCTGTATCCCGTGACGTGAACTCCGGCAACTGATTATCTACTATTCATACTGGAAGGCAAATAAATAATAAGAGTTTGTGGTAATGATAGGCTAGAGAGAGAGAGAGAGAGAGAGAGAGATGGAGTGACAGAAAAAGAATCGGATGAAGAGATGTTCATAAATGTTTCGAGCTAGAATTGAGCAGATTATTAACGACAAAGTTAAAAAAAAAAAAAAGGAGGGGTTCGGGGGATATTTGTCCTGCGGTGGATATACACAGGCTGTTGATGATAAAACCAACCTGTCCATCTGCGAACCCCCTACACTGCCACACCACCCACATCCGCTAAGCCAAGAAACCCACCATACTGAGGACCACAAGAGAGACTAGGTTGCAGGAGTTAGGCCGCACCAGGATGATATACACCGCCGCTCTTGTTCCTCTTTCATCCGTCGTGGGATGTGCCTCATTTTAAATTCGTGTCTTGGTGAGCGAGATTTCGGGATCATGCAGTCATAGGAGAGTATGTTGATGAAGAATGCACAGGATTATAGTGTTATGGGCACCACTGTACTTCGTTTCCCCTTTATTGGTTTAATCATTCCCTTTCCCTTTCCGTCTTCAGTCTGATTTCTTCTCCATATCCTCAGTTTTACCTTCTCTCTCATTGTCCACAATTTGAGTCCGAGAAATTTCATTCCTTTGAATCAAAACGAGTAATACTGGCCAAGCTAAGCCATCTCGGTGATTCCATGCCTGTGAAAGACTTAAGAAAGTGATTTTGACCTATTGACTACTACGGCCTACTGCTGGCTGAATATACGAAATGGCTCGATCCTCAGTGAAATGTCCCGAATTAGAAATAAACACCTGTGAATTCATTTAAATTATTATCGTGCCTTGTTTTTTTAGAACTGTTTGTTGATAGTTTTGTCTCGTTTCTGTTGTCTTCTTTATTATTTGTTTCTCAATTATTTTTCCCACTTTTCCACCTTGATTATGTGTTGTTTCTCTCTGTCAACCAATGTTGTATATCTTCCATTGCATTCAGTTGTCTTCCCGTTGTGTTGTTCTTCCTTGTTCAAATAGGTCCTGACTTTTTCTACTGCTCTTTTTTTTTTATTTCTGAGATAGGGACAATACACACCCACTGCAATGATAGAGAGGCATAACAGAGATTTGCTAAGTGCATTGCATATGGGACGATAAGATTGAAGGCTAATCACACAGAACACTGACGAAAAAATGGCAGACATACTCTCAATCACTTGATTTTCGACATAGCCGACAGCAAATGGTATGCTGTACAGGAAACAAAGAACTGTGGATGTACTATCAACGATGTGGAGAAAGGACTACTTCTTGCTATTTTGATATGTTACTATTGCACAAAGGAATTGCACCTTTTTATTGGCATGGATAATGAGTTGATGCAGATGTGAAACAGTTTCGCCTGGCACTCAGGTCTTCAGTATCATGTCAAGGAAGTAATCTATTCATACTTTTATATATATATATATATATATATTTTTTTTTCATGTCTACCGCCATTACTACCTCTTTACTCGCCTCCATTGCTTCCACGACCATTATTTTCACTTCCGTAAACCTCACTCCAGTGCCTCCGATGTGCCCACCACATTCATGGCCACCTACAGGCAATGGTCCTCTCTTTTCACAACCACCAAAGCAATTCCATGCCTGTACGTCTTTTGCAGATCAGGATGTCCCAGTGATGGAGTTCCTCACTGCAGTCACATGCACCTTCTACAAGAGTGTTACCAGTGCACCAACCGTAATACCAGTCATTGCAAATTATATATCAAGCAAAGTCAGTACCAACAGATTCACCTTTGGTCTTATATAACATTTATGTCATTATCTATCTAGCTCTGTCTATTTGTCTAGCTATCTCTCTGTCTACGTACCTCTCTATATATATCTGTCTATATATCTATCTATCTATCTAACTATTTATCTGTATCTATCTATCTATCTATCTATCTGTTTCTTTTTGTCTTTGTTTACCTGTCCTACTTTCATTCATGAAACACATAATTTATGTACCAATACAGAAAACTGAGGTTCAGTTATGCTTTTCAGTCTGCTTAAATCTACTGATATTATTATTTATCATGATCTGAAAGGGTGAATAAAGGTCAGTTGTTTATATCAGTGCAATATTCATTGATCGATGTTATGTATCTGTACACTGTTTCATCAGAAACCACCTGGGTATCAGGGTAATTGGTGAAACTTAGCGACCGTAACCACCGCCACCACCACCACGACCACCGCCACCAAAGCCTCCACCGCCACTTCCGAAGCCTCCTCCACCACCTTTCACAATGATGATTCGGCCGCCACCGCCACCGCCACCATAGCCGCCACCACCACCACCAAATCCACCGCCACCACCACCGCCACCGCCACCACCATAACGGCCTCCACCAGCGGAGGTGGTGGCCACTAGGATGGCGAGGCCAAGCAAAGTCACCAGCAACTTCTGTGGGAAAGAAACAACACAACTAACACACGGGAAGCACAGGCGTTCTCACTATTTAAAAACCATCATAGATCTGCACTAAAATTGTCGATGTTATCCAACTATTATACACTCATGTCAGTTTCATCAAGATATTTTAACACACTGTCATATTTATTTGGACGTATCTCTCCCATGCTACTTAATTCATTTTATCTGTCTATAGCCGGACGCCATAATCCCGTAAGAGGTGGCCGTTTAACTTTGAGTTAGTTGTTTTATGGTGAGGGGAAATGACCCTCCGCCAACCAACTTGTTGACACGTAGGGAACACAAAAGGGTTGGTGTAAATGGTTTCCAGCGCTGTAAATGGTTTTTGACCTACAGAAAATCATTAGGCTTATCACTGATTGTAAAGCCACCTGAAGAAGAAAGAAGAGTAATAAAAAGTGATAGGAAATCTGGGAGAAAGACGAATAGAGGAGGACAAACACAGAAAAAAGAATGATGAAGGCAATGGAAGAATTATGCAGCACTGCATCAAATGAGTGAAAAATGGTTGCCACCACCGACCACCTATTGAATCCTAAACTCTCTACATCAACCAATTATTATCTCATACCGCTTCCACCAAGTTTATCATTTTATGGTGGATAGGTCAATTTGTATTTTTTTCATATTAGTTTTGTCAGATAACTGCCTGTTAGCTAACTGAGAGAGAGAGAGAGAGAGAGAGAGAGAGAGAGAGAGAGAGAGAGAGAGAGAGAGAGAGAGAGAGAGAGAGAGAGAGAGAGAGAGAGAGAGAGAGAGAGAGAGAGAGAGAGAGAGACGGAGTGCCGGAACAAAAGAACCAGATGAAGGGATATATTCCATATTAGTAGAAAGCTGAAACTGAAGAGATCAGATCGCTATTATTAAATCAGTATAAAAAAAAAAATATCTGAAGAGGTTTTTGGCCTGTAGTGGATACAAACAGACTGATATTGATGAAAAATGTAAACTAAGCAATTCCACCTGCACACCCCCTACCCTGCCACGTTACTTCAGAACCCACACTCGCTGAGCCAAGAGACTCACCATGTTTAGGACCAGAGGGGAGACTAGCCTGCAGCAGTGAGGCCGCACCAGGCTTATATACACAGCCAGTGACACTGTTCTCCTTGATCATGCATCAGGTCGACCTCATTTTTCTCTCAGCATTTGGACAGTAAGGTTCCGGAATCATGCACAGTCACTGGAGAATGTTTTTGTGAGGATTGAACGGGTTTATAATGAAATTCAGAATACAGTGCTGTTTCATCTCAGCACATTTTCGACCAACCACCCTTCTTCTTTATTCCTGGGTCACTCGTCTCACCTGATCTACATCTTACTTTTTTGATTGTTTGTTTGTTTGTTTTTTTACTCATGGCATCTCTCGTTTACACCTCAGTCTTTTCCTTTCTCTATATCCTCGGTGTTGCTTTATCTACACTTTACGAGGAATTTCACTCAGCTGAATCACAACAAATAAAGCTAATCGAACTAAATTATCTGAGTGCATGATCGTTTATGACCTATTGGATTACAAGGCTTACTATCAGTTGAATAGATCGTCTGGAGTTAACGGAAATTAAAAAGCCCGAATAAGGATAAAATACTTATGAGATCATTGAAATCTTTCGTGATTCATTTTATTTATTTTTTATTTTTTTTCGGGGAGTGTTGTATATATTGATAGGTTTGAGTCTTTTCTCCACTTTTCACATCACTCTTTTTATCTTTACTCTTCCACTTCTGTTATTTGTTTTTTACCCTATACCCTTTCTTCACGTTCCATCTTATTCTGATAATGTTTTTGTCTATTTCTCATTTCGATCCTTACTTTCCTCCATCAATTTTAACACGTTACCTGTAGCAGTCATGGGGAATTTCAGTTGTATGCCATGTAACTTAAGCAAGTTGGCTCACCTTCGGCGACCACTGATTTTCCTCGAGTAACACACACACACACACACACACACACACACACACACACACACACACACATACACACGACGGATGAGTAATTTTACGAGAAATTTACATTGATAGACAATGAGCTTTCCCATAACTTTCAAGCTTCATGTTTCCTTGAGCTCAAGAGACACATATAACTAAAAGAATACGGCAGTGTTAAGACCATAAATGCACTTGCAGTATCATGTTTAACATGCACTCATTCCATGCTTAATATCAGTCGAATATTCTCAGTCTGTTTTGAAAGATTTCAGAGGCCTTGGACGTGATTTATAATTTATATTTGTTGGGCTGTACATAGGATCATACGTCACGATGTGGGTGTTTGTGGGAACGGTGTAACTTAAACCACGGAAGCCATCTCCACCACCAAAGTCGTCGCCGTAGACGCCACCACCACCACTTATCAGAATGACTGATGACCCAGCCGCCACCTCCATAGCCGCTGCCTCCTTTTTCATTACCGTCTCTCACAATGAAGAAATGGTCGCCACCGTCATCACAATATCCCCCACCACCAAATCCACCTCCGCCGCAACGGAAGCCAAACCGACCAGCGGAAGTGGTGGCCACTACGAGGGTGAGGCCGAGTAGAGTCACCAGCAGCTTCTGTGGAATGAAACGGCTCACTGAACGCACAGAAAACACAGATGATATCATTATTTAACAACCATTTAAAATCTGCGTTTACTTTACAGTATTATTATTCTACATCAATTCCATCAAGCCATGAATACTCCTTAATTGATTTATTAAAATAACTAGGGCATCCTAGTTCCATTCAGCCATGTTACCACACACTGTCTCCATTAAGCCGTTTTATCCCAGATGAACACAATGAACCCATTGGTTTATCATACCACTTCCATCGTTACATTTTTTTCATATCACCTTAGTCAGCTCCCTACTAACTATTACTTATAGCTAACTAATTCCCTCTGTATCCCGTCACGTGAACTCCGGCAACTGATTATCCACTATTCATACTGGAAGGCAAATAAATAAGAGTTTCTGGTAATGATAGGCTAGGGAGAGAGAGAGAGAGAGATGGAGTGGCAGAAAAAGAATCGGATGAAGAGATGTTCATAAATGTCTCGAGCTAAAATTTAGCCGATTATTAACAAGGTAAAAAAAAAAAAAAAAAAAAAAAGGAGGGGTTGGGGGGATATTTGTCCTGCGGTGGATATACACAGGCTGTTGATGATAAAACCAACCTGTCCATCTGCGAACCCCCTACACTGCCACACCACCCACATCCGCTAAGCCAAGAAACCCACTATACTGAGGACCACAAGAGAGACTAGCCTGCAGGAGTTAGGCCGCACCAGGATGATATACACCGCCGCTCTTGTTCCTCTTTCATCCATCGTGGGATGTGCCTCATTTTAAATTCGTGTCTTGGTGAGCGAGATTTCGGGATCATGCAGTCATAGGAGAGTATGTTGATGAAGAATGCACAGGATTATAGTGTTATGGGCACCACTGTACTTCGTTTCCCCTTTATTGTTTTAATCATTCCCTTTCCCTTTCCGTCTTCAGTCTGATTTCTTCTCCATATCCTCAGTTTTACCTTCTCTCTCATTGTCCACAATTTGAGTGCGAGAAATTTCATTCCGTTGAACCAAAACGAGTAATACTGGCCAAGCTAAGCCATCTCAGTGATTCCATGCCTGTGAAAGACTTAAGAAAGTGATTTTGACCTACTGACTACTAAGGCCTACTGCTGGCTGAATATACGAAATGGCTCGATCCTGAGTGAAATGTCCCGAAATAAGAACAAACACCTATGAATTCATTTAAATTATTATCGTGCCTTTTTTTTATAACTTTTTATTGATAGTTTTCTCTCGTTTCTATTGTCTTCTTTATAATTTGTTTCTCAATTATTTTTCCCACTTTTTCACCTTCTTTATTTGTTCTTTCCCTCAGTCAACCAACGTTGTATATCTTCCATTGCATTCAGTTGTCTTCCCGATGTGTTGCTCTTCCTTCTTCAAATAGGTCCTTACTTTGTCTACTACTCTTTTTATTTTTCTGAGACGGGGACAATACACACCCACCGCAATGATAGAGAGGCTTAACAGAGATTTGCTAAGTGCATTGCATATGGGACGATAAGATTGAAGGCTAATCACACAGAACACTGACGAAAAAATGACAGACATACTCTCAATCACTTGATTTTCGACATAGCCGACAGCAAATGGTATGCTGTACAGGAAACAAAGAACTGTGGATGTACTATCAACGATGTGGAGAAAGGACTACTTCTTGCTATTTTGATATGTTACTATTGCACAAAGGAATTTCACCTTTTTATTAGCATGGATAATGAGTTGACGCAGGTGTGAAACAGTTTCGCCTGGCACTCAGGTCTCCAGTATCATGTCAAGGAAATCATCTATCCATACTTTTATATTATTTTTAAATTTTCATGTCTACCGCCATTACTACCTCTTTACTCGCCGCCATTGCTTCCACGACCATTATTTTCACTTCCGTAAACCTCACTCCAGTGCCTCCGATGTGCCCACCACCTTCATGGCCACCTACAGGCAATGGTCCTCTCTTTTCACAACCACCAAAACAATTCCATGCCTGTACGTCTTTTGCAGATCAGGATGTCCCAGTGATGGAGTTCCTCACTGCAGTCACATGCACCTTCTACAAGAGTGTTAGCAGTGCGGCAACCTTAATACCAGTCATTGCAAATTATATATCAAGCAAAGTCAGTACCAACAGATTCACCTTTGGTCTTACATAACATTTATGTCATTATCTATCTATCTCTCTGTCTATTTGTCTAGCTATCTGTCTGTCTACGTACCTCTCTATATATATCTGTCTATATATCTATCTATCTATCTAACTATTTATCTGTATCTATCTATCTATCTATCTATCTGTTTCTTTTCTCTTTGTTTACCTGTCCTACTTTCATTCATGAAACACATTATTTATGTACCAATAGAAATAACTGAGGTTCACTTATGCTTTTCAGTCTGCTTAAATCTACTGATATTATTATTTATCATGAACTGAAAGGATGAGTAAGGGTCAGTTGCTTTTATCAGTCCAATATTTATTGATCGATGTTATGTATCTGTACACTGTTTCATCAGAAACTACCTGGGTATCAGGGGAATCGGTGAAACTTAGCGACCGTAACCACCGCCACCACCACCACGACCACCGCCACCTCCGAAGCCTCCTCCACCTCCTTTCACAATGATGATTCGGCCGCCACCGCCACCGCCACCATAGCCGCCACCACCACCACCAAATCCACCGCCACCGCCACCGCCACCGCCACCGCCACCACCATAACGGCCTCCACCAGCGGAGGTGGTGACCACTAGGATGGCGAGGCCGAGCAAAGTCACCAGCAACTTCTGTGGGAAAGAAACAACACAACTAACACACGGGAAGCACAGGCGTTCTCACTATTTAAAAACCATCATAGATCTGCACTAAAGCCGTCGATTTTATCCAACTATTATACGCTCATGTCAGTTTCATCAAGATATTTTAACACACTGTCATATTTATTTGGACGTATCTTTCCCATGCTAGTTCATTCATTTTATCTGTCTATAGCCAGACACCATAATTCCTTAAGAAGTGGCCGTTTAACTTTGAGTTAGTTGTTTTATGGTGAGGGGAAATGACCCTCCGCCAACCTACTTGTTGACACGTAGGGAACACAAAAGGGTTGGTGTAATTGGTTTCCAGCGCTGTAAATAGTTTTTGACTTACAGAAAATCATTAGGCTTATCACTGATTGTAAAGCCACCTGAAGAAGAAAGAAGAGTAATAAAAAGTGATAGGAAATCTGGGAGAAAGACGAATAGAGGAGGACAAACACAGAAAAAAGAATGATGAAGGTAATGGAAGAATTATGCAGCACTGCATCAAATGAGTGAAAGATGGTTGCCACCACCGACCACCTATTGAATCCTAAACTCTCTACATCAACCAATTATTATCTCATACCACTTCCATCAAGTTTATCATTTTATGGTGGATAGGTCAAGTTGTATTTTTTTTCATATCAGTTTAGTCAGATAACTGCATGTTAGCTAACTGAGAGAGAGAGAGAGAGAGAGAGAGAGAGAGAGAGAGAGAGAGAGAGAGAGAGATGGAGTGCCGGAACAAAAGAACCAGATGAAGGGATATATTCCATATTAGTAGAAAGCTGAAACTGAAGAGATCAGATCGCTACTATTAAATCAGTATAAAAAAAATACCTGAAGAGGTTTCTGGCCTGCAGTGGATACAAACAGGCTGATATTGATGAAAAATGTAAACTAAACCATTCCACCTGCACACCTCCTATCCTGCCACATTACTCCAGAACCCACACCCGCTGAGCCAAGAGACTCACCATGTTTAGGACCAGAAAGGAGACTAACCTGCAGCAGTGAGGCCGCACCAGGCTTATATACACAGCCAGTCACACTTCTCCTTGATCATGCATCAGGACGACCTGATTTTTGTCTCAGCACCTGGACAGTAAGGTTCCGGAATCATGCATAGTCACGGGAGAATGTTTTTGTGAAGAATGAACGGGTTTATAATGAAATTCAGAATACAGTGCTGTTTCATCTCAGTACATTTTTGACCAACCATCCTTTCTCTTTATTCCTGGGTCATTCGTCTTTCCTGATCACCATCTTAGTTTTCTGTTTGTTTTTCTTACTCATAGCATCTCCCGTTTACACCCGTCTTTTCCTTTCTCTATATCCTCAGTGTTGCTTTATCTTATATTGTCTACACTTTGGTTACGAGGAATTTCACTCAGCTCAATCACAACGAATGAAGCTAACCGAACTAGATTATCTCAGTGCATGATCCTTTATGACCGATTGGATTACAAGGCTTACTGTCAGTTGAATAGATCGTCTGGAGTTAACGGAAATGAAAAAGCCCGAATAATGATTAAAAATTTATGAGGTCATTGAAATCTTTCGTGATTCATTTTTTTTTTTTTTTATTTGGGGGGGAGTGTTGTATATATTGATAGGTTTGAGTCTTTTTTCATTTTTCACATCACACTTTTTTTTTTTTTACTCTTCCACTTCCGTTGTTTGTCTTTTTCCCTACAGCCTTTCTTCACGTTCCATCTTATTACGATAATGTTTTTGCTTATTTCTCATTTCGATCCTTACTTTCCTCCATCAATTTTAACACGTTACCTGTAGCAGTCATGGGGAGTTTCAGTTGTATGCCATGTAACTTAAGCAAGTTCGCTCATCTTCGACGACCACTGATTTTCCTCAACACACACACACACACACACACACACACACACACACACGATGGATGAGTAATTTTACGAGAAATTTACATTCATAGACAATGAGCTTTCCTATAACTTTCAAGCTTCATGTTTCCTTGAGCTCAAGAGACATATATAACTAAAAGAATACGGCAGTGTTAAGTCCATAAATGCTCTTGTAGTATCATGTTTAACATGCACTCATTCTATGCTTAATATCAGTCGAATATTCTCAGTCTGTTTTGGAAGATTTCAGAGGCCTTGGACGTGATTTATAATTTATATTTGTTGGGCTGTACATAGGATCATACGTCACGATCTGGGTGTTTGTGGGAACGGTGTAACTTAAACCACGGAAGCCATCTCCACCACCAAAGTCGTCGCCGCAGACGCCACCACCACCACTTATCAGAATGACTGATGACCCAGCCGCCACCTCCACAGCCGCTGCCTCCTTTTTCATTACCGTCTCTCACAGTGAAGAAATGGTCGCCACCGTCATCACAATATCTCCCACCACCAAATCCACCGCAGCAGCCACGGTAGCCAAACAGACCAGCGGAAGTGGTGGCCACAAAGAGGGTAAGGTCGAGTAGAGTCACCAGCAGCTTCTGTGGAATGAAACGGCTCACAGAACGCACAGAAAACACAGATGTTATCAATATTTATCATCCATCTAAAATCTGCGTTTACAGTACTTTACCAGTATTATTATTCTCCATCAATTCCATCAAGCCATAAATACTCCTCAATTGATTTATTAAAATAACTATGGCATCCTAGTTCCATTCAGCCATGTTACCACACAGTCTCCATTAAGCCGTTTTATCCCAGACGAACACAATCAACCTATTTATTTATCATACCACTTCCATCGTTACATTTTTTTTTTCATATCACGTTAGTCAACTCCCTACTAACTATTACTCATTGTTAACTAATTCCCTCTGTATCCCGTGACGTGAACTCCGGCAACTGATTATCTACTATTCATACTGGAAGGCAAATAAATAATAAGAGTTTGTGGTAATGATAGGCTAGAGAGAGAGAGAGAGAGAGAGAGAGAGAGATGGAGTGGCAGAAAAAGAATCGGATGAAGAGATGTTCATAAATGTTTCGAGCTAAAATTGAGCAGATTATTAACGACAAAGTTAAAAAAAAAAAAAAAGGATGGGTTCGGGGGATATTTGTCCTGCGGTGGATATACACAAGCTGTTGATGATAAAACCAACCTGTCCATCTGCGAACCCCCTACACTGCCACACCACCCACATCCGCTAAGCCAAGAAACCCACCATACTGAGGACCACAAGAGAGACTAGGTTGCAGGAGTTAGGCCGCACCAGGATGATATACACCGCCGCTCTTGTTCCTCTTTCTTCCGTCGTGGGATGTGCCTCATTTTAAATTCGTGTCTTAGTGAGCGAGATTTCAGGATCATGCAGTCATAGGAGAGTATGTTGATGAAGAATGCACAGGATTATAGTGTTATGGGCACCACTGTACTTCGTTTCCCCTTTATTGGTTTAATCATTCCCTTTCCCTTTCCGTCATCAGTCTGATTTCTTCTCCATATCCTCAGCTTTACCTTCTCTCTCATTGTCCACAGTTTGACAGCGAGAAATTTCATTCCGTTGAATCAAAACGAGTAATACTGGCCAAGCTAAGCCATCTCGGTGATTCCATGCCTGTGAAAGACTTAAGAAAGTGATTTTGACCTATTGACTACTACGGCCTACTGCTGGCTGAATATACGAAATGGCTCGATCCTGAGTGAATTGTCCCGAATTAGAAATAAACACCTGTGAATTCATTTAAATTATTATCGTGCCTTGTTTTTTTAGAACTTTTTGCTGATAGTTTTGTCTCGTTTCTGTTGTCTTCTTTATTATTTGTTTCTCAATTATTTTTCCCACTTTTCCACCTTGATTGTGTTGTTTCTCTCTGTCAACCAATGTTGTATATCTTCCATTGCATTCAGTTGTCTTCCCGTTGTGTTGTTCTTCCTTGTTCAAATAGGTCCTGACTTTTTCTACTGCTCTTTTTTTTTTATTTCTGAGATAGGGACAATACACACCCACTGCAATGATAGAGAGGCTTAACAGAGATTTGCTAAGTGCATTGCATATGGGACGATAAGATTGAAGGCTAATCATACATGACACTGACGAAAAAATGGCAGACATACTCTCAATCACTTGATTTTCGACATAGCCGACAGCAAATGGTATGCTGTACAGGAAACAAAGAACTGTGGATGTACTATCAACGATGTGGAGAAAGGACTACTTCTTGCTATTTTGATGTGTTACTATTGCACAAAGGAATTGCACCTTTTTATTGGCATGGATAATGAGTTGATGCAGATGTGAAACAGTTTCGCCTGGCACTCAGGTCTTCAGTATCATGTCAAGGAAGTAATCTATTCATACTTTTATATATATATATATATATATATATATATATATATATATATATATATATATATTTTCATGTCTACCGCCATTACTACCTCTTTACTCGCCTCCATTGCTTCCACGACCATTATTTTCACTTCCGTAAACCTCACTCCAGTGCCTCCGATGTGCCCACCACCTTCATGGCCACCTACAGGCAATGGTCCTCTCTTTTCACAACCACCAAAGCAATTCCATGCCTGTACGTCTTTTGCAGATCAGGATGTCCCAGTGATGGAGTTCCTCACTGCAGTCACATGCACCTTCTACAAGAGTGTTACCAGTGCACCAACCGTAATACCAGTCATTGCAAATTATATATCAAGCAAAGTCAGTACCAACAGATTCACCTTTGGTCTTATATAACATTTATGTCATTATCTATCTAGCTCTGTCTATTTGTCTAGCTATCTCTCTGTCTACGTACCTCTCTATATATATCTGTCTATATATCTATCTATCTATCTAACTATTTATCTGTATCTATCTATCTATCTATCTATCTGTTTCTTTTTGTCTTTGTTTACCTGTCCTTCTTTCATTCATGAAACACATAATTTATGTACCAATACAGAAAACTGAGGTTCAGTTATGCTTTTCAGTCTCCTTAAATCTACTGATATTATTATTTATCATGATCTGAAAGGGTGAATAAGGGTCAGTTGTTTTTATCAGTGCAATATTTATTGATCGATGTTATGTATCTGTACACTGTTTCATCAGAAACCACCTGGGTATCAGGGGAATCGGTGAAACTTAGCGACCGTAACCACCGCCACCACCACCACGACCACCGCCACCAAAGCCTCCACCGCCACCTCCGAAGCCTCCTCCACCACCTTTCACAATGATGATTCGGCCGCCACCGCCACCGCCACCATAGCCGCCACCACCACCACCAAATCCACCGCCACCACCACCGCCACCGCCACCACCATAACGGCCTCCACCAGCGGAGGTGGTGGCCACTAGGATGGCTAGGCCAAGCAAAGTCACCAGCAGCTTCTGTGGGAAAGAAACAACACAACTAACACGGGAAGCACAGGCGTTCTCACTATTTAAAAACCATCATAGATCTGCACTAAAATTGTCGATGTTATCCAACTATTATACGCTCATGTCAGTTTCATCAAGATATTTTAACACTGTCATATTTGTTTGGACGTATCTTTCCCATGCTAGTTAATTCATTTTATCTCTCTATAGCCAGACGCCATAATCCCGTAAGAGGTGGCCGTTTAACTTTGAGTTAGTTGTTTTATGGTGAGGGGAAATGACCCTCCGCCAACCCACTTGTTGACACGTAGGGAATACAAAAGGGTTGGTGTAAATGGTTTCCAGCGCTGTAAATGATTTTTGACTTACAGAAAATCATTAGGATTATCACTGATTGTAAAGCCACCTGAAGAAGAAAGAAGAGTAATAAAAAGTGATAGGAAATCTGGGAGAAAGACGAATAGAGGAGGACAAACACAGAAAAAAGAACGATGAAGGTAATGGAAGAATTATGCAGCACTGCATCAAATGAGTGAAAGATGGTTGCCACCACCGACCACCTATTGAATCCTAAACTCTCTACATCAACCAATTATTATCTCATACCACTTCCATCAAGTTTATCATTTTATGGTGGATAGGTCAAGTTGTATTTTTTTCATATTAGTTTAGTCAGATAACTGCCTGTTAGCTAACTGAGAGAGAGAGAGAGAGAGAGAGAGAGAGAGAGAGAGAGAGAGAGATGGAGTGCCGGAACAAAGGAACCAGATGAAGGGATATATTCCATATTAGTAGAAAGCTGAAACTGAAGAGATCAGCTACTATTAAATCAGTATAAAAACAAATACCTGAAGAGGTTCTTGGCCTGCAGTGGATATAAACAGACTGATATTGATGAAAAATGTAAACTAAACCATTCCACCTGCACACTCCCTGCCCTGCCACATTTCTCCAGAACCCACACCCGCTGAGCCAAGAGACTCACCATGTTTAGGACCAGAAGGGAGACTAGCCTGCAGCAGTGAGGCCGCACCAGGCTTATATACACAGCCAGTCACACTCTTCTCCTTGATCATGCATCAGGACGACCTGATTTTTGTCTCAGCACCTGGACAGCAAGGTTCCGGAATCATGCATAGTCACGGGAGAATGTTATTGTGAGGAATGAACGGGTTTATAATGAAATTCAGAATACCGTGCTGTTTCATCTCAGCACGTTTATGACCAACCATCCTTTCTCTTTATTCCTGGGTCATTCGTCTCTCCTGATCAACATTTTAGTTTTTTGTTTGTTTGTTTTTCTTACTCATAGCATCTCCCGTTTACACCTCAGTCTTTTCCTTTCTCTATATTCTCAGTGTTGCTTCATCTTATACTGTCTACACTTTGGTTACGAGGAATTTCACTCAGCTCAATCACAACGAATGAACCTAACCGAACTAGATTATCTCAGTGCATGATCCTTTAGGACCTACTGGATTACAAGGCTTACTGTCAGTTGAATAGATCGTCTAGAGCTAACGGAAATGAAAAAGCCCGAATAATGATTAAATAATTATGAGATCATTGAAATCTTTCGTGATTCATTTTATTTATTTTTTATTTGGGGGGGAGTGTTGTATATATTGATAGGTTTGAGCTTTTTTCCATTTTTCACATCACACTTTTTTTTTTACTCTTCCACTTCCGTTATTTGTTTTTTTCCCTACAGCCTTTCTTCACGTTCCATTTTATTCCGATAATGTTTTTGTCTATTTCTCATTTCGATCCTTACTTTCCTCCATCAATTTTAACACGTTACCTGTAGCAGTCATGGGGAGTTTCAGTTGTATGCCAGGTAACTTAAGCAAGTTAGCTCATCTTCGGCGACCACTGATTTTCCTCGAGTAACACACACACACACACACACACACACACACACACACACACACACACACACACACACACACACACACACACACACACACACACACACACACACACACACGCTCGCTGGCTCAGTGGTGTCGTTCTCGCTTGCCATCTGGTAGACGGGAGTTCGAGCCCCGCTCAGGTTGCGAAAACTTTCACTGACGAAGTGGGTGGTTAGTCCCCCTTGAGCAAGGAGACGGGTGTGTGCGTGTCTGAATGTCACAGCCTTGCCCTTAGATCGGACTATATGGGCTCCTAGCTCCCTTCCGGGAGGGTAAAAGCTGACAATCACGACCATCAAGTGATCCTGACCGACCCGGTGAATTACACACACACACACACACACACACACACACACACACACACACACACACACACACACACACACGACGGATGAGTAATTTTACGAGAAATTTACATTCATAGACAATGAGCTTTCCTATAACTTTCAAACTTCATGTTTCCTTGAGCTCAAGAGACATGTATAACTAAAAGAATACGGCAGTGTTAAGTCCATAAATGCACTTGTAGTATCATGTTTAACATGCACTCATTCCATGCTTAATATCAGTCAAATATTCTCAGTCTGTTTCGAAAGATTTCAGAGGCCTTGGACGTGATTTATAATTTATCTTTGTTGGGCTGTACATAGGATCATACGTCACAATCTGGGTGTTTGTGGGAACGGTGTAACTTAAACCACGGAAGCCATCTCCACCACCAAAGTCGTCGCCGCAGACACCACCACCACCACTTATCAGAATGACTGATGACCCAGCGCCACCTCCACAGCCGCTGCTTCCTTTTTCATTACCGTCTCTCACAGTGAAGAAATGGTCGCCACTGTCATCACAATATCCCCCACCACCAAATCCACCGCCGCAGCCACGGTAGCCAAACAGACCAGCGGAAGTGGTGGCCACTACGAGGGTGAGGCCGAGTAGAGTCACCAGCAGCTTCTGTGGAATGAAACGGCTCACTTAACGCACAGAAAACACAGATGTTATCATTATTTAACATCCATCTAAAATCTGCGTTTACTTTACCAGTATTATTATTCTACATCAATTTCATCAAGCCATAAATACTCCTTAATTGATTTATTAAAATAACTATGGCTTGCTAGTTCCATTCAGCCATGTTACAACACAGTCTCCATTAAGGCGTTTTATCCCAGATGAACACAGTCATCCTATTTATTTATCATACCACTTCCATCGTTACATTTTTTTTCATATCACCGTAGTCAACTCACTACTCACTATTACTCATAGTTAACTAATTCCCTCTGTATCCCGTGACGTGAACTCCGGCAACTGATTATCTACTATTCATACTGGAAGGCAAATAAATAATAAGAGTTTGTGATAATGATAGGCTAGAGAGAGAGAGAGAGAGAGAGAGATGGAGTGGCACAAAAAGAATCGGATGAAGAGATGTTCTTAAATGTTTCGAACTAAAATTGAGCAGATTATTAAAAAAAAAAAATAAAAAAAATAAAAAAAACTGAGGACAGGTTGGGGGGATATTTGTCCTGCGGTGGATATACACAGGCTGTTGATGATAAACCCAACCTGTCCATCTGCGAACCCCTTACCTTGCCACACCACCCACATCCGCTAAGCCAAGAAACCCACCATACTGAGGACCACAGGAGAGACTAGCCTGCAGGAGTTAGGCCGCACCAGGATGATATCCTCCACAGCTCTTGTTCCTCTCTCATCCGTCGTGGGATGTACCTCATTTTAAATTCGTGTCTTGGTGAGCGAGATTTCGGGATCATGCAATCATAGGAAAGTATGTTGATGAAGAATGCACAGGATTATAGTGTTATGGGCACCACTGTACTTCGTTTCCCCTTTATTGGTTTAATCATTCCCTTTCCCTTTCCGTCTTCAGTCTGATTTCTTCTCCATATCCTCAGTTTTACCTTCTCTGTCTCTTTGTCCATAATTTGACAGCGAGAAATTTTATTCCTTTGAATCAAAACGAGTAATACTGGCCAAGCTAAGCCATCTCAGTGATTCCATGCCTGTGAAAGACTTAAGAAAGTGATTTTGACCTACTGACTACTAAGGCCTACTGCTGGCTGAATATACGAATTGGCACTATCCTGAGTGAAATGTCCCGAATTAGAAATAAACACCTATGAATTCATTTAAATTATTATCGTGCCTTGTTTTTTTAGAACTGTTTGTTGATAGTTTTGTCTCGCTTCTGTTGTCTTCTTTATTATTTGTTTCTCAATTATTTTTCCCACTTTTCCACCTTCATTATTTGTTCTTTCTGTCTGTCAACCAACGTTGTATATCTTCCATTGCATTCAGTTGTCTTCCCGGTGTATTGCTCTTCCTTCTTCAAATAGGTCTTTCTTTTGCGTACTACTCTTTTTTTTTTCTGAGATGGGGACAATACACACCCACTGCAATGATAGAGGCTTAACAGAGATTTGCGAAGTGTGTTGCATATGGGACGATAAGATTGAAGGCTAATCACACAGGTCACTGACGAAAAAATGACAGACATACACTCACTCACTTCATTTGCTACATAGCCGACAGCAAATGGTATGCTGTACAGGAAACAAAGAACTGTGGATGTACTATCAACGATGTGGAGAAAGGACTACTTCTTGCTATTTTGATATGTTACCATTCCACAAAGGAATTGCACCTTTTTATTGGCATGGATAATGAGTTGATGCAGATGTGAAACAGTTTCGCCTGGCACTCAGGTCTCCAGTATCATGTCAAGGAAGTAATCTATTCATACTTTTATATTATTTTTAAATTTTCATGTCTACCACTATTACCACCTCTTTACTCGCCGCCATTCCTTCCACGACCATTATTTTCACTTCCGTAAACCTCACTCCAGTGCCTCCGATGTGCCCACCACCTTCATGGCCACCTACAGGCAATGGTCGTCTCTTTTCACAACCACCAAAGCAATTCCATGCCTGTACGTCTTTTGCAGATCAGGGTGTCCCAGTGATGGAGTTCCTCACTGCAGTCACATGCACCTTCTACAAGAGTGTTAGCAGTGCACCAACCGTAATACCAGTCATTGCAAATTATATATCAAGCAGAGTCAGTACCAACAGATTCACCTTTGGTCTTACATAACATTTATGTCATTATCTATCTATCTCTTTGTCTACTTGTCTAGCTATCTATCTGTCTTTGTACCTCTCTCTATATATCTGTCTATCTATCTATCTATCCAACTACTTGTCTGTATCTATCAATCTATCTATCTGTTTCTCTTTGTCTTTGTTTGCCTGTCTTACTTTTATTCATGAAACACATAATTTATGTACAAATACAGATAACTGAGGTTCAGAAAAGCTTTTCAGTCTTTTTTAACCTACTGATATTATTATTTATCATGAACTGAAGGAGTCAGTAAGGGTCAGTTGCTTTTATGAGTGCTATATTTATTGATCGATGTTGTGTATCTGTACACTGGTTAATCAGGAACCACCTGGGTATCAAGGGAAACGGTGAAGTTTAGCGACCGTAACCACCGCCACCACCACCACGACCACCGCCACCATAGCCTCCACCGCCACCTCCGAAGCCTCCTCCACCTCCTTTCACAATGATGATTCGGCCGCCACCGCCACCGCCACCATAGCCGCCACCACCAAATCCACCGCCACCGCCACCGCCACCGCCACCACCATAGCGGCCTCCACCAGCGGAGGTGGTGGCCACTAGGATGGCGAGGCCGAGCAAAGTCACCAGCAGCTTCTGTGGGAAAGAAACAACACAACTAACACACGGGAAGCACAGGCGTTCTCACTATTTAAAAACCATCATAGATCTGCACTAAAATTGTCAATGTTATCCAACTATTATACGCTCAAGTCAGTTTCATCAGGATATTTTAACACACTGTCATATTTATTTGGACGTATCTTTCCCATGCTAGTTCATTCTTTTTTTCTGTCTCTAGCCAGACGCCATAATCCCGTAAGGGGTGGCCGTTTAACTTTGAGTTAGTTGTTTTATGGTGAGGGGAAATGACCCTCCACCAACCCACTTGTTGACACGTAGGGAACATAAAAGGGTTGATGTAAATGGTTTCCAGCGCTGTAAATGGTTTCTGACTTACAGAAAATCATTAGGCTTATCACTCAATGTAAAGCCACCTGAAGAGGAAAGAAGAGTAATGAAAAGTGATAGGAAATCTGGGATAAAGACGAATAGAGGAGGACAAGCACAGAAAAAGAATGATGAAGGTAATGGAAGAATTATGCAGCACTGCATCAGATTAGTGGATGATGGTTGCCACCATCGACCACCTATTAAATCCCAAACTATCTTCATCAGCCCATTATTATCTCATACCACTTTCATCAAGTTTATCATTTTAAGGTGGATAGGTCAAGATATATGTATTTCATATTACTTTAGTCAGATCACTGCCTGTTAGCTAACTGAGAGAGAGAGAGAGAGAGAGAGAGAGAGAGGGAGAGAGAGAGAGATGGTGAGGGAGATGGAGTGCCAGAACAAAAGAACCAGATGAAGGGATATATTCCATATTAGTAGAGAGCTGAAACTGAAGAGATCAGCTACTACTAAATCAGTATAAAAAAAATACCTGAAGAGGTTTTTAGCCTGCAGTGGATACAAACAGACTGATATTGATGAAAAATGTAAACTAAACCATTCCACCTGCACACCCCTACCCTGCCACGTTACTTCAGAACCCACACTCGCTGAGCCAAGAGACTCACCATGTTTAGGACCAGAAGGGAGACTAGCCTGCAGCAGTGAGGCCGCACCAGGCTTATATACACAGCCAGTCACACTCTTCTTGATCATGCATCAGGACGACCTCATTTTTGTCTTAGCACTTGGACAGTAAGGTTCCGGATTCTTGCACAGTCACAGGAGAATGTTTTGATGAGGAATGAACAGGTTTATAATGAAATTCAGAATACAGTGTTGTTTCATTTCAAAGCATTCTTGACTAACCATCCTTCCTCTTTATTCCTGGGTCATTCTTCTCTCTTGTCCTACCTCTTACTTTACTTTTTTTTTCCCCCTCAAAGCATCTTCCTTTTACTCGTCAGTTTCTTTCCTTTCTCTATATCCTCAGTGTTGCTTTATCTTATATTGTCTTCACTTTGGTTACGAGGAATTTCACTCAGCTGAATCACAACGAATGAAGCTAACTGAACTTAATTATCTGAGTGCATGATCTTTTATGACCTATTGGATTACAAGGCTTACTGTCAGTTGAATAGATAATCAGTGTTAACGGAAATGAAAAAGCCCGAATAAGGATTAAATACTTATGAGATCATTGAAATCTTTCGTGATTCGTTTTAATTATTTTTTATTTGGGGGGGAGTGTTGTATATACTGATAGGTTTGACTCTTCTCTCCATTTTTCTCATCGCACTTTATTTCCTTGATCTTCCACCTCCGATATTTATCTTTTACCCTATACCCTTTCTTCACGTTCCATCTTATTCCGATATTGTTTTTGACTATTTCTCATTTCGATCCATACTTTCCTCCATCATTTTCAACACGTTTCCTTTAGCAGTCATGGAGAGTTTCAGTTGTATGCCAGGTAACTTAAGCAAGTTTGCTTATCTTCGGCGACCACTGATTTTCCTCGAGTAACACACACACACACACACACACACACACACACACACACACACACACACACACACACACGACGGATGAGTAATTTTACGAGAAATTTACATTCATAGACAATGAGCTTTCCCATGACTTTCAAGCTTCATGTTTCCTTGAGCTCAGGAGACATGTATAACTAAAAGAATACGGCAGTGTTAAGTCCATAAATGCACTTGTAGTATCATGTTTAACATGCACTCATTCCATACTTAATATCAGTCGAATATTCTCAGTCTGTTTTGAAAGAATTCAGAGGCCTTGGACGTGATTTATAATTTATATTTGTTGGGCTGTACAAAGGATCATACGTCACGATCTGGGTGTTTGTGGGAACGGTGTAAGTTAAACCACGGAAGCAATCTCCACCACCAAAGTCGTCGCCGCAGACACCACCACCACCACTTATCAGAATGACTGATGACCCAGCCGCCACCTCCACAGCCGCTGCCTTCTTTTTCATTACCGTCTCTCACAATGAAGAAATGGTCGCCACCGTCATCACAATATCCCCCACCACCAAATCCACCGCCGCAGCCACGGTAGCCAAACAGACCAGCGGAAGTGGTGGCCACTACGAGGGTGAAGCCGAGCAGAGTCACCAGCAGCTTCTGTGGAATGAAACGGCTCACTGAACGCACATAAAACACAGATGTTATCATTATTTAAGAACCATCTTAAATTATGCGTTTACTTTGCCAGTCATTATTATTCCACATCAATTCCGTCAAGCCATAAATCCTCCTTACTTGCTTTATTAAAATAATTATATCATGCTACTTCCATTCAGCCATTTTACCACACACTTTAAGCCGTTTTATCCCAGATGAACACAATCAATCCATTGTTTTATCATATCACTTCCATCGTTACATTTTATCCATATCACCCTAGTCAACTCACTACTGTTACTTGTAGCTAACTGATTCCCTCTGTATCCTGTGATGTGAACTCCGGCAAATGATAATCCACTATTCATAAAGGAAAGCAAACAGATATGTATGAGTTTGTGGTAATGATAGGCTAGAGAGAGAGAGAGAGATGGAGTCGCAGAGAAAGAATCAGATGAAGAGATGTTCATAAATGTACCGAGATAAAATTGAGCAGATTATTAACCACAAGGATAAAAAAAAAAAAAAAAAAAAAGGAGGGGTTGGGGGGATATTTGTCCTGCGGTGGATATACACAGGCTGTTGATGATAAACCCAACCAGTCCATCTGCGAACCCCCTACCTTGCCACACCACCCACATCCGCTAAGCCAAGAAACCCACCATACTGAGGACCACAAGAGAGACTAGCCTGCAGGAGTTAGGCCGCACCAGGATGATATACACCGCCGCTCTTGTTCCTCTTTCATCCGTCGTGGGATGTGCCTCATTTTAAATTCGTGTCTTGGTGAGCGAGATTTCGGGATCATGCAGTCATAGGAAAGTATGTTGATGAAGAATGCACAGGATTATAGTGTTATGGGGACTACTGTTCTGTCGTTTTCCTTTTTTTTTTTTTTTTAATTCCCTTTCCCTCTTCAATTTTCTTTGCTCTTCATACCCCCAGCTTTACTTTTTCTTGCTTTGTCCACAATGTGACTGAGAGAAATTTCAATCCGTTGGATCAAAACTGGTAATACTAGCCAAGCTAAGCCAATTCAGTGTTTGCATGCCTGTGAAAGACTTAAGAAAGCGTTTTTTACCTACTGACTGCTAAAGCTTACTCCTGGCTGAATGTACGAGGAGGCGTTATCCGGAGTGAAGCTCTGGATGTTGATAGGAAGCGTTAGGAGGAACACACTGACGTGGTTTGGCCATGTGGAGAGGGTTGAGGGTGAGAGACTGACGAGGAGAGTGTATGTGAGTGAGGTGGAGGGGAGAGAAGGAGGGGGAGGCCGAGGATGAGATGGAGGAATGGGATGGAGAGGTATATGAGAGAGGGGGGTGTGAGTTGGGAGCAGGGCAGTGAAATGGCGGGGGACAGGGCGACGTGGAGGCGATTTGTTTGTGGCCACCACGTACGGGATTGAGGCGTCTGGCAATAGATAGATAGACACACAGATAGGAATAAATACTTATGAAGTCATTTAAATTATTATTGTGCCTTTTTTTTTTATAAGTATTTGTTGATAGTTTTGTTTCGTTTCTTTTTTATTCTTTATTATTTGTTTCTCAACTATTTTCTCCCACTCTTCCACCTTCAATATTTGTTCTCTCTCGCTGTCATCCGGCTTTGTATATTTTCCATTACATTCAATTTTCTTCCCGTTGTGTTGTTCTTTATTCTTCAGCTAGGTCCTTACTTTATTTACTACTGTTTTTTTTTTTTTCTGAGATGGGGACGACACATACTCATTGTAGTGACAGAGAGGCATGAAAGAGATCTGCCAAGTGCGTTGAATAGGGGACGATCAGATTCAGGACTTAGTCTATCACACAGGGCGCTGACGAAAAAATGACATACATGCCTTCATTCACTTTATTTTCGACATAGCCGACAGAAAATGCTATGCTGTACAGGTAACTGAGAACTGTGAATGTACTATTGTCGATGTGGAAAAAAGATTACTTCATGCTATTTTGATATGTTACTAGTGCTGTAAGGAATGTCATTTCTTTATGGGCATGGATAAGTTGTAAATCAGTTTCGCCCTGCACTCAATTCTCCAGTATCATGTCAAGGAAGTAATCTATTCATACTTTTGTATTTTTTTGAATTATCATATCTGTCACTATTACTACCTCTTTACTCGCCGCCATTGCTTCCACGACCATTATTTTCGCTTCCGTAAAGCTCACTCCAGTGCCTCCGATCTGGCCACCACCTTCATGGCCACCTAGAGGCAATGGTCCTTTATTTTCACAACTACCAAAGCAATTCCATGCCTGTACGTCTTTTGCAGATCAGGATGTCCCAGTGATGGAGTTCCTCACTGCAGTCACATGCACCTTCTACAAGAGTGTTAGCAGTGCGGCAACCTTAATACCAGTCATTGCAAATTATATATCAAGCAAAGTCAGTACCGGCAGCTTCACCTTCGGACTTACATAACATTTATGTCAGTATCTATCTATCTCTCTATCTCTCTAGCTATCTACCTATGTACCTTTCTCTCTCTCTATCTATCTGTTTATCTATCTATCTAACTACTTATCTATATCAATCTATCTATCTATCTGTTTCTCTTTGTCTTTATTTGCCTGTCATGCTTTCATTCACGAAACACATAATTTATGTACAAATACGGATAACTGAGGTTCAGATATGCTTTTCAGTCCCTTTAAATCTACTGATATTATTATTTATCATGAACTGAAAGGGTGAGTAAGGGTCAGTTGCTTTTATCAGTGCTATATTTTTTGATCGATGTTATGTATCTGTACACTGGTTCATCAGGAACCACCTGGGTATCAGGGGAATCGGTGAAGCTTAGCGACCGTAACCACCGCCACCACCACCACGACCACCGCCACCATAGCCTCCACCGCCACCTCCGAAGCCTCCTCCACCACCTTTCACAATGATGATTCGGCCGCCACCGCCACCGCCACCATAGCCGCCACCACCGCCACCAAATCCTCCGCCACCGCCACCGCCACCGCCACCACCATAGCGGCCGCCACCAGCGGAGGTGGCGGCCACTAGGATGGCGAGGCCGAGCAAAGTCACCAGCAGCTTCTGTGGGAAAGAAACAACACAGCTAATACACGGGAAGCACAGGCGTTCTCACTATTTAAAAACCATCATAGATCTCCACTAAAGCTGTCGATGTTATGCAACTATTATACGCTCATGTCAGTTTCATCAAGATATTTTAAAACATTGTCATATTTAACTGGACGTATCTTCCCCATGGTCGTTCATTCTTTCTATATGT
This sequence comes from Coenobita brevimanus, assembly GCF_032717465.1. Taxonomy (NCBI): domain Eukaryota; kingdom Metazoa; phylum Arthropoda; class Malacostraca; order Decapoda; family Coenobitidae; genus Coenobita; species Coenobita brevimanus. Next base: position 43,057,398 of record NC_137003.1, on the reverse strand, counting down.
CTATAGCCAGACGCCATAATCCCGTAAGGGGTGGCCGTTTAACCTTTAGTTAGTTGTTTTACGGGAAGGGGAATTGACCATCCACCAACCCACTTACTGACACATAGGGAACACAATAGGGTTGGTGTAAATGGTTTCCATCGCTGTAAATGGTTTCTGGCTTACAGGAAATCATTAGGCTTATCTTTCAATGTATAGCCACTTGAAAAGGAAAGAAGAGTAATAAAGAGTGATAGGAAAAGTGGGAGAAAGAGTAATCCAGGAGGACAAACGCAGAAAATATGATAAAGGTAATGGAAGAATTATGCAGCACTGCATCAAGTGAGTGGATGATGGTTGCCACTACCGACCACCTGTTAAATCCCAAACCCTCTATACATCAGCCCATTATTATCTCATACCACTTCCATCAAGTTTATCATTTAATGGTGGCTAGATCAACTTATAATTATTTCATATTAGTTTAGTCAGATCACTGTCTGTTAGCTAACTGAGAGAGAGAGAGAGAGAGAGAGAGAGAGAGAGAGAGAGAGAGAGAAAGAGAGAGTGAGAGAGAGACACACACACACACAGACAGACAGACAAACAGACAGACAGACAGAGACGGACAGACAGACAGACAGAGACAGAGACAAAGACAGAGAGAGATGATGAGGGAGATGGAGTGCCAGATCAAAAGAACCAGATGAAGGAATATATTCCATAGTATTAGAGTGCTGATACTGAAGAGATCAGCTACTACTAAATCAGAATAAAAAAAATACCTGAAGAGGTTTTTGACCTGCAATGGATACAAACAGACTGATATTGATGAAAAATGTAAATTAAACCATTCCACCTGCACACCCCTACCCTGCCACATTACTCCAGAACCCACACCCACTGAGCCAAGAGACTCACCATGTTTAGGACCAGAGGGGAGACTAGCCTGCAGCAGTGAGGCCGCACCAGGCTTATATACACAGCCAGTCACACTCTTCTCCTTGATGATTCATCAGGTCGACCTGATTTTTGTCTCAGCACTTGGACAGTAAGGTTCCGGAATCATGCACAGTCACGGGAGAATGTTTTGGTAAGGATTCAACGGGTTTATAATGAAATTCGGAATACAGTGCTGTTTCATCTCAGCACATTTTTGACCAACCATCCTTCCTCTTTATTCCTGGGTCATTCGTCTATCCTGATCAACATCTTAGTTTTTTGTTTGTTTTTCTTACTCATAGCATCTCCCGTTTACACCTCAGTCTTTTCCTTTCTCTATATCCTCAGTGTTGCTTTATCTTATACTGTCTACACTTTGGTTACGAGGAATTTCACTAAGCTCAATCACAATGAATGAAGCTAATCGAACTAAATTATCCGAGTGCATAATCTTTTATGACCTATTGGATTACAAGGCTTCCTGTCAGTTGAATAGATCGTCTGGAGTTAACGGAAATGAAAAAGCCCGAATAAGGAATAAATACTTATGAGATTATTGAAATCTTTCCTGATTCTATTTATTAATTTTTTATTGCGGGGGGGGGGGAGGTTGTATATATTGATAGGTTTGAATTTTTCTCATCGCACTTTATTTCTTTGCTCTTCCACCTCCGATATTTATCTTTTACCCTATACCCTTTCTTCACGTTCCATCTTATTCCGCTAATGTTTTTGACTATTTTTCATTTCGGTCCTTACTTTCCTCCATCATTTTCAACACGTTTCCTTTAGCAGTCGTGAGGAGTTTCAATTGTACGCCATGTAACTTAAGCAAGTTTGCTCATCTTCGGCGACCACTGATTTTCCTCGAGTAACACACACACACACAGGACGGATGAGTAATATTATGAGAAATTTACATTGATAGACAATGAGCTTTCCCATAACTTTCAAGCTTCATGTTTCCTTGAGCTCCAGAGACATGCATAACTAAAAGAATACGGCAGTGTTAAGTCCATAAATGCACTTGCAGTATCATGTTTAACATGCACTCATTCCATGCTTAATATCCGTCCAATATTCTCGGTCTGTTTTGGAAGATTTCAGAGGCCTTGGACGTGATTTATAATTTATATTTGTTGGGCTGTACATTGGATCATACGTCACGATGTGGGTGTTTGTGGGAACGGTGTAACTTAAACCACGAAAGCCATCTCCACCACCAAAGTCGTCCCCGCAGACACCACCACCACCACTTATCAGAATGACTGATGACCCAGCCGCCACCTCCACAGCCGCTGCCTCCTTTTTCATTACCGTCTCTCACAATGAAGAAATGGTCGCCATCGTCATCACAATATCCCCCACCACCAAATCCACTGCCGCAGCCACGGTAGCCAAACAGACCAGTGGAAGTGGAGGCCACATCGAGGTTGAGGCCGAGTAGAGTCACCAGCAGCTTCTGTGGAATGAAACAGCTCACTGAACGCACAGAAAACAGATGTCATCATTTATTTAAGAACCATCTTAGATGATGCGTTTACTTTACCAGTCATTATTATTCTACACCAATTCCATCAAGCCATAAATCCTCCTTACTTGCTTTATTAAAATAATTATATCATGCTACTTCCATTCAGCCATTTTACCACACACTTTAAGCCGTTTTTAGATGTTTACAATCAGTCCATTGTTTTATCATATCACTTCCATCGTTACATTTTACCCATATCACCCTAGTCAACTCACTACTATTACTTGTAGCTAACTGATTTCCTCTGTATCCTGTGATGTGAACTCCGGCAAATGATAATCCACTATTCATAAAGGAAAGCAAACATATGTATGAGTTTGTGGTAACGATAGGCTAGAGAGAGAGAGAGAGAGAGAGAGAGAGAGAGAGAGAGAGAGTCGCAGAAAAAGAATCAGATGAAGAGATGTTCATAAATGTACCGAGATAAAATTGAGCAGATTATTAACCACAAGGATAAAAAAAAAAAAAAAAAAAGGAGGGGTTGGGGGGATATTTGTCCTGCGGTGGATATACACAGGCTGTTGATGATAAAACCAACCAGTCCATCTGCGAACCCCCTACACTGCCACACCACCCACATCCGCTAAGCCAAGAAACCCACCATACTGAGGACCACAAGAGAGACTAGCCTGCAGGAGTTAGGCCGCACCAGGATGATATACACCGCCGCTCTTGTTCCTCTTTGATCCGTCGTGGGATGTGCCTCATTTTAAATTCGTGTCTTGGTGAGCGAGATTTCGGGATCATGCAGTCATAGGAAAGTATGTTGATGAAGAATGCACAGGATTATAGTGTTATGAGCACCACTGTACTTCGTTATCCCTTTATTGGTTTAATCATTCCCTTTCCCTTTCCGTCTTCAGTCTGATTTCTTCTCCATATCCTCAGTTTTACCTTCACTCTCTTTGTCCACAATTTGACAGCGAGAAATTTCATTCCGTTGAATCAAAACGAGTAATACTGGCCAAGCTAAGCCATCTCAGTGATTCCATGATGTGAATGACTTAAGAAAGTGATTTTGACTTACTAACTACTAAGGCCTACTGCTGGCTGAATATACGAAATGGCGCTATCCTGAGTGAAATGTCCCGAATTAGAAATAAACACTTATGAATTCTTTTAAATTATTATCGTGCCTTTTTTTTTTTTTTTTAACTTTGTTGATTGTTTTGTCTCGTTTCTGTTGTCTTCTTTTTTATTTGTTTCTCAATTACTTTTCCCACTCTTCCACCTTCATTATTTGTACTTTCTCTCTGTCAACCAATGTTGTATATCTTCCATTATTCTGTTTTCTTCCCGTTATGTTGCACTTCTTTCTTCAAATAGGTCCTTACTTTGTCTACTGCTTTTTTTTTTCTTTTTTTTCTGAGGTGGGGACAATACACACCCACTGCAGTGATAGAGAGGCTTAACAGAGGTTTGCCAAGTGCGTTGCTTATGGGACGATAAGATTGAAGGCTAATCACACAGAACACTGACGAGAAAATGACAGACATACTCTCACTCACTTCATTTTCGACATAGCCGACAGAAAATGCTGTACCCTACAGGTAACAAAGAACTGTGGATGTACTATCAATGATGTGTAAAAACGATTACTTCATGATATTTTGACATGTTACTACTATCCATTTCAGACCCCATGAGGCATTGTTTCTCGCAAATATGTTCTAAACAAACAATTGGATCAATATGACATTTTGGCACAGCTTCTTTGACACCGTCCCCTAATTTATGGCACTACAGTGCATTGCCAAGTGTGTTTCATTAAGGAGTTTACTCTTGGCTTTGAAGGCGAAGCTGGCAAGAGCCGAGTAGATATTCGGACAGTGGAAGGTTTTACGTGACGTAGTTGTGACCTGTACCACCTCTCACTCCACTCCCGTCTTCCCCTGTCCGAATGTCTACTCGGCTCTTGCCAGCTTCGCCTTCAATGCCAAGAGTAAACTCCTTAATGAAGCACACTTGGCAATGCACTGTAGTGCCATAAATTAGGGGACGGTGTCAAACAAGCTGTGCCAAAATGTCATATTGATCCAACTGTTTGTTCAGAACATACTTGTGAAAAACGATGCCTCATAGTGTCTGAAATGGATAGTAGTGCTCAATGGAATGTCACTTTTTATTGGCATGGATAATGAGTTGATTGAGGTGTAAGACAGTTTCGCCTGGCACTCAGCTGTCTAGTATCATGTCAAGGAGTTCATCTATTCATACTTTTATATTAACTTGAATTTTCATATCTAGCAGCCGTGGCTCAGTGGGTTAGAGCGCTCCGCTCTGACCGAAGGGTCGGATGATCGAATCCACCCAAGGGTCATTGGTAGACATCAGGAAGGGCATCCGGTCATTAAATGCTACACGCTCCAGTCCAAAAGTCCTCTACCCAGGGGCAGCGCCTTAGCCCTTCTGGGATACCTGGCGTAAAATCAAATTATTTTATTTTATTATATACCGCCATTATTACCTCTTTACACGCCGCCATTGCTGCGACAACCATTACTTCCGCCTCCGTAAACCTCACTCCAGTGCCTCTGATGTAGCCACCACCTTCATGGCCACCTACAGGCAATTGTCCTCTCTTTTCACAACCACCAAAGCAAATCTAAGTCTGTCCGTCTTGAGCATATCAGGATGTCCCAGTGATGGAGTTCCTCACTGCAGTCACATGCACCTTCTACAAGAGTGTTAGCAGTGCGGCAACCGTAATACCAGTCATTGCAAATTATATATCAAGCAGAGTCAGCACCAAAAGCTTCACCTTTAGTCTTACATAACATTTATGTCATTATCTCTCTCTCTCTCTCTCTCTCTCTCTCTCTCTCTCTCTCTCTCTCTCTCTCTCTCTCTCTCTCTCTCTCTCTCTCTCTCTCTCTCTAACTACTTATCTGTATCAATCTATCCATCTGTATCTCTTTGTCTTTGTTTGCCTGTCTTGCTCTCATTCATGAAACACATAATTTATGTACAAATACGGATAATTGAGGTTCAAGAATGCTTTTCAGTCTGTTTTAATTTACTGACATTATTATTTATCATGAACTGAAAGGGTGAGTAAGGGTCAGTTGTTTTTATCAGTGCTATATATTTGATCGATGTTATGTATCTGTACACTGGTTCATCAGGAACCACCTGGGTATCAAGGGAAACGGTGAAACTTAGCGGCCGTAACCACCACCGTGGCCGCCGCCGCCAAAGCCACCACCACCACCGCCACCATAGCCTCCACCGCCTCCTCCACCGAAGCCGCCACCTCCATATCCTCCACCACCTCTCACAATGATGATTCGGCCGCCACCGCCACCGCCACCATAGCCGCCACCACCACCACCAAATCCACCACCACCGCCACCACCACCACCACCACCATAGCGGCCGCCACCAGCGGAGGTGGTGGCCACTAGGATGGCGAGGCCGAGCAAAGTCACCAGCAGCTTCTGTGGGAAAGAAACAACACAACTAAATTCGGGAAACACAGGCGTTCTCACTATTTAAAAACCATCATAGATCCGCACTAAAGCCGTCGATGTTATCCAACTATTATATGCTCATGTCAGTTTCATCAATGTATTTTAACACATTGTCATATTTATTTGGACGTATCTTTCCCATGCTAGTTCATTCTTTCTATCTGTCTATAGCCAGATGCCATAATCCCATAAGGGGTAGCTGTTTAACTTTGAGTTAGTTGTTTTACGGTGAGGGGCATTGACCCTTCGCCTACTCACTTGTTGACACGTAGGGAACACATAAGGGTTGGTTATATGGTTACCATCCAGCACTGTAAATGGTTTCTGGCTTACAGGAAATCAATAGGTTTTTCACTCAATGTAAAGCCACCTGAAAAGGAAAGAAGAGTAATAAAAAGTGACAGGAAAAATGGGAGAAATAGGAATAAAGGATGACAGACGCTTAAAAAGAATGGTAGAGGTTACGGAAGAATTATGCAACACTGCGTCAAGTGAATGGGTGGTGGTTGCCACCAGCGAACGCCTACTAAATCCCAAACTCTCTACATCAACCCATTATTATCTCATACCACTTCCATCAAGTTTATCATTTCATGGTGGCTGGATCATGTGATGATTATTTTATATTATTTTAGTCAGATCACTGCCTGTTAGCTAACTGAGAGAGAGAGAGAGAGAGAGAGAGAGAGAGAGAGAGAGAGAGAGAGAGAGAGAGAGAGAGAGAGAGAGAAAGAGAGAGAGAGAGAGAGTGGCAGAACAAAAGAAGAAGATGAAGGGATATACTGGATTTACACAGGCTGCTGCTGTTGATGCTAAATTAAAACTAAACCATTCCACCTGCAACCCACCCCCACTTGCCACACTGCTCCAGCACCCACACCCGTTGAGCCAAGAGACTTACCATGTTTAGGACCAGAGGGGAGACTACCCTGCAGTAGTGAGGTCGCACCAGGCTTATATACACAGCCAGTCACACTCTTCTCCTTGGTCATGCATCAGATCGACCTCATTTTTATCTCAGCACTTGGACAGTAAGGTTCGGGAATCTGCACAGTCACGGGAGAATGCTTTTGTGAGGAATGAAGGGGTTTATAATGAAATTAGGAATACAGTGCTATTTCATGTCGGCACATTCTTGATCAACCATCCTTCCTCTTTATTCCTGGGTCATTCGTCTCTCCTGTTGTATCTCTTTTTCTTTTTTCTGTTTACTCATAGCATCCCCCTTTTACACCTCAGTCTTTTCCTTTCTCTGTGTCCTCGGTGTTGCTTTATCTTATATGTTCTGCACTTTGGTTACGAGGAATTTCGCTTAGCTGAATTACTACGAATGAAGCTAACCGAGCTAAAATATCTGAGTGTATGATCTTTTTTTAACGTCTTAGCTTAAAGGTTTACTGTCAGTTGAATAGATCGTCTGGTGTTAACGGAAATGAAAAAGCCCTAATAAGGATTAAATACTTATGAAATCATTGAAATCTTTGGAGATTCATTTTTTTTTTGGGGGGGGGGTTGTATTTATTGGTAGGCTTGTGTCTTTTCTTCATTTTTTTCGTTTTGCACTTTTTCGTTGCTCTTCCACCTCCTTTATTTTTCTTTTCACCTATACCATTTCTTCACGTTCCATCTTATTCCGATAATGTTTTTCATTACTCTTCGTTTCGATCCGTCCTTTTCTCTATCATTTTCAATATCCTTCCTATAGCAGTCCTGAGGAGTTTTAGTTTTTAGCAGGCTCGCTCATCTTCGGCGACCTCTGATTCTCCTCGAGCAATGCATACATACATACATATATATATATATATATATATATATATATATATATATATATATATATATATATATATATATATATATATATATATATATATTGCACACACACACACACACACACACAGGACGGATGAGTAAATTTATGAGAAATTTACGTTGATAGACAATGAGCTTTCCCATAACTTTCAAGCTTCATGTTTCCTCTAGCTCTAGAGACATGTATAAATATGAAGGAATACAGCAGTGTTAAGTCCATACATAATGCTTGCAGTACAATGTTTAGCATGCGGTCTTTCCATGCGAATTTTCTCAGTCTGTGTTGGAAGATTTCAGAGGCCGTTAACATGATCCATAATTTATAATTGTTGGTTTGTACATAGAATAATAAGTAATCATTTGGGTATTTGTGGAAACTTAAACCACCGAAGCCACCTTCACCACTTACGTCGTCGTCGCCGCCGCAACCACCCACCACCATCTATCGCAGTGACTAATGACACACTCGTCACCTCCACAGCCGTCGCCTCCTTTTCCTTTACCGCTTCTCACAATGAAGAAACGGTCGCCACCGTCATCGCCATTTCCCCCACCACCAAATTCACCGTCGCCGCCACGGTAGCCAAAGAGACCAGCGGAAGTGGTTGCCACTACGAGGTTGAGGTCGAGTAAAGTCACCAGCAGCTTCTGTGGAATGAAACAACTCACTTGACACATGGGGAAACACAGATGTTATCATTATTTAACAACCATCTTAAATCTGTGTTAACTTGACCAGTCATTATTATTATACATCAATTCCATCAAGCCATAAATACCCCTTACTTGCCTTATTAAGATAGCTATTTTACCACACTGTCTCCATTTAGCCGTTTTTTTCCCGGATGAACACAATCAACCCATTGTTTTTTCATACCACTTCCATCGTTACATTTTTTCATACCACCCTAGTCAACTCACTACTATTACTTGTAGCTAACTGATTCCCTCTGTATCCTGTGATGTGAACTCCGGCAACTGATTACCCACTATTCATACTAGAGAACAAATAGATAAATAAGAATTTGTGATAAGAGAGAGAGAGAGAGAGAGAGAGAGAGAGAGAGAGAGAGAGAGAGAGAGCGTGTGTGTGTGGCAGAAAAAGAATCAGTTGACGAGATGAAGTTATAAATGTATTGAGCTAAAATTTAGCAGATTATTAACCGCTAGGTAAAAAAGAAAAGAGGAGGACGAGATATTTGTCCTGCAGTGGGTTTACACAGGATGATGATGAGAAAATAAAGCTAATATGACCAATATACCTGCACACCTCCTACACTGCCACATCACCCCAGCACCCACACCCGCTAAGCCAAGAGACCCACCATACTGAAGAGGACAGGAGAGACTAGACCTCAGGAGTTAGGGCGCCCCAGCCTGACATACATCACCACTCCTGTTCCTCCTTCATCCGTCGTGGGATGTGCCTCTTTTTAAATTCGTATCTTGGTGAGCGAGCTTTCGGGATCATGCAATCATGGGAAAGAATGTTCGTTAAGACTGTACAGGATTTTAATGTTATGGGGACAACCTTTCTGCGTTTCCCTCCCCTCCTTTTTTTAATATTACCTTTCCCTCTCCAATTTCCATTGCTGTCCATATCCTCAGTTTTACTTTATCCCGCTTTGTCCACAATTTGACTGCGAAAAATTTCATTCCGTCGGCTCAAAACGTGTAATGCTAGCCAAGCCAAGCCATCTCAGTGGTACCATGCCTGTGAAAGACTTAAGAAAGTGTTTTTTTACCTACTGAGGCTTTCGCTTGGCTGAATATACCAAGAGACTCTATTCGGTATATCCCGAATAAGGAAAAAAACTTAGGGAGTCATTTAAATTATTATCGTCCTTTTTTTTTATAACTATTTGTTGATTGCTTTGTCTCTTTTGTGTTCTGTTCTTTATTATTTGTGTCTCAATTATTTTCTCCCACTCTTCCACCTTCATTACTTGTTCATTTTCGCTGTCATCCAATGTTGTATATCTTTCATTACATTCAGTTTTATTCCCGTTGTGTTGCTTTTTCTTCATCAAATAGGTCCTTACTTTGTCTGCTAATTTTTTTTTTTGTTTGTTTGTTTGTTTCTGAGATGGGGACAATACACACCCGCTGCAGTGATAGAGAGACTTGAAAGAGATTTACTAAGTGCGTTGAATATGGGACGAATATATTCAGGTCTAAATCTATCACACAGGACGCTGAGGAAAAAATGACTCTGAACTACTCTCACTTACTTCATTTTCGACATAGACAATAGAAAATGCTGTGGTGTACAAGTAACAAAAACTGTGGATGTACTAACGTCGATGCGGAAAAAGGATTACTTCATGCTCTTTTGAAATGTTGCTACTGCTCTAAGGAATTTCACCTTTTTATTGGGATGGATAATGAGATAATGGAGGTGTGAAACAGTTTCGCCTGGCACTCAGATGCCTGCTCATGTTTTCTCTTTACCTTTCTGTAGATCATATGCATATTGTTACAGCAGCGAGATGATAAAGCTGACTGAAACATACTCAAAGTTTACACCGTAGGACTGAGAGGACATGAAACTCTTTCTGCTCCCTCTGCTGCACCTGCTACAAAGGTGTGTAGAAAGACTCTGATATACGTGGTTTTCTTGTCAGAGTCCCATTAACAGGTTATCTATATACTGTACCTAGCATGCATCCCCCAAGGAAAGGGAGGTAGCCGAGACAGGACGAAACACTCCCAATTTACTCATCCACTCAAACACATTCATTCGCAGCGGAAAGAAAAATGAATAATCGAGAAGCCGATTGCCATTGCGTTAACATTGATTTTCTTTCGCTTATTTGATTCAGGACAACTATTTCCACTGTTCACGCTGAAAAAGCTCTCCATGTGTAAGTCCAGCACACACACACACACACACACACACACATATACAGAGAGAGAGAGAGAGAAGGGGGATTTAAACCTATAAATAATTTTCATTGATGAAAACAAAGAACTTTCCCTCAGCTTTTAAGTAAATTGTTCTTTATGCTCGAGAAACATGCATAATTTGTGTATGAGTAGTATGCTTGCAGTATCATGTTTAGGATGTAGTCTGTATATACAGTACTTTTATATATATTTCTTTTAATTTTCGTATAGTTTGCATGGGGAGATTCAGGGACCGTTGACATGATTCATATTCTATATTTGCTGGTCTGTACACAGGTTCATAAGTAACAATTTGGGTATCTGCGGGAACAGTGAATCTTAACGACCGTATCCACCACCACCGTGGCCGCCGCCGCCAAAGCCACCACCACCAGAGCCACCGCCACCATAGCCTCCACCGCCAAAGCCACCACCACCGAAACCACCTCCTCCAAAGCCGCCACCGCCACCACTTTTTTTCACAATGACTGTGGTAACACGGCCGCCACCATAACCGCCTCCGCCACCACCGCCGCCGGAGCCACCACCACCGTAGCCTCCTCCACCGCCTCCGTAGCCTCCTCCACCGCCTCCGTAGCCTCCTCCACCGCCTCCGTAGCCTCCACCACCACCTCCGAAGCCGCCACCTCCTCCACCGCCTTTCACAATGATAATACGGCCACCACCGCCACCATAACCACCACCACCACCACCACCACCAAATCCACCGCCACCGCCACCGAATCCACCGCCGCCACCATAGCCGCCGCCAGCAGAGGTGTTGGCCACCAGAAGGACAAGGCCGAGTGATGTCAACAGCAGCTTCTGCGAAAATAAAAACAAAAACAGATAACAAATGTAACAAGGTGAACTTACAACTGAACAACCATTCTAAACTTCATGCTCACTTTCAGCTCGAAGACTTCATTCCTGAGCTGACTAATTGCCTGCCTGTAACAATAATAAACTGAAAAAAAAAGACGTCCTAGGGCTGAAGTAGTAGTGATCTCCCTGAAAACGAATAAAATCGTCTGGTGAGAGCAAAACGAAAACCAAAAACTAAAGGTCAACAAATTATGGGTTAACAGTAAGCTCTTGAACAAACACAGATAAGTTCAAATGATATAGTTCTTTTCAGTGATTCACATGAGGATTTACGACAAATAACGGAGTGAATTAGCACGGAGAATTTACCGTTCAGTATATGAGTCGTGACTGGATGATTTGATAACAGAAGGGAAATACAGTATTAGAGGAAAAGACATACATTATAAGATTCATGAATATATGTTGTACAGTAGTCAAACTGGGATGGAAAATAAGTCAGTAGGTCAGAGAGAAGATAGTTAGGAATAGCCTTTGTACCGCGGGGAGACTAAACCATGTTCAATGATGAGTGAAGCCAAACCTTTCCACCTGCATAACCCCCTCGTTGCCACACCACCCCAGCACCCACACCACTCCAACCCTGCCGCACCATCCCCACCCTGCCACACTGCTCCCAACCTGCCACACCACTCTTACTCCGCTGCACCATCCCCACCCTGCCACACTCATCCTGCACACCACTCTAGCACCCACACCCGCTGAGCCAAGAGAGTCAGGAGACCCACCATGTTGAGGACCAGAGGGGAGACTAGCCTGCAGCAGTGAGGCCGCGCCAGGCTTATATACACCACCACACGGTTCCTCTACTCACTCAGTCGTCACGAGATCGACCTTACTCTTATCTTATGGCTTTGTGAGTAAATTTCTAAAATCATGCCGAGTCACGAAAGAAAAATTGCGTTGAAGAATGCACGGGATTGTAAAATATTATGGGATACTTTTTCTTTCCTTGTAGCACATTTTAAAATAACCTTCCTTCTTCCCATACTTCACCATCTGTCCTTCATCCGTCTGGCTTATTTGCGTATTCTGTTGTAGTCATGAACTCTCACTTTTTCCACCCTTACTTCTCTCACCATTCTATTACTCTACAAGTAATACCGTTCGCATGAATAAGATCGGCAGGCGGTAACTACACCGTAGCACAAAAGTAGAGGGATCCTTCTGAGAAATAAAAGCGAGTGTTTTTTCCTTCAACTGAGTTAATTCTCCGGCATTTGCTAGATTGAAATACCCTTAAAGAACAGAAAGTAAAATTATCTTCCTTGATATTTTGCTGTTTTTATAATTCAACTGAACTTCCTTTGTTCCTCAATAGTTTTTTTCTGTGCTCTTTCATCTTCCTGATATGTTCTTTTTATGTATTTTTCGTGTTCTGTATTATTAAGTGTTTTTGGTCTTCTTGAAAACTTTATTCTGCCTTTATTGACTTCACTATCCATTTCTGTTATGTTCCTGTTTCTTCTCTAGCAAAAAGTAAAACCCAGTCAGTTCGTGGTAATGTGACCATTGTATAAAAGTCTTTTTCTTGACTATTTATATTAGTAAACCCCTGTAGTTCTAAACATAACTGAGTGTCAGTATAAAGAAAAATAATAATAATTTGGTTTTACGCCAGGTATCCCCGAAGGGCTAAGGCGTTGCCCCTGGGTAGAGGACTTTTGGACTGGAGCGTGTAGCATTTTATGACCGGATGCCCTTCCTGATGTCTACCAATGACCCTTGGGTGGATTCGATCCTCCGACCCTTCGGTCCACTAAGCTTTATTTATACAGCTACAGCATATGATGCATGAAGGTAATAAAGAATCAGAGTACAATGCTTACTAGATATTTGCCAGTTTCGCACAATACATATGAAGCTAGTAAAACTGTGCCTATCGATTTCATTCATTTTCATAGTGCGACCGTTGTATGAAAAACCGAAACCTTTTACCAATATAATACAGTTATTCTCTGTAAACGTTCAGTGCAAACTAAGAACCACATCGTCTGTAGTAGTCAGTCATTGAAAAAAACAAATTGCATGAGAAGAATGACAATTTTTTGCGTGTTTGCGGAGTCGTTTGCCATCTGTCATTAAACTCCTCCTGGATAAATATTGGTGAAACTTGTCATGTATGTAAAACTGATTAGTGTTGATATCTTTCAAGGATAGCAAAGACTCTTCTCCCCTCCCCACACCCATTCCACCCCTGCTCTCAATCCCCATTTATCTACCGAAAAGGGGAGGGTATAACATTTTCGTCCAAAAATCACCAAATTTATCAAGTAAGTCTACATTTCCGCAAAGTCAGTTGGCCTAAAAAATTGATAAGTAAATAAATAAATCAGCATCATCATCATCATCATCTCAATAATAAATTAACTTCAAAGTTTCCTAAGCGATGGGAATATTAATGCATTCATACCGTAATGTACGCACTGCACGTGAATTTACAAATTTGACATGTTCTGCCACGAGAAGACTCATCTGACATTCCTCTGATTCCCCCACGAACGTCTGAGAATGGGATATACTTCTCTCTCATATGCCTTTGTTGTGTGTCTCATATTGCTCTCACAGTAAAATATTTTCATTCATGTAACATCTTACTTCTCCACAGCCGTAGCGCAAGTGTCGAGGCGTCAAGGAACTTTTGACTGTGATTGTACATGTAAGAAAATGTGTGTTTTGATATATTTCTTTGTACCCAAGTACATCGTTTTGCTTACAGAAATTACACCTTAGACAAGCTTTAATAATTTCCCTTGTAGTAAATTCTCGTAATTCATAATACAAAATGCTGATTTACTCCTTATCTATGTCAGACTGTGCTAGAGGCTAATAAATAACCATAGGATAATATCAATAAAGGTTTTATTGCGTACACGAATCCGTAACATTAAACTGGTAAAATTATACTTTCCGAAATATCTGATATGGCTAAATGCAGAGCTTCTCTTTTGTACATTGGATGAACCTCATTTCCATACAATGCCCTCATGTTTTTTTCTTCATGTATCATCTACTATATTTTACGGAAAATCCTGTATCTTTGTATTTTATGATAATCGCGGCAAAACTCAGATTTACTAATATGAACAGAGCGAAGTCACTTTTGAATACTAAATATATATATATATTTTTTTTCAATTAACAGATGCCGTACAATATATGAAATGTATGAATATTTATGGATACCGAGGTTTACACATACTGTATACATGTACTGTAGTTATACTGTATGTAAACATTTATGCGTGTACATATCAGCATATATTTGTGTACTGTACGTCCTTGAAGAAAACTGCCAAATGGATACCTTGCGCTCGAATGTTCTAACTCTTTGCTTCTTTTCTTGGTGTTGCAGTGACGCCGTGATATGGGAAGTATACTAGGATGGTTTTATTTTCGCGAACAGCTGGACTAAAAGTAGCAATATTAGAAGGAGTCGGTCTACCAGTATTTGTGATGAGAGCAGCTTCAGCACCATGTGAAGAAAGAGCAGCAGCAGTGTTATCAACAGCAGGAATATAGTTGTCTCAGTGATATTTCTTGGTTTAAAGCTTGAATGATAATTTAATTAAGGTGTTCCTGCTGTCTAGACACTGAAACAGTATTAATCCTATGTTCAGGTGCGGGTAAGGGGATGGGTCTGTTATGATGTGGCAGGGGTAAACCAGTTCTGCCGTCGGGCCCTGCTGCGGATGTCATTGATTGCATTGCGCAGTTGACCCTTGTGCGGTGTGGTGCGGTGAGGATCTGTCCGTTCTCCGCTTTGGGGCTAAGATGCGAATGAATGTGTTTGAATGGATGAGTAAATAGGGAGTGTGTCGTCCTGTCTCGGCTACCTCCCTTTCCTTGGGGGAAGCAGCCTAGGTATATAGATAGATAGATCATATTTCCTTCTTGTATTTGATTTTACCAACGTTATTGATAGGAGCAGTAATAGATTTAGAGTGAAAATGTAAAGCATATCCATTGGCATTTTCAAAACACTAGGATCGATGGGCAATAAATTTTTGGTTTATTTATTCTTTTTCGTTCCCTATAGCACAGGTGTCGTTGAGATTATACTAAGGTGTCGTTGTTGCTCATATTTTACCTGCAGTTGTAGGGATGGAGGCAGTGATCAACAGTACAACACCAGAAATACACCAGAAATATAAATGATCTTGCCTTCTACCTTGCAGAGACTTGTATTTTATCATATAGTAGTTTTTTTTTAGGCAACCTTTCCTCTGTTTATTCTGCAAAAACTCTCTCAATTTGTAATAAAGAATGTAAATGTGATATACACTGGTATCACACACACACACACACGGATGAGTAGGCTAGCTTATGAGATACGTATACTGTACGTATATAGTAACAAATGGAATGGGACTGCCTATACTGCTGTCCTTGTCTGTTTGCTTGTGTTCATAAGACTCGAATAATTCATGTACGAATACTGCAGTGTGAAATTTTTTCATGCGTGTAATATCATCTTAAACTGGAAATTTACGGGTGCTAATGGATCTAATTAAAGAACATCCCTAGCTTGAAAAGGTAAATCAGTGACGGTGTATTTAATCAGTATTCTATATTTGCTAGTCTGTACATAGGATCATGAGGAACCAACTGGCAGTCTGGGAAAACGGTGAAGCTTAGCGACCATAGCCACCACCGTGGCCGCCGCCACCGCTTCCACCGCCACCGTAACCGCCACCACCAAATCCACCCCCGCCAAATCCACCACCACCATAGCCTCCGCCGCCGCCACCAAAACCGCCACTGCCGCCATGGGTAACAACAGTGGTGGAGTAAGAGACAGTACGTCCCCCTCCGTAATCACCACCTCCGCCGCCGCCACCGCCATATCCTCCCCCTCCGTAGCCTCCTCCGCCACCTCCGAAGCCTCCCCCGCCACCTCCGAAGCCTCCCCCACCATATCCTCCTCCTCCACCTCCGAAGCCTCCGCCTCCATATCCTCCACCTCCACCACCGCCTTTCACAACAATGACACGTCCGCCACCACCGCCATAGCCGCCTCCACCACCACCAGATCCACCACTACCGCCACCATAGCCGCCACCACCAAATCCACCTCCACCACCACCGCCACCATAGCCGCCACCACCAAATCCACCTCCACCGCCACCGAATCCACCTCCGCCGGCGCCGTAGCCGCCGCCACCAGCGGTAGTGGTGGCCACCAGGAGGGCGAGGCCAAGTGTAGTCGCCAGCAGCTTCTGTAGTAAAGAAACAATGCAACTATAACGCGTTTTTTTAAGCTCAAGAAGATCCCAAAGCCCTACCAGTTCAGTTGATTATCTAGTGTATAGTTATTGGAAGGTCGATTTAACTACCAAACAAAGAGACTCATTCAAACTAAACAACTAAGATTCGTCGAATTTCATGCAACCTCGGCCTAATTATTCAAGTTGTGAGCGGCCAAGTTCCTTTAGATAAAAATCATTGTCACTCAGGAAACACGGGTATTTTTATCATTGACTGTCATCATAAACTTGCCCTAAACCCATGGAATCCTTCAGCATTCACTTCTAATTATATTTGTCTAAATCTGCAGTAATTCCATGAGGTTGTTAAAATCCGAATTATTTCTATCAAGCAACAATTAATTCATGGTGGTTCCATAAGGTAATTTCTGTTCCGTACATTTGAGTCAAATTACTATTACAGTGTCTCTTTTAAGCTATTTAATCCCTTAGTCAGTTCCTTCAATCTGTTAATAATACTGCAGTGATAACCAGAATATAACTATTAAAACAACTGTAGACAAAGAGATACATTTACATAACACTTAATCACTGTGCGTTTAGCAATGTTTTTACGAAATTTTAACTGAGGTGTGAAAGACAATGACATACAGAATGATTCTTTAAATAATCTTACATCTGTGAATTATTATCATCAGTGAATCATGGGAAGAATTACGACAAATAGATGTTCAATGAAGCAGGGAATAATGAAAGTAAGCTAGATAACAATAAAACAAATGCAATCGTAGAATGGGAACCTAGAAACAGAGAAGAAGGAAGAGGTACACGAAGAACCAGACAGAAGGGGGAGGTCATTAAAAGTGGCCAGTTGAAACAGCAGACTATTAACTAGTTAAGTCCGGAGGGAAAAGGCTAGGAGAGATCTTTGTCCTGCAATGAACTAAGACAGGCTGATGATGATGATGAAAATAACCCAAACCATTTCACTGGCACAAATCCCACCCCTGCCACACCACCCCAAAGCCCACAGCTGCTGAACCAAGAGACTGACCATATTGGTGAGGACCAGAGGGGAGACTAGCCTGCAGCAGTGAGGCCGCACCAGGCTTATATACATCACCCATTCACTTCCTCTTCTCGCACGGCAATCACGAGGTCTTCCTCAATTTCACTTCAAATCTTGGGGAGTAGGGGATGATAATCTTGCAGAGTCACGGCAAAACAATTGTAAGGTATGCACTGGATTGTTCTGTGGTACGAATTACAGTGTTTTCACCTTGTAGCAGTTTCTAGAGCACTCATTCCGCCGTCCTGTTCTTCATCATCTACCTCTGCTTCCAACTTCCTCTTCTGCCCTTTTCTCTGTTCGTTTTACTGACAACCTATCATTTTTTTTCTCTTCATCTCCTGCTCTTCATTTCCTTGTATTCCATTTTTTTTTTTTTACTGTTTACTCTTGTCTTGCCAAGAGTGTCTTTTATCTGCATAAAATCATCTGGGTTTTCCCAAGTTAAAACATGTACCTGAGACTATACATTGAAAGGATTCAAGTCTCCCACATTATTCCAAGTCTTCGTTCTGTCTCAAATATATATATATATATATAGATAGATAGATAGATAGATATAGATAGATAGATATGTATATATTGTATCTTCGTGTTCTACCCTGGTTCATATTTTCATTCTCTCTTTCTTCATTGTGTTTTTCTTAAATCCTCAGTTTGTTTATATCTATAATTTTCCCTCTTTCCTTTTTTTTTTTTATAAAATTTTTCTTACTTTCTCCTCTGTTGATTCCTCCTTTCAGTTTTCAGCTATTTCTCTGTTTCCTTTTAGCTAATTTTTAGGCTCCCATAGTAGATGACGAGTCGATTGTGAGGGTTTTTTGTAACATCAACTCACCGTGTTAGCAAAAAACGAACTAAAATCCATCAGATAACGAGGATCGAATTTATATCAACCCTGGGTGGCCAGACATCGTCATCAACTTTTGCACACAACACATCAGGTCTGTTGGTTTTTAAGCAGTTTTTAATACGTTTGGCTCACATGGTAATGAAAAATAATGACCATTTCACTGAAACTGTGCCGGAGTCGAACCAGGTTCATCGTAGGTAGACAAAATTAGGCTGCAGAAATTGTCATTCCCCACTCCTACGGCCTCGCATTATTATCGCTTCCTCCTGTGTCCTATCGTCATCCCACATGCTACTTGTCGTCATCCCACATGCTAATTGCTCATCAGGACTCTCCTCTTCTTTACATCCGTCTCCCTTCTCCTTTCCTTCACAACTGTCCTTCTCCACTATTGCTGTCTTACTCTGTCGCGTCCTCCTCTGTCCTGTAGCCATCTTACATCCTTCTTACCTGTCATCACCGTCTCATTCTTTGCCTTCCGATCTTCCTTGTCCTCAGCCTCCTTGGTCATTTCCTCAGTCCCGTAACTTACCGCTATGCACGTGTGAGTGTGTGTGTGTGTGTGTGTGTGTGTGTGTGTGTGTGTGTGTGTGTGTGTGTGTGTGTGTGTGTGTGTGTGTCGTCATAGCTATAGTTTCGTCTTCATACAGTCAAGTAAGTTATCCACATCACCTAAGACTCGTCGGAATAGTAGGGATAAGGTGGTTCTGCTTCTAGCCAGCCCACTATGATAGCCCCATGCAAAGCTGTGAAAAATCATCTGGAAAGAACACGAATGGAATAAAGGTGTCACTTTACTGGAGAGGTTAATATGTTTCTAAGCCTCCATCTTTTCTTCTTCCTTGTTCCCACCTCTTACAGTTTTTCTTTTCCACCCTCTTTATTAATTTCCGGTTTTATAATGTCCGTCAGCCCTTTTTCCTTATCGTAATTATTTATCATATCTTGCTTTTCCCGTCATTGTCTTTCTAATATATTCTGCGAGATGGCCTTCATCTTATTTCTACTGCAATCATCTCTCTCTCTCTCTCTCTCTCTCTCTCTCTCTCTCTCTCTCTCTCTCTCTCTCTCTCTCTCTCTCTCTCTCTACTCTAGAAAGCGTGAAGAGTGTGAGTGAGTGTGGGCGGGGTGGTGGAGGAACTAAGCATAACATCGATGAGGTCCTTGATACTATCCCCTTCGTCATCAGTACCGTCAATCTCACGAACTGTCACCCCGAATATTACTTTTTATTAAATTATCCTGATTTACTTTTCATTTAAGGGACATGTACTTGAGATATTGCGTTTAATATTTCACTTTGACGTACCTGGATATGGTATTATCTGGTTAATGATGCTATTCTTGAGGTATGCTGCCTATTTATTGCCTTTTTCTGTATTGCATCCGCTGTTATTTTTGCATGAGGGTAGTAGTTGTAGTAACGTTAGTAGTAGTAGTGGTAGTTGTAATAGTAATGGTGTGGTGTTCGTGCAAGTAGTACTGGAGAAGTATAATTTATTTCCATATGGTTTTTGTTGTGATGTATTTTCCTTTATTTAATGGGTGTGAGTATATGTGCGTTTTTTTTTTTCACCCACTGTCCAGTATTCACAGTGGCCATTGCTCTAGCCACTGTGTATACGTAAATTACAGTAGGTTTTGGGACCGTGGTTGTTGCACAGAATTAGAGTTCCACGCAACCCCTTGTCCATGAAAATGGAGGAAAATTAAAGATGACGTACTGGGTTTAAAATATGTAAGAAGATTGAGTTTTTTTTTTTTTCTGAGGTAAAAGTGAGAAGAACATAGCGTATTCATATGTAACCCCGTCAGCCCTATGACTGCTGAGGTTTCCCTCAGCTAAAGATAATCACCTAGCTATAGCCACAGTGAAACACTTTTGTGATAACCTAGTAATGCTAGTCACATCTGTCAGTAGGAAGCATAAAAAGAATCGTATATTTGATACCGATATGTACTGGTCTCTTCTCAGCAGTATTTCCAGCAAAGTACTCTATTATATTAATCTTTTAGTTACACTTTCCATGTATAAATTGAATGATAACGCATATCCCACAGTTGGTCTTTGTTCCCACCCCACCTGAACTACAAGGCTGCACTCCAGTATTGCCCACGTCATCTTGCTTGAATTCGTGAAGGCGGAAACAGAGCAACAAGCGGGTGGGTGTTTTTATTGTGCACTTTCCGTGAGTGAGCGTGTGAGGGAGGGGGAACACCTTCACGGGTGGCCACCGACAACACCTAAGGGAGAATTGCGAACACTTTCATGATTCTTTTCATTTGTCCGTCCGCATCTCTATTCTTAATTCTTTCTCATCCCTTCACCTCCCTAATCCTTTCATTCTCCTTACAGTTTTATTTTTCCTTCCTGTTCGCCTTCCCTACTTTTTCCTTTCATTTTCCCTACCTCATTTTTTTTTTCTGTCCTTAAAAAATTCACTTTTCCTTCCTTTACCCCTTGCAACCCTCTCAATTCTTCTTCCCTTTTCACTACCCTTATCCACTTTCAGTTCCCCATTCTCTTCCTATTCCTTGTCGTTCTCTGCTTTCTCTACCTTTCTTCATTCATCTTATTCTCACATCATTATTTTTTGTCATTCATTCATTCCTATCCCCCCCACCTTTTCTGCCTCTCTCTATCTTTCCTGTCTCTATCCTTTTTCACTACTTTTCTTCGCCTTTCATTCCCTTTCTTTCCCATCTTTCCTTCCCATTTTTCCTGCACCTTCCCTACTACTCCAAGGAATTATCCCAATCCTTCATTTTATTTCTATCATCTTCACCTTTACCTTTACCATAAGCTTTACCTTTGTCCTAGAAATGAGAGATTAGGATGAAAAACATGGAGCAGACCAATTAGATGGACTAAATGGAATAATAAAAAGCTGATATGTCTCTCTTTTAGTTCGACCGTGTCCTAATATTATCCCTGCTTCTCTTGACAAATTTATTTTCGTTTTTTTTTTTTCCCTCATTAGCTATTGATTTTAGAGAAGTCATCAGAGTCAAGGAGTTAAATAGTTTCCATTAAGTTTACACAGTGATTAAGTCTTTTCTTCTTCTACGCTTGCTGCTTCCAAACAACTATATTCAGTTTAAGGGAGATCCCGTATTACAAAGGACTTAACCACGTAAGTATAAGGATGTCATCTTGTATTATCCTGTTACAGCCCGATAATTTTATTCAGTTTAAGAGACCAACTAATCATGAATGGTTGAAGGAAAGCTGTATCTAACCTCCCTTGTTTGTAAAGTGTTTCCTAAACTGAATAAAATCTTCTGGAAATGATCAGCTTGACATTAAAAGACATCTTACAGAAAAAGTCAGAGGCAAATTGAGATGAAAATAGTACTTAAGAAACACATAGTATGTAACTGCTTCGATTACCTCTTTTGATGAAGGAATCAGTGATAAGCTGAGATTACTATAAGTGTGGAAAGTATTGCTCCACTTGCTACAAAAAAATCTCTCATTATGGAAAGGTAAAAGATTAGCTGGGATAAGGATGTTACTGAGAAGTACTGACTCAATCTCTGCTTTGACCTCTCGTGATGAATGTGTCAGAGGTAAGCTGTGATAAAGACAATACTGAGTGGTACTGATCCAGTCACTGTGTTGAGCCTTTCGTGAAAAAGGAATCAGAGATAAATAGGGATGTGGGTAAGGACGAGAGGCATACCTGTACCTGGCTAAAATCCTCTTGTAAGGAGATGATTAGATATACGATGGGTTGAGGGTTAAAAAAAAAAAAAGGGAGACTTACTTCTACATAACCCCTCGAAATGGAGAAGCCAGCTGTAAATAGGAATGAGGGTAAGAAATAAAATCATATGCCTAATCGCTGCCTTTATTGCTATTCACGTGTGTAAGGGTACCATGTCAAACCACCTGAGGATAAATAAGAGGAATGAGGTAATTAGCGACCGTATCCGCCATAGCCTCCACCTCCGCCACCGAAGCCGCCGCCACCAAATCCACCTCCGCCATAGCCGCCGCCACCACCACCGCCAAATCCACCACCGCCGCCATAGCCGCCGCCGCCGCCTCCGTGGCTGGTTGAGGAGCTAGAGCTGTATGATACGGTACGGCCTCCAAAGCCACCACCACCCTTACCGCCAAATCCACCGCCTCCAAATCCACCGCCACCATAACCACCACCGCCTCCTCCAAATCCGCCACCACCATAACCACCACCGCCGCCGCCAAATCCACCACCTCCGTAGCCGCCACCGCCACCGCCACCGCCACCTCCTTTCACAATGATAGTGGTGACCCGGCCGCCGCCACCGTATCCACCGCCACCACCACCAAAGCCGCCGCCACCGCCACCATATCCGCCACCACCGCCACCATATCCGCCACCACCAAAGCCGCCACCGCCGCCGCCACCACCATATCCGCCCCCACCAAAGCCACCTCCGCCAAGACCTCCATGACCACCTCCAGCGCTGCAGGACGCCACCATAAGGGCGGCGCCAAGTGCGGCCACCAGCAGCTTCTGTAGGGGAGGCAGAGAAGAGATTAACATTACCCAATACCCCCATCATGGTTGTTATGCCCCTATACTATACTTCCTAGCACCTTTTCCTTAGAGATTTATTATGCTTGTTACATCTTGACATTCATTTTTATATTATTTATGTACGTGTATTTCTACTAACAAAAAAGTTTATCTCCGTGTCATAGAAGATGTAAAGGTGCGATATGCAAAATAAATCGCTAAGAAAGGGGTGTTGGGGAATCTCAAATCCGACCTGGAATACGTCTCATGGAAATTATTTAGAAATTTGATTCTTTGTCTATATCTACTCCTCGATTTTTACTTTATTCCTTTCAGCCCGATAACGTATTCAATTGTTATAATGTTATCTCCAGATCACTTGTTATGCATAGGATAGACTTTTAAAACTGGAGAGGTTAGATACAAATTAGATTAACCTATTTACAACCACGTGGCTCCCCTAAGCTGAATAGAATCATTTGGTAGCAGCAGGAATAAACAGCAAAAAGAATTGATCTGACTGGAGTTAAGAATACAGCTTTCATTCCCCTCATCTGTATTGTGGTAGAGATTTTGCATTGCTGGGCCGTGAGACTGACAGGGATTTGAGTGAATAATAAAGAATTAAAGTCTGAGAGCCTACTAAAGTCGTCAGTTTATCTATCCAAGTTTCTGCCAGCCTCACCACTCCAGGCAAGATAAATAAAGTCGTCATGATCTACAATAGGGATCTGGAATTGTAAGTCGATGGTTGCGTGTCGTACTCTGAGGGAATGTTTGATAAGCGCTCTCCATGTAGGTCAAGCGCCTTCAGTCCGTAAAGCTAAAAAAAAAAAAAATAAGTAAATAAAAATTCTTGAATAATATGTTCAAACAAAGTATTTAATTTTCCGCCTCAGTAGAAGAGATTGTGTGTACAGTATAAAGTGAAGTCATGGCCTCTATTTTTTCCCTTTCTGTCTACCTCAGTCTATACAGTTGCAAAAAAAACTACAAAACCTGTCCAGTCCAAATATAGAAAGACAGATAGATAGATTAATCCGGCCTCCCCGAAACGTATGTATAAATGAAGCAATTATCTCTCTGTCTTCCTTCTCTTTCTGCCTTCCTCAGTCCATTAGCTGCTTAAAAAATTTGAAAAGCTGCCCAGCCCAAATATATTTTAAAGTTCCCATCAGCTTCAGTAGTAGATACTGTATGTGTCATGATCTCTCTTTCTTTTGCCCCCTTCAGTCCACAAAGCTGCAGACACCCAACTGGACCCAAACAACTTACCATGTTGTGTTGAGGACCAGAAGCGAAACTAGCCTGAGGGGGTGACGGAGTCGTTGGTTTATATACAGCACCCTTCCTCCTCGCTCGGTTGTCTCTCGAGGTCGATCCAATCATTTACATTGAGGACCGGTGGAAACTACGTGTGTGCTTTTCCTGCAGAGTCACATAGAGGTCAGGTTGCATGGGGCGAGAGACTGTGTGAGATGACTGAAGGCGAGAGTGGCTTAGACCAGGGAATAATGTGAACGATGGATACTGCTCAGTCTTTTTCATCGTCATGTTCTCGTATGTGTTTCATTTTTCTTGTTGCATTAAATATTCTCCCTCTCTCCCTCTTCCTTCTTCTTCCGGCTTGCCTTTCTTCCTTTTTTTCTGTTTCCTTTATCTCCACTTCTCTTCCATTTCTCCCTCACACTTCTCCCTTCCGTGTTGCTGTTCCTGTTCGTTCTGTTTAGGTTCTGTGCCAGTCTCTTCTTGCACTGTATTATGTCTCTCCACTTCTCCCACCTCAGGTCTCATTGCGTCTCGCTGGTCTCTGTTTTTCTTCCGTCTCATCTTTCCACCTCCACTTCTTTCTTTTCCATTTTTTTTCCTCTCTCTCTTCTCTCTCCATGCATAATTTATATTTCCTCTCTTATTTATCTTTTCATTTCTTTTAGATTTTTCAGTCCCTGTATTTCCTATCTCTTGGTCATTCCTCACTTTTTCCCAGTAATTATCATCATTATCTTTTTTTGTGATGTAATGTAAGCCTCTTGATATCGTGAAGAAAGAAGTATTTTGATGAGGTTTGGCCACTTGGACCGAGCGAGAGTGAAACTGAGAGTGAATGTTTCCTGTCCCTCTCTTTAGTGTCTGTCTGTCATGCCTCATCATTCTGCAGATCATTCTCCCTGTCCTTCGTTGTCAAATAGTGGCGACGAGAATAAAAAAAAAAAAAAAATTCTGTGAGATGGTTCGGCCGTCTGAAGAGGGCGAGAGTGAGCCTGAAAGCGAGAGTGTGAATCAGGATGTTTGAAGATGAATAGGTATGCAGGAAGAAGATGGGGGGAGGGACAAGGAAGGGACTACACAATGGAGGGCAATGTGTCGTGGCCGAAGGAGTTGTTACAGAGTAGGGACAGAGTGCAAGGCTTTAACTCCCTCAGTACGGTGACGTCTTTCATATTTCACCCGTGCTATTCTGTTCATGTTAGGAAAGACATATCCAAATACTGGGATTGGTTATAACCTTCATTAATCGCTTCACCACAGGAGACCCTTCCAGTGCTAAAGACAAATGAGTAAAGGGAGTAGAAGTAGTAGTAGTAGTAGTAGTAATAGTAATGATGATAAGGAGCAGGAGGATATTAATAACAATTATTATTATTATTATTATTATTATTATTATTATTATTATAATCTGAAGGGGTTACATGTTATCTTTATGAAACAACTTCTGTACTAAAGTTGTATACTAAGCTATATAAAATCGTCTTGTTAGCAGCAAGAATATACTAGTAGTATGAGATATGCTTAAATACGGAAAATGAGCATACTAACACTTTTTTATATATACAACAGTTAGATAACTAAGTACAATAGTTAGAAATTCATAAATAAATAGACACAGTAGTTAGAAAATTGATAGATAACTAGCCACAATACTCCGATAGATAAATAGACACACTAGTTACAAAATAGAATAGTGAGACTTAATCTACACAGTCTACCTCCTTTGTTAGCGATAGGGGAAGCATATATGACAAAGAACATTCCTTGGCTGTGGGATTTTTGGTGCGCTATGTCCGAGTACAAGGAGAGTGCCATGTCACCCTATCTCCCTGAAGTCAAGGGTCTGTATTATTGTCTCGTAAGGAATCTCCATGACACCTTTTCCTACGTGATTTATTTAGCTTTTTACACTTTATTGTCCTTCCATGTGTTTCCTAAATCCGTCTAATATCGCCATACTCTGCACGAATATCATACAAAAGGATATTAATCAGTCATATCCAAAATATATCGCCAAGGAAGAGGTGCTAGGGAGCCTCCTTACCCAACGAGAATACGGGTCAAAGTCCTCGGCGTCTTAAGCAGCTGGACTCATAAAAAATTAGATGAAAGCAAAAACTGAATGTGTATGGTTAATGGAAGCTAAGAAAATGGAAGGAGCAGGTAGAGTGTGTGTGTGTGTGTGTGTGTGTGTGTGTGTGTGTGTGTGTGACAAATGAACAAAAAAAACAGAAGAGGTGCAAGCAAAAGAAAATATGCATGGTAAATGGGAGCTGTAATTATAAGTATTACACAGAAAGACAGACAAAGAAGCGCATATGTGCAGTGTAAACGGAGAGAGAAATATAGACATACAGAAAGAGTGCTGTGTCATAAACAATTACTTTGCGTCAAGGTCCATGTTATTTGCCTACCAGGAGAGAAGTTGTGAGTCGTGAATTTGCGTGCAGTGGAGTCGTAGTAACAATTTTGAGCAGTTTTTTGGTAATAAATCTAAAGTACACACACACACACACACACACACACACACACACACACACACACACACACAGTTATCACTCATGGTCGGAAAAACTCTAGTATTTTATCTCAACTAACACCAGATGATTTCATTCAGTTGTGAGCCAGTCATAGGAGATTACGTATATTAATACTGGTACCATTAACCCTCTCATCGTCGAAATCACTCTGCTATTCCATTCCAACTACTCAAAGATGATTTAATTTAGGGTAAGTACAGGAGCCTGAGAGTGTTAATCCTTCTTGCTTTGCCATCCTTATTTTCAGTTCGTAGAATCGGATATCAGTCATGGTCTTCTCATTTACAAGGGTGTTCAAAAGGACAAATAGGTCAGTTGCTGTTTGCTCTCCTTTGTATTCTTTTGTACTCCATTTTTGTAACTCCTCATTCAGTACCTTCCCCCCGTCTGACAACCATTATAATTATCGCCGTCAGTTGTACCAGTGATTCTCTGGTGCTAGCATTTTCTAGCCAAGATTCTCTTTACTGCGATGACGTATTTTTCAGTTTCTCCTCGCCATTTACAAACGATTTTCTTCAGTTCATGACAGAGTATTCTAGCAAGGGAGGTCTGATACAGCCTCCACTGATCTCTTCACTGTCAGGGGCCTCTTAAGTTGAATAAAATAGTCTGAAAGCAGCGTGAGTAAAATAATGACATTGTAGAGCTGAAAGGGTTAACTTACAATTAGGCATGTGTCATAGGGCGCCATGACACCGTGAGAAAACCACAAAGTGAACTGTAAAATAGCGGCGTGTCGGAACGGGGTGGAGGCGGAGGTGAGATAGGAGAAAGTGTTAGGGGAGGTAGAGAGGGAAGGGAGGAAGGGGTAGGGGGAATGGAGGGAGGGAGGGAGGGACGGAGGGAAGGGGATATTCACACACTTATGGACTTCCGGCGCGGTCAATACACGGTGCGGCACAGACACGCCTGGTGATTCCAAATGTGTGGTGTTTGTTCGTGTTATCCAGTGATTGTGCCACACTTCTCAGACGTAATATTCTCTCGATCTGCCTTCAATGCCTCCTGCGGTCGGATATCTAAGAGGCGCAGCAGTAGGTCCCTCCACGCGAATTTTGATGCTAGCTCCTCGTCGATGAAATATGCAGTCTCTCCTACCCACAAACACAGCCATTTCAACACAGTTTCCACATGCACGTGTCACCCTTCACATCAAGCTTTAATCCACCTGTAACCATGCATGAAGCACAGGTTTGGGGCGAGTTACTTCTCCAGGGTGTTCCTCAGCCCTAATGCTCAATTGCCCTTAGGGACCCCGCAAAATACAGCTTGAACGTGTAAAGAAGAGCATCCCGCCAGTGCCAGACGTGCGTAAACCAGCCGTTATAACACACGATTAGATCCTGTGGGTTAAATCCTTATCTAGTCCGAGTATATGTTATAGGATAGCTTGCCATCATCCGGAAAAATAAATAAATAAATAAATAGATAAATAAATACTATTCTCTTCTTCCCCCCTGGATAGCATATGATCGCATAACCTCAAACCGCCGCCTCTTGAAACTGAACTGATTTACGCAAGAACTATGACCCTCATTCTGACTGACGCATTAAACAACTCTCACAGTTATATCTTATAATTATACCAACAAAAAAAGGTGGAGGTAGTGTATGAGCACATACACACACACACACACACACACACACACACACACTAGAAAGACCAAAAACACCGGTTGGAGTGACAGTCATGTTCCTTGCATGAATTTGTGACTCTGTGTGTGTGTGTGTGTGTGTGTGTGTGTGTGTGTGTGTGTGTGTGTGTGTGTGTGAAATATCTAAGCATATGTGTGCCTAACAAAGGTTGGGGAGTTAATATATGACTAGCACTTTAAATAACGCCAGTGTTCGCCATAAAAAACACAGGAGCATTTAAAGTGCATGGTTTTGTTTGATGGGTAGAGACAAGCTTACCAGTGCTTGGATAATGAACGGATGAATGAGTATATGCCTCACTTAGCAAATCATAATGTTCGATAGGCCTTCTCTTTTTTGTGCTGTCTACTTCTGTGTTCCAGGGGTCATGTCTCACCCTCTTTATTCGATGATATGTCGGGCTGGGATGATGATGATGATGGTGATGATGATGATGATGATGATGATGGCAAATCAAGCAGAATCCTGTAGAGTAGGTATAACCCATAAAGTGCCAAGAGTTAAATATGTGCCGAGAGGCATTTATTGATCTACACCATATTCGTCACCTGGGTCGCAGCTGCCCAGACACTGGTAGTTGCTTACATGGAAAGGGAGTTAACGACCATACCCGCCGCCATAACCGCCGCTACCACCGCTTCTGAAGAAGCTGCCTCCAAAGCCTCCGTATCCACCGCCACCACCCCCGCGTCCGAAGAAGCTACCTCCAGAGCCTCCGTATCCTCCACCTCCGCGACCTCCCCTGAAGAATCCTCCGCCAGAGCCTCCATACCCACCACCGTCACCTCCACTAAAGAATCCTCCACCAGAACCTCCGTATCCACCGCCGCCACTACCGCTTCTGAAGAAGCTGCCTCCAGAACCTCCATATCCTCCAAAGCCACCACCTCCTCTGAAGAAGCCTCCACCGGAACCGCCATACCCACCACCACCTTCCCCGAAGAATCCTCCCACAGAGCCTCCATATCCACCGCCGCCACCTCCCCTGAAGAATCCTGCACCGGAGCCACCGTATCCACCGCCACCACCTCCCCTGAAGAATCCTGCACCGGAGCCACCGTATCCACCGCCACCACCTCCCCTGAAGAATCCTGCACCGGAGCCACCGTATCCACCGCCACCACCTCCCCTGAAGAATCCTGCACCGGAGCCACCGTATCCACCGCCGCCACCTCCCATGAAGAATCCTCCACCGGAGCCACCGTATCCGCCACTGGCAGTGCACAGTACCATCATGGCGCAGAATATGATCAATAACATCTTCTGAAAGAAAGACAAGGGGTAGACAAATGAGACCTAAGTTGTCATGCGGAGACATCTACCTTTGCTAGATGTTGGAAAAATTAGATCATGGTAGACGTTATAGCAGCAACTATTATGGGGAAAGTGAAGGCAGGAACTACCAGGTTGGACGAGTGCTGCTGTACCAAGACTGTCTTGCCAACCACTGGAACCAACTGCCTTTATATGGCTGAACTGCCACCAGAGTCAAGGCACAACCTGGTTTTCACGAGGGAAAGATAAACGCTTATCGTTATATGCTGTCATGGACGTGGCTGCAATTCTTGGTGGTTTAGCTGTGATGATCGTCCGCTGTGCCTCGTTTAGAGGCAAGCACGGTAGTTGGAATTACGTTGGATCTGGGTTGTCATCGCTGAGCCCTCACCGTTTTCCCTCTGGCGGGCCAACTCGGTGATTTTTCCCATTAAAAATAACTACACAGACTTTTCTTTAGTATTGTTTCAGGTACTAGTTCATAATAAACTATATTTAAAAGTTCTGATTTTGATTTTATTTGAGATAACGGAACCAACTAATGCATCTCCTGTTGTCACTGGTACGTATGTCATGTGTTTTTCAAGTACTCCTCAGTAAGCTGTCGTATCGAATCTTTTATAATTGCTCCAACATGCTTGAATGCATCGTCCTCAGTCACCTGCTAGCGACTCTCCATGCTGTTTGTTCTCTGGTACGGTAATCTCCCAGTTCAGTCCCTTATGACTGAGGTCACACTCTATGACCTTGTATCAGGTCTTTTTCAGTCTGCCTCTCGCAGCCCAACCCTCGACGTTCTCATCTCCCACCTTCCGCACACAGTTGTCATCCTCCATCCTCTCAACATGTCCAAACCATCCCAGTCTACCCTTTTTCCATCACAGTGTCATTATATTTAAGCCCCATCTTTCCTCTCAACTCTTCAGTCGCAGTCATACTCCCCCCAGGCCTCGCACTGAAGGATGCACTACACATCCATCTAGTCATGAAGATGTTAAATCGTTTTAACTAGAAATATGTGAGTAAGAACAAATTGTCTTCTTCAGTGCACATGTTCAGAGCCGCATAGTAAGCCAGTTGCATCAAATGTCCTTTTTGTGCATTTTTAATTGGTTATTGCGAATTCATTGTGTTGTTTCAATGTTCGTTTCGATTTTTTTCCCCTGATGCTGATGCACTGTACAGAATTTTATAGCAAATTCACTAGGATGTATTATTATTTTTGTTACAAAAGTATTGTTTCTTGATTATCTAGTGGTTGCAGACACCTGTCAGGGGGACGTTCATGTGCTTCTCATGCTTAGATTTGAACATAGAAGAGAAGACTGAGAGCTTTTTGTTCCATGTAGTATCATCAGTGGGTAAGCTGGTCGACTACCCATACATAGGCTGCACAGTGGTTACCTAATCTCAGGATCATATTCGAAGGGGAAAACTAAGACTGGCTCTTATTGTTTATTATAGTGCTGAATACTTATTGGTTTTGTGTGTGTGTGTGTGTGTGTGTGTGTGTGTGTGTGTGTGTTTAAAGGTTCTGGTTTTGAAAATGAAAATTCTGGTTCTGGTTCGTCCTTATTTGCACCTTCTACTTTCACCAAACAGGTTATCATCCCTTCACTTAGATAGATATGGCGAGGTAACAGCCAAGGGGCCGGAAATGACACAACAGGAGTTGAAGAAATAGCTACAAGTATTAAGGAAGAAGTATGGACTGCAAGAACTGGGGTAAAATGTGGAGTAGTGAAGTCTGCTTGCCCTGTCATGGTGAGGAAAAAATCTAGTAGTCTGCTACATTCCTGCTAAAGCCAGACGATTTTATTTAAACCGAGATGGATCATAGGAGTTCCATTGTTAACCCTTTCATTTTCAGGTAGTTTTATAGCAGCTAATGAAAGAATAGGAGCCTGAGAGTATTAATCAAAGTATAGAAGAAGGCATGGCGTCGCGGTAGCTCGTTTGCTTACCGACCCGCGATTGCCCGAGTAAGAGATTCGAAACTCTTTATGTGGCAAATTTTTAAACTGCGTGCTGGTGTCCCAGTTTTACTTTTACTTGGCCCAAAAATATTATCACTGTCTTGAATCATGAGTTGTAACAAGAAATTAACACCAGAATATGAGGAGTGTCATAAAGAAGTGCTACTGAAAGGACGTAAAGCCGTAGAATTGTCTTTTTCTGAGATCCGTGAAATGAGCAGTAAAAGGACTGAAAGCTGGCCAGGTTAAGGTGAAAGAACTATATAGTATGTCCTTTCATGTTGTTGTATAGGATAAATCGCGTAGTTTCATACCGAGAGCATATTCTTACACCCATCACTTGTACCACAGAAGGGGAGGTTGTACTTGGGAATTCCTTTCATGCTGTATTAGGCTGCGAAGAGATAAATGAAAATCCTTGCTACAGCGCCCCTCGCACCCCAGGTCAACGTGAGAAATATCTGGATTTCCGAATTAGTAAAAGGGCATGCCAGACCATTTGATTGTTGTTAATTTATTTATTTTTATGATAGATTTTGGTGTGTGATCATTTTTTCACTGGAGGAACTATTCTCACAGTAAATGGACATGAAAAAAATGGGATATATACATACATACACGTACATGTATATAAACAGATAGATATAAATAAAGACACACAGATACGCGGACAGTCATATATATAAAGAGGGATGGACAGAAACACAGACAAGCATAAAAAGAGTGCCGTGTCATAAACAATTACCCGGCGTCAGGGCCCGCGTCATCCTGGCCACCTGGGGAGATATCGTGGTGTGAATGAGACATGAATCTGCGTACAGTGAGAGTCGTGCCAACATTTTTTAGGAATTTTTGAGGCAATAAATAAAAAATATGTATATACACACACACACACACACACACACACACACACACACACACACACACACACACACACACACACACACACACACACACACGCACGCACGCACGCACGCATACACACACACACACACACACACACACACACACACACACACACACACACACACACACACACACACACACACACACATTCTCTCTCTCTCTCTCTCTCTCTCTCTCTCTCTCTCTCTCTCTCTCTCGTTGTCTGGATAACTAGAAAATTTTACCCCAGCGATTTTACTCAGCTGTAAATGCCAATACCAGTACCATAAACCCCTCTTGTGGTCGGGAAAGTTCTACTATTTCATTCCACCCAACGCCAGACGATTTCATTCAGTTTAGGATGAGCATAGGAGCCTGAGAGTGTTAATCCTTGCTTATCTATGTTTCTCCAAGCAGTCCCAAATCCCATTCTGATAAGCTTCATGACCTCCATCGTTATCAGTACTAACGTTTGGTACCGCTCTCCTCTTTAGCCCATCAGCCTCTGCACTACGATGACTTCTACTTCATTTTATTCTCGCTATCTACAGACGATTTCCTTCAGTTCAGGAGAAGCTTTTCGAACAGGTGAGGTCAGCCACAATCTTCATTAATGTCTTCGCTATCGGAGGATCTCATAAGGTATATAAAAACCTCCTGAGAGCAAGAGAATATAAATAATCATAATGTTCTTGCCGAATGGGGTCAGGTATATGTGTCACAGGGTTGCATGACACCGTGAGAAAACCACCTTCTGACCTGCAAGCGTGCGGGATGTTTTGCTGGGGAGAGGGATGGGATGGGGAGAAGAGTGGGATGGGGAGAGCGGTCGGGGTGGATTGAGGAGAGGAGGGGATATCCACATATTTGGGGACTTCTGGCTCAGTCAACACGCGGTAGAACTCTATTTTTGAAGTGTTGACGTGTTTGTTGGTTTTCCGGGGTGGCTGTTCCATGCTTATCAGATTGACTGTGGAAGATGTTCTTGTCCAGTTTGATCTGATATCATGTTCAAACTTACCGTTGGCTAGAGAAAAGAAAATTAATGAGTGATTGAATAAATGAATAAAAATTCAATACAAGTCCTTCCAAAGTGTAGGGACCTGAGGCTAGGCTACACTAGTTTAGTCCATTTAAGAGTACTTGGTCGGCTTACTCCCCTGATAGAATACTCGTATGTGATCAGTTGACCTTAGGCCTCTGTCACTTGAAATTTTTTACTAGTTCGCCCAAGATTCGTGACTCTCATTCCAGCCGGTGCTTTAAACCATTAAACCTTATTTAAATTAGGTACTATACGCACAATAATAGGAAGTACAATAATTACAATACGGTAATAGGAAAAGAATGGTGGTGTGGTTATGATTATGCAAATACATTATCCTACTGAGAAGGTGTGATTGTGTGTCTGGTAACAGCAAAAAAAAAAAATAATAAAAAAAAAAAAATCCTCTGGTTGAAGGGGTCTTGCTGTAATGACAAACTTATATATCTCTCCTGCCTATCCTTCCATGTAACACTTCATGGTCACCAAAAAGCAGTCGTAGATAAGACACGGCTGATATGGAATAAGGGTAATGAATCAGATTAAAACGATATAGTTTTTGTTAGTGTGTGTGTGTGTGTGTGTGTGTGTGTGTGTGTGTGTGTGTGTGTGTGTGTGTGTGTGTGTGTGTGTTGTCAAAATATTTCGCCTTCAAATTTAGTTTGTAGGTAGCTTGTATTTCGGCCAACAACATATTTTGGCAGGCGATTAGTGTTCGGCCCCCGAATGCTTTTGCTTCTTTCGATGTGTTTATGCTACTGCTGCATACATTGACTAATGTCAGTTTATCTTTACCTAATGAAACGTCGTCGCTCCTACAGTTCCAGTAGTAATTCATGGTTGCTTGAAAATCAATGAGTCTTAGCTGTGAGGTTGCAATTAGTGTCCATGATTACTAGTTAAATCGACGCTCTAGTCTGACTAAACTTGGCCATCAACTGAGCTGAAATGTGTTATGGCATTTCGTCAAGTTACTATTATGTGTGTGTAGCTTTCTGCTGAATATGGATGGATACTAAAGTGCCCGATGTTTCATACAGAATATGCTTCTGACATGCGATATATTATCCTCGATCCACCTGGCTAACTTTCGTCGTGATTTTTGTCATCTCTTGTAAAGTTTTTCTCTACGAATGTATGTGGTAGAGTGCGTGACTCTAGACCCAAGGGTCGTGAGTTCGCACCGCGCTCGAGTAAGCTGCCCTGCCGGGAGAGGTGACGCTCTTCTGTCACCTATCTGGTTGTAGCAGCCATGGCTTAGTGGATTGGAGCGCTCTGACCGAAGGTTTGGAGCTTCAAGTCCACCCAAAGGTCATTGGTAGCCATCAGGAAGGGCATCCGGTCATAAAGTGCTACACGTTCCAAAACCTAAGTCCTCAACCCAGGAGCAATCCCTTAGTCCTTATCGAAAAGAGGGGACACGGCGTAATATACATACATATATGAATATGTATATCTATATCTATATCTATCTATCTGTCTATCTATCTATCTATCTATCTAAATATATATATATATATATATATATATATATATATATATATATATATATATATATATATATATATATATGTATGCATGTATGGTTGTTTGGATAGATGGGTGGGTAGGGTATCGTGGATGGATGGGTGGGTAGAGTGGAAAAAGGATCGAGTGCATGGATGAAGTACGTTCGGAGATGGCAGATGGCAAGGGTTGGGCTTCTTATATAACATGGAAGATGAAGAAATAAATATCTAGTCAAACCCAGGATTTCGAAGGCGAGCATGATGTCTTGGAATGAGTGCATATCCCTCAAACAGATGTGCTGTTTGTTAGTTCTACTACTGTGTTTTTTCTTTGTTTTTAGATCATCTTTCACCTTATCGCTTAGGTGCCAACTGGGATTAAGGATTAAGGTGATCGAGGACCATAGTTTTTTTTTTTCTTTTTTTTTTTTTTTTTTTTTAGAAAAGGAAAGGGAGGAAATAACGAAAGGCTGGAGACCTGCAAAATGTTGTCCTTTCCAGGAAAAGTTTTACAAATGAAAACCAAAACCAGAAATTATTCATTTCATAGTTCCTGGAAACACTGGGTTTTAAAGATTGGAGTTCACAGGCAGTGGGAAATACAGACTCAGGGAGACAGTTTCTGAGCTTAGCAGCTCCAGATATAACCCATTAAAGTGATAAAAACATATGTGTCTTGAGGCATTTATTTATTTCTTCTACT
Source organism: Coenobita brevimanus (assembly GCF_032717465.1). Classification (NCBI taxonomy): domain Eukaryota; kingdom Metazoa; phylum Arthropoda; class Malacostraca; order Decapoda; family Coenobitidae; genus Coenobita; species Coenobita brevimanus. The sequence continues at coordinate 43,021,399 of NC_137003.1, read as the reverse complement.
ACATTCGTCACTTGTGGTCCAGCCTTCCGGCATTTGTCATTTTTTAAACATAACGGAAGTTAACGTCCATACCCACCGCCATAGCCGCCGCCACGGCCACCACCAAAGGAGCCACCAAAGAAGCTGCTGCCGCCGTACCCGCCACCGCGGCCTCCTCCGAAGGAGCTACCACCGCCATAACCTCCACCAAAGGAGCTAAAACCTCCACCAAAGGATTTGCCACCACCGAAGCCTCCACCGCCAAAGCCTCCACCGAAGCCTCGGCCACCGCCGCCACTCCCAAAGAAGCTACCACCGGAGCCTCCGTACCCACCACCACCACCTCCCTTGAAGAATCCTCCTCCAGAGCCTCCGTAACCACCACCACCACCTCCCCCGAAGAATCCTCCACCAGAGCCTCCGTATCCACCACCACCACCTCCCCTGAAGAATCCTCCCCCAGAGCTTCCGTATCCACCACCAGCAGCGCACAGTGCCATCACGGCGCAGAATGTGGTCAGTAATAACTTCTGAAACAGAGTAAGAGGAAAAAGTGAGACTTAGGTAATCCTCAGGAGGCGTCTAACTCTCCCGTGTGTTGGGGAAATAAGTCACTATAGAAATTATGTCAACCACCAAGATGGAAATGATGAAGGCAGGAACTACCATGTTGGACGAGTGCTGGTGTACCAAGACTGTCTTGCCATCCACTGGAGCCAACTGCTTTTATATAGCTGAACTCTCACTAGGGTCAAGGAGCAACCTGGTTTTCACGAGGGAAAGATTAAACACTTGTTACCGTCATATGCTGTCAAGGACGTGGCCACAGTTCTTGGTGGTTTGGCTGTGCTGATCGTCCGCTGTGCCTCGTTTAGACGCAAGCGCGGTAGTTGGGGTTGCGTCGGATTTGGGTTGTCATCGTCGAGCCCTTACTGTTTCCCCACAGGCGGGCCAACTCGGTGACTTTTCCCTTCCAAAAAACACTACACAGACTTTTCTGAAAAATCATCCAGATTTACTCCATAATGAAATACAACGAACTATTCTATAGAATTTCATATATTGTCTTAAGGTGACATAGACTAATGCACCTTAACTACTCAGAATTATCAACAGTACTTTGAATTTGACAGGAAATCTCTCTCAGTGAAGTAAATTTCAAATCTACATCACCAGAAAGGTATGAACATCTTAATAATGTTCAGGTTCATTGTGTGCGCCAAGCCACCCTGTACAGTACATCAGTTTCATCATTTTTCCCTTCCATTCATTTCTATAGCCTATTATCAATTTGTTATGTTGTTTCACTTTTAGTGTGGCTTTTTTCATTGTCAGTGATGTACTGTCCAGTGTCATCGATGTTTCAGTATCAAGTATTACCATTTGTTTTCAGAAGTATGTTTCTTGATGATCTAGTGGCTAAAGACACCTGTCAATGACGGTCTTGTGCTTTGCACGCTTAGGTCTGAATATACGAAAGACTGTTTCTACCTACGCCAAGGATTTTATTCTTTACTCCGCGCTGGTTTGTTTGTCTGTCTGTCTGTCTGCTGTTAGCAGGGTTACTCAAAAAGTTGTAAAAGGATTTTGATAAAATTTTGTGGAAGGTTGGGCCATGAGCCAAGGAATAAATGACCAAGCTTTGGGCCGGATCCGTACGCGGATCCAGAGTATCCTGAACAGTATCTTCAAAAGTTCTCTATGAATTTCACTGAAATAATATGAAACGGTGCACCATGGACCAAAAAAGAATTGACTAAATTTTGGAGCGGATCCGGATCCGGACCTGGATTCTTTTCAATGACAATGGCATAGGCGGAGGTATGCGCTCTCTGAACGCTTTGTAGTTTGTACCATATAATGTCACCAGAGGAGTAGGCTGATCGTCTACCCATACATACGCTACACTAATGTAGCCTAACCTTAGGATCCTATCTGAGGGAGGTAAACTAGGACACATTTTCATTATACACCCGCGCTCGTGAAGCTAGAGATAGGTGATGTTTAACCTGAAGTGTGTCTGGGAACTGGGAGGTATATGAACGAAATAACTCAAATATTATTAATCTTAATTTGAACAAGCTTGGTGGAAAGGTTGAAAATCTCCCAGGAGCTGATCTCTTGTTTAGAACAGTAGGTCAAAGGTCGAGGTAACATACCGTGGTCACCTTAAAGAGTCTTGGTCCTGGTTAAACTAAACTTGATGGAAGACTTGAGGGCAAGACAAGAACGAAGAGATTCAATTTTAAGAACACTTAGTAAACAGCTAAGGTCATAGGGAAGATCAAAGGTCAAGGTTTCATTGTCAGGTCAGTATAAGTATTTAGACCAAAATTTCTGGTAGGATTCGGATTAAAGCAAGGGTCAAGGGATATATCTTTGGGAACAGTCCTGAAAGGCGAGGGATCATGGGATAAGGTCAATGGTCAAGGTCATATGCTAAGCTCATTATGAACATTTATGACCCGATTTACCTAACTTAATTAAAGGGGTGAGGATAAAGCAAGGACGAAATTATTCGATTTCAAGAACACCAAGACTGTGATCAAGGTCACAGCATAAGGCCAAACATCATGGTCACAGGTAAGCATAAACAGTTGTGATCCGATTTGGACCAGACTTGGTGGGAAGCTTGAGGGTAAGGCAAAGACTCACCTGTCAGTATTTTATGTGCTGTGGTGGTGGCTCAGTCTGTTAATGCGGGTGCGGGTGTGGCACAGAGGGCAGGAAATGAATAAACTGGTGCAGGGAAGCTGACTGAGCCGTTCCCGCAACACACAAGAACTCGCCTAGCGGAGTGGAGGGGAAGTGTTATATATGAACCATTCTGTATGTGAGATGATGATAATGAAGGTCAGTTAAGTATTTAAGTCAGATTTCTTTTTTTCTTGGCATCCCCCTATGATTTTGCTCAGTTCATATGATAGTAAAGGGGTTAATGAAAGCTAAATCGAATCCTGTCAGACCCCCAAAAAATTCTTTGAAGTTTAATTAAATCGTCTCGAAAAATAACAAGAATAGATCGTCCTCGTAGAGAGAGAACTAAATCCTACTTGGTCATTTCGAAACCTCTCTCCTTAGCTTAATGAAACTGTGTGGAAGTGAAGAGAATAAACTAAATTGACGCCACCTTGCTGCTTTGAAGGCCAAGGGAATCCAGTCCAGTGAGGAAGTTAGGCCTTATTCTTCCTCTTCACTCTGATGTTTGTACTGTGTAGCCTCAGGTCTCAAGGTAAACCTCTAATTTTGTCGGTCAGTCATGTAGCGCTTGCACCCTGTAGTCCATTCATGTGTGTGTGTGTGTGTGTGTGTGTGTGTGTGTGTGTGGGTGTGGGTGGGTGGGTGGGTGTGGGTGTGGGTGTGGGTGTGTGGGTGTGGGTGGGTGTTTCTTTATAGATCCGCTTCAAATAGCACCTACGCAGCCCTTTCCACTACACATACTTTGTCTACCTCCACTCCGCTTTGTCTTCATTCCGGCTCAAGGCTCCGCAGTGAGCAGTTAAAACGCGACCCTCTTGGTGTTAAACACGAATTATGCAAATTTTGTGTAAACAGGCACGAAAGAAACAATAGAGGCCATGTTAGCATAGTCATTCTAGTCTACGAGGTCTTCATGTTAACGCAATTCTTTCCCCCACCTTCTTTTGTGTGTGTGTGTGTGTGTGTGTGTGTGTGTGTGTGTGTGTGTGTGTGTGTGTGCGGCGTGGGTTGCCTTGTTCTGGTTTTATTAATTTTATGGTCATTTACATGCTGAATAGGGACCCTTCCCGTGACAGCACCGATTTAACCCGGCGACTTCATTCCCTAAGTATACAAGCATCCCTCAGCTATTTCCCTATCCCCCGAAAGGGCAATGGTGGACTGGAGGAGAAAGGTAACTTAAGCCAGCAGTCCATAGGGTCCACAGAGTCCACTGGGTCCACACTTCGGATGAACCTTAAACTACAACTACAACCAGTGTTACTATAAGGACTAAACATAGGAAGTGTCTTTTATGGCTGCAGTTACTTTTGTACATTATCTCGTAAAATACACGTAAAGTTCTATATTTGGAGAGCATATTCTCATTCAGACAAGAATTAATGAAGTCCAGGGCACCCTGGCTTTTCATTATTTTTTTTTTTCTCACATTTGCTTTTCATTATCTTTTTCTTAGTCTTTTCTTTTTCCTCCATGCTCCCACCTGTCTTTCTTCTTCAGTAATGTGATATCATCTGGCATATGAAGTTTAATTGTTTCTTGGATTTTATTTATTCAGAATTAACAAGCACGGACTTAAAGAAACATTTCATCCTTGTCTGTATATGAGTTTTATTTAGAAAATCAACATTTTGCAGTTCTGTCGGATATGCTTAAAGAGCACAAAACAGCCAGATGTTGCATAGTAGTAGTGGTGGTGGTAGTAGTAGTAGTAGTAGTAGTAGCAGCCGCGGCCGTTGACGTGTTTGGGGCCATCGGATTGTGATATGAGGGTTGGTGTTGGCCTTCACATTGCAGCTCCGATTGGTGAACCGTATTAGGAAGGTTGGTTTTGATTTTCACAATATAATTCCCCAATGGATGGAGATGATCAAAAAAAAAAAAAAAGTAGTAGTAGTAGTAGTAGTAGTAGTAGTGGTGGTAGTCAATAAAATCGTTAACTGAATATATTAGTGCCAAGGTAGAAAGAATAAAATGTATGCATGTGAGGCACAAAATACGTGATGAAACACTGACGCAACAGATGGTCTTATTTACTACACTAATTTTCGTCCTCTCTCTCTCTCTCTCTCTCTCTCTCTCTCTCTCTCTCTCTCTCTCTCCACCCATCATTTCGTGTCGGTCTCTCAACCTATCTTTTCATCTATCTATCCATCTCTATCTAAATCTGTCTGTCTGTCTGTCTCTCTTCCTCCCCAGCATTCTAATCCCACCATGATGTCTTAGTTGACCTCATTCTTACCATCTCCTGACGATTTTATTCAGCTAAGAAAAGATCTCTCGCACTGAAGGGGTTAACAGAGACACTATCGAATCCCTACAGTTCCAAAAATGTCTCCCAATCAAAAGAAAAAGAAGAAAGAAGAAGAGGAGGAGGAGGAGGAGGAGGAGGAAAAAAGAAAAAAGAAAAGGAATAAGTCTAAAAAGAAATAGAATATAGCTTTTTAAAAATCCTCATCTAAACAAGTTAAGACTGCGTCTGAGACTTGACATTCTTGAGGTTTTGAGTTTCTTTGAGGTCCTGGGTGCTTGCTTGTCCGTGCGTAAGAAATCTGGCATGCCATTACTCGCTGCCGTAACTGCATGGCGTAACTATATATGAAAGCGTAAGGGCAGGTGTTGCGTATGTACCGTCGTCGTCATCGTCATTGTTTTTGTTAGCGTGTGTAGTGTTCACTGGAGTTGTCTGTTTACAGTTTTCTAAACATCTCTCTACCTGCCTAGCCATCTGTTTGTCAGTCTGTCTATCTATCCATCTCTCTGCCTCTCTGTCTGTCCATCTGTCCATCTATCTATCTGTCTATATTTATGTTTGTCTTTGTCCGTCTCTCTATCTATCTGTCTGTTGGCTGACGCCGTATTCTTCAAGGGTGACCTCGACAAAAGGACCCCCTAACCTTTCTGTACCTACTCAGTAATGATTCCCAGTTCCCATTTCCCTTCCTAATATTCTCCCCACTTTATCTCTCCCTCAACATTATCCTTGGTCTCCCTCACCTCCTTCCTACCAACTTGTTCCCATTCACTTTACTTGGCGCGTTTGTCCTAACCTGAGAGAGAGATCCCCAAGTGTCGTAAGAATGGAAGGTCATTTTAACTAGTAACCAAGGAGACTCATTTCTACCGTATGACGAAGACTCATCAAATTTCACACAACCACGTCGTAGTAGCCAAGATGTGAGTGTGACCCAGTTCAGTCAGATGAAGAAAAACCTTTTATAGTAAGTCTCTCACTCCTTTTTTTTTTTTTTATCACTTCGATGCGGTGACGTCTTTCTGTATTTTATTTTTCTTAATTACCAGTCATTTTACTCAGCTGATGAGAGTGCTTAAATAGTGGAAGGATTGATGAATGTTGTATCTAACCCCAAAATCTCCTAAAATAAATAAAATCATCATGAGAGAGCAAGAATATACTTATTAAAAAAAATTAAACGCACTTTCATTAGAAAACTCTAGATTAAATTCAACACTGCCGCAAGATTTTTCCTTATCTGTCCTTAACAATAACATAAATTTTTTTCTTCTACGTCTTAGCCCTCGTGCAAAATAGAATTCAATTTTGTAGTCAGAGTATGATTCTCACAGTCCCAATAATGCTCACGACCTTCGCCTTCTTGTGCAGCCACGACCAAAAGTAATCTTTTAGCCGTCATGGTTGTGGTTATAGTCATTTCTGTGTGTGTGTGTGTGTGTGTGTGTGTGTGTGTGTGTGTGTGTGTGTGTGTGTGTGTGTGTGTGTGTGTGTGTGCGTGTGTGCGCGCGTGCGTGCGTGCGCGCGCGCTTCATTAACATATGTACAACCACTTTATCTTCACTAATTCATTTTACTACATTCTTCTCGGGGTATGCGCCCGTAGAATATAAGTGCCTTAGGGAAGATGACGCCTCTGCCCTGCATAGTCATGGGTCACCCCTGGGCAAGGTGTAGCACTCGTTAGCCCACCAAAAAGTCTGTAGGTGGTGGTTACTATCGTTCTGGGAGGTACTATCATGGGAGTAACGTGAGGCCAAGGTCCGGTGGAAAGGGCCAACACTCCTAGGTGGGGAACTCAGACACATTTACCATGTAGTCAAAGTCCAGACTGAAGCAACTACTCATACATATTTCCTATACATAGCTCATCCTCTTGAAGGCTGTATCTCCCCTATTTTCTCTGCACCTTGCCATGTGGAAGGACCCTGTTCCAACCCTGGTAAGGAGCTGTCTGCCACAGGAAGGAGGGTTTTTGCTTGTGGTAGATGGGTCTGCTCTGCCAGACAGACCAGGGTAGAGCAACAACAATAACATGCACTGGTATTGCGTCATCAGGCTCAGTGGGTTAACTCCCTCAGATCGATGACGTCGTGTTCCCACTACATTCTTGCCGCATAAAGACGATTTACTTTAGCTTGGGAGATAAATTTAGGACTGGAGGAGTTAAGTATAGATTTCATTTTTTTTTTTTTTTAGTCCAGAACCGCTCTCCCTATCTCAAATAAAATCACCTGAAGGTAGCAAGAATACATAGTGAAAAACGCGTCATCAGAGTGAAGAGGTTTGAAAGCTTACCCTTCCTCCTCTCCCCCCTCCCCCCTCTCCCATCCTCTCGTCTCTATCATTTCATCTTTTTCCTCCCTTATTTTTCACTCCATTTTTTTGGTGTCAAGATGCAGATTACGACATGGTTATTTTTGGCGTTATTGTTGTAATTTGGAATTCATGACACAAGAGGAAGCCTTCTTTTGTCCTCCGGCCTCTGTCATTAGCGCCATTTTGAACTCGAGGTTGTGTGGAGAATGGTGGGATTTAATGAGATGGCGTTATTTTTGGCTTGTGGTTTGAGAGAGAGAGAGAGAGAGAGAGAGAGAGAGAGGGGGGGGGAATAGAAATGGAGGGAGACAAACAGACGGACAGACTGACTGACATAGACAAATATCTCGATAGGAAGGCAGATAGATACGAATAAAAGGACCGATACAAGCAGACAGACAGACACAGACAGACAGATATAAAGATAGACTGATAGCTATACAGACAGATAGACAGACACAAGCGGAGACAGAGACAGAGAATGAGGTGGCGTAAAAGTGTGACCTACCCCTGTTCCGCAGACCGGCCACAGCATACTATGAAATTTGTTTTTGCAATAAGTAATTACGGGGATGGCGAGGTACGTTTACTTGCACAGACTTTACGTAATTGCAAGGAAGTGGAGTGGGTAAAATATAAGAGTCAGAGAAATTTTAGAGTAGATTTTATTTATTTAGTTAGTTATTTTTTTTTAGAGGAGGTTGATTTGGCTGAAATGATGAACTGACTGGTGCTGTGCCTAGAGCAGGTAATGTAAGGATCATTCTGTCATCACTAAACTAGATGGGATACCTTGGTTTGGATTGTGACAGACACACACACACACACACACACACACACATATATATATATATATATATATATATATATGTACTGTACGTATATCTATCTATCTATCTGTCTATCTGTCTATCTATCTATCTATCTATCTATCTATCTATCTATCTGTCCATCCATCCATCTCTCTCTCTCTCTCTCTCTCTCTCTCTCTCTCTCTCTCTCTCTCTTTACACACATATATTAGTTGATTGATCGCATAACAGAGAGATAGACAGACGGACAGACAGACAATTAGGCAGACATACGGTACGCAGGCTGAAACGTTAGAATATTATAGATTCATTTATGATTATGTTTATGAGTTATAGTTCCTTATCTCTTTGCTGTTGGTTTTTCTTAGTACTAGATGTCACCATTTTATTTTCATTCCCGCACATTGCACGCCACTATTTTAAACCCATCAGCCCGAGAAAGTCTTCGTGCATTCTAACTAACATGTTTCGTTCTTTTGCTGTTGAAAAATCACTCTTGCGCTGAAGAGGTCATGGAACGTATACAGATTTACGAGCCCAGCACATAAAGAGTAATAGTAGTTGCAACCCTAAACTCATATGAATGTGAACCCAGTAAACTGCAGGCTTAAACTGATATTCTGCAGACCACCATCCTCCATTTGCTGGATAGGGAAGCAGCTGAGAAACATTTGCACAACCAAGCAGTGGAGTCGCCTGGTCTTGTGGGTGCCACCACATGAAGGCGTCACTCCAGCACCATCACATAGAAAATAAAGTAGATACACACATATAAAAATAACATATCTACAAGAGACATATCCTTGAAAAAGATGCAAAGCAGTGTTACATCATTTTCGTTCCCTACACATATCGCGACGTTGCTAAAGGTGCAGTTGCGGTCAGTCTTTCTTTTTACATCGTCTCCAGATCGTGTCAGAAGCTAATGAGGTCTTCTTAAACCAGTCGGAAAGATTCAGGTGGGGTGGACTTGCTGCACCAGCTAAGGATTCCGCACGTGTACGGGGAGTACTGACCTTTGCTCTCTTCACCTTATTGATTTATGGAAATTACTAGTTTGGGATGATGATGATGATGATAATAATAATAATAATGATGATAATAATTAGTGGTATAAGTAGTATAGTAGTAGTAGTAATATAAAGATGGTGTTGATTATGATGATGATGATGACGACGACGACGACGATGACTACACAGCCGTGCCTTGACAGACCTTGACAAAACTCAGCAGTCTTACACACAAAAATCACTAGAAGGATGACTGTAAAAAAATAGATAAAAAAAAAAAATAGACGAATGTTAACGGAACTTGGCAGCTGCTCCTGAATTTCTTGCACACGGTCACTTTCACTCTCCTTTACTCAGAGGCTATATTCGTCAATTCTTCTAAACTTAAGCTGTGAATAAGAATGTTTGTATTTACGATAGTCTTAACGCAGCAAACCATACCCTTCACAGTCAAAAGAGAGAATATAGTAAAGCATAGTAATTAGGAGCTGTGAAGACAATTATCTTACGTCGTTCTGCTGTTTCTTTCGTTTCCCTCATAGCTCCACTCCCTCAGTCTTACTCAAAGGCCTTCCAAGGGGCCTGCCCCTTCTTTGTCATTGATGCCGTCTCTCTCTCTCTCTCTCTCTCTCTCTCTCTCTCTCTCTCTCTCTCTCTCTCTCTCTCTCTCTCTCTCTCTCTTAGTTTACCATTCCTTTTCCATTTTACACCCCTCACTCTCTTCCCTTTGTCTATTTGCTTATCAGGTTTTTGCTAATTATATCTAGGGTCATAGTACAACCCTTTCCCTGAGGGCCAGCAGTCCTCCTACTCGCAAAAGATGACACAACACAAGGTCATTACCACATCATGTCCATATTAAGTGTGAGTGGAAAGTGTGACCAGGGGCGATAGAATGACCTCTTAAGTAAGGTTATCTTCTCCCTCCTATGAAATCAGATAATCTTCGAGTTAAGGCTCCTTCAGACAGATTATCCTTGGTTCAGTATTTAGATGTTGCAGTGTCCTTAGCCTTGCAGAGACAGACAGACAGACAGACAGAAAGACACACGGACACACAAACACAGAGAAAAAGAGAGAGCATGTGCTATTGTGCTTGGGCTCTCGTTTGTGTGTGTGTGTGTGTGTGTGTGTGTGTGTGTGTGTGTGTGTGTGTGTGTGTGTGTGTAGGGGAGGGAGGGCGCGGGGTGTCGTGAGTTTCAAATCATTAATGTATGCAGAGGGTATCGAACATTATTAATATCATCCTCCAAACTCAGTAGGAGCTGCACCCAACAGTATCATATAAAACAAAAGCAGCTATTTTTGCCACGTGTTTTGGTGTTTATTTTAGTCCACATATGCCATTTTGTGTTTGCATTTTCATTTTGTGATTTTTGTTTTATCCTTGCCTCGGTTTCTGTCTGACCTCCCAGATATCTAAATTTCTTTTTTAACTGCATATTGGTGTTTATGTCGACCGTGCGAAGTATAGAGCACCAGGTTGTTTTGTCAGGCCTTGTATGCTGTTTTTCTGGGGCCATATATCATCACCAAATGGAAGAATTACACTACCCATATATTTAAAAGATTTATTGATTTACAAATTATACCAGTTCGGCCCAGCTTGGATCCAAGTCGTGCATGAAGAGGACTGAAGTAGAGTTGGATCTGTTTTATCTTTCCAGCAAATAACTTTTCCAAACATGGGAATAGTTTTTGCCTCTGCAGAGTCAAGAGTACCGTAGAATAAACACACATATCTTCACCATCATCATCACATCTCTATTCCCACTAATATACATCACTTTCTCACACATTCACTAATCATATCCAGCCATCTATTTCTTGGCCATCAAATTCTCCTAACTTCACAATTATTCACATTAGCCCAAATAAATATAAAGAAACCATAATATTTAATCAATAAAATAAGATGAATATCTAATAGTAATCAAGTAAACATCAATATAAACTTTGATAAGAAAAAAAGTACTATATGTTCATTAATATTAGTTATCATAATATTATACTGTAATTTACTTGATACATGAGAAATATATCCACTTCATAATTACAAACTCTCATAAGTGTTCACTTCCCAAAACTATGTGTGAGTTGATCTACTTCTGCATGGTCCTTTTCCTTCTTATAATCCACACCTTGCCCGTCTCCTTCTACCCCCTCCACATCTCCACTGGCCCCCTCCACACCTCCGTTGATCCTTTCCACCCCTCCCCTGATCCCTTCCATCTCTCCACTGCTCCCCTCCACCTCAAATCCGGATCTTCCCACCCCTCCACCTTCTCCATGCTGTCCTTCAAATCTCCTTTCCACGTCTGTATCTTCCTCGTACCCCCGCACTGAGCTCCCTAACCGTGTGTCTATTACCCCTGCCCATCCAACTCCTCTGGCACTTGTTTCTCCTTGAGCATACCCTCCAACTTCTGTTCCCCCATATCCGTACCCCTTATCCCCTGTCCCCCCATATCCATATCTTCTATACCCTCTCCCTCCCTGCCCAAATTCTCCCACCTCTATCCCCCTATATCCATACCCTCTGTCCTGTGTCCCCCACTTCCCATAACCCCACACATCATGCCCCCTACCCCCCTGTCCATATCCTCTCACTCCTGTTCCCCCATAGCCATACCCTATATCCCTTGGTCCCCCTTGTCCATACCCTCTCACCCCAGTTCCCCCATACCCATACCCTATATCCCTTGGTCCCCCTTGTCCATACCCTGTCACCCCTGTCCCCCCATATCCATACCCTCTGTCTCCGGGCCTCCCATACCAGCAGTGACTTCCCAGCCTACCTCCATACCCGTAGTAAGGAAAGAGGAGCCCCAACAGACTGCCAGGACCCCAGAATGGCCTCCTATGACCCCCAAGTGGGATACCATGACCTCTGTTGCCATGACCTCCTCCCCAGTGACCCACCCCCGTAAGTCCTGGGCGCCTGTGACCTCTAAAGCCTAATCCTGACCCTGTGTGACCACCTGCATTGTTACCTCCAACTATGCCTCCAAATCTACGTGTATACCCTGGATTTTGGTGACATCCAATGGCAAACCCTGACTCTCTGCGACATCCTAATCCTGAGCCTGTGTGACCTCCAGGCTTGATAGCGTGGCCTCTCCCGACATTGATACCGGTACCGATAGTCTGAAAGAGAGGCGAGGTGTTTCTTGTGGCACTGTCAGTAGGGTCAAGAACCTGACTTTCGGTCAAGCCTCCCTCTTCACTAGCTAATGGGGAAGCAGGAGAGAATGGAGAGGGGGAGAGAGATGAGGAAAACTGAGAAAAGGATACTACAGTGTAATTATCCTTTTGACCTGCAGGTTTGACTGCAGAATAAGCACTGAAATCCCTTGCAAATGTTTTAGAACCACTTACTCCAGTTCGAACCTTCGTAACACCACTTCTCCCTAATGCCACCATCCTAGTTTCCAAAGATCCGGAGGGATCCACAGATTCATCGACAACGCCACTCACAGCACGTCCCTCAGCAGCATCACCTCTCAAAACTTCATGCCGTGCGCTCAATGAATCCTCGGCTATGATCTCTAATTTTGGCGCAGTGCTAGATGGATTCTTTGGTTCTCTGTGAGTTCCGAAGACCAAGGGGACTTCAACAGGAGCAGAGCTAGCGATCTTGTCATTTCCGCTGAAGGCGACCAGAGCAAGGACTGTTATCACAGAATTCTTCTGAGGAGCGTGGAGGATTTTGTTAGTAATGGGGGCTTGTCATTGTCTGGATTTATATGAAGTAAATTTTTTGCACTGTGATCGTAAATTTAAACTCGTTCTTTAAATATTTATGCGTCTAACTGTAAATAGAAAGTCTTTAAATTCAAACTGGCATACACATAAATTGTTTTAACATACACCAATATCGTATGTGCACTTACCTGAAAGTTACCTGAACTCCAAAATTAATATACATCATGCGGACACATTTGATGTACAGTACACTAATGCTTCTCTCTCTCTCTCTCTCTCTCTCTCTCTCTCTCTCTCTCTCTCTCTCCTACATAATTTTTTTCACCCGAACATTCACATTTTAGCACATTCATACACAAACGCAGAAGTGGAAACCCAAGCATGCAAACGCAAAGATATACCAGATATGGAACTGAATATTACCACAGTTCCTCCTATTTTACTCTCACTACCCCACTCTAGCAAGCGTAACATTATGCGTCAAGGTCATCAGTAAACAACAGTTATCCCGCAACCAACACGCAGGTAGTGAGAGTGGGAGAGGGTGAGTTATGTTCCTTCTTCCTCTTTTTATTGTCTCTGTCTCTCTCTCTCTCTCTCTCTCTCTCTCTCTCTCTCTCTCCTTTTGTACCCTTATCTCTTGCTTTCATACATTCATTCTCTCCCATTTCCTTCATATTTCTCTGCTTCCTCCCTCGTTCTCACCTCCCTTCTTTACAATACTCTCAATCTACTCCACATTATATTACAATCACATGTATACACGCTCACGGTCTCTCCAGATTCTCCTCAGCTTCCAGTAAAAACAGAAACAGCAAATACTTCCTTCCTCTTACCATTGCTAGAGGCTTGACTGTGTGAGTGCGAGTGGAAGTGAGAGAAAGAATAGCAGAAACTCGAGCTCATCTTATATAACCTACGCGATCACTGAAAAGAACTTAATGCCCAAAAATGTCTGCATCTTTTTTCTTTCTCTATCAAGGTAAATCGTATAGGAAACAACGATTTTACACCGCAGGACTTCACCGTGCCAAATCGATCGCTCAGACAATCAGTTCTTGGGATTACCAACCTAAATTAAGTCCAAGAAATTCTGAAACGGCTCCGAACCTAACTGAAATCTCAACTTTCCGAAATTGCAGTAATGTTTAGTTTTTCACAACGGATCCCTCAGGTAGTCGTAACAGAGAAGCTGACGATAACCGAAAAAGAAAAAAAAAAAACTGAAACGGGAAGGAATGCTCCTGGAACTTCCAACATCGAAACTGGAGGTGTGCTCAGCTCACCACAATCAATCGCTCAGAGGAGGAGTGCACAGACAGGTTTCGGTTAGGTTCACATCATTGCCCAGCAGTCTTGATTCGAAATGAAACGCACGTCTGTCGATTCGTGAGACTTCTTTTTTTTTTTCTGCTTGGGTCTTCATCTGATGTGTGTGTGTGTGTGTGTGTGTGTCAGGAGCAGGGGTTATCCATACATTTCCGTTCTGAGTTTTATTATAAGGCCCTCATTTGCGTGACTACAGAACGAGAGTCATCCAAGTGGTCAGGTCTGGCTGGCTGACGCTCTGTCCTTAGAGTCCTCAGGGTCGCTTGCCGAGTGGAAAGATACGCGCCACCATACTCACTTTTTTTTTTTTTTTACATCATCATGTCTTCACTCTGTTTTTGTTGCTGCCCTTGCTTTCGCTTTTGATTGTTGTTGATGTTGTTTTTATTGTTTTTGTTTTTGTCGTTATTTTGTCAGTTGTTGTTGCTGCTCGTGATGTAATAAATGTTGCAGTTACCCTTTTGTAGTTATTTTTTTAAGGTGTATTTCCCATTTAGATCAGCCCTTTTAATTTTCTTTTCACATTCCCTCTCTTATCCCCTAAATGTCCTTTTCATTTCCCTTATATTCTTGTCTCCTTCCCTCCCTCTGCTGTCCTCTCTCTCTCTCTCTCTCTCTCTCTCTCTCTCTCTCTCTCTCTCTCTCTCTCTCATCGTTCTAGTTTCACTTTCTCTTCCCCTCACTGGCTCACATTGTCCTTCTTTCCTCACTTTCTCCCCTCCCGTCCATCCCACACTCCCTTTTCCTTCAGTACCCCTCCCTCTCCTTCCCACCCTCCCTCCCAAATACATTTAATATGTGGATGATGAACGATTCACCCTCTCCTCTTTCCTTCACTTTCTCCCCCTTCCTCCTCCTCTCCCCCCCCCCAGTCTCCCCCCTCTCCTCCCCTTCCCCTCCCCCTCTCTTTCCTCCCTCTTTCCCATGGGTGAGGAAGGAAGAAGCTATCAGAATCTCCCCTTCTCAAATCTGAAATCCATGTTGGCTATCCACCTCAGTGACCCATACACAGGCGATAGATATAAAGCTGCTTTACCTCTCTCTCTCTCTCTCTCTCTCTCTCTCTCTCTCATGCACGGATCACCCCATCATGCACACTCCACACCGTCCTTGGTATCGGCGCCGGATTCAACTCAAGGTCACGAGGGAGTTCCGGCCCAAAGACGCGGACGAATTGCCCTGGTGTTCGTGGTGCGCGATCCGGATTTACGGAGGGATGTTATACGCCGTAGGTGATCTTTTTTTTGCCGGATTTAATTCAATTACTGAGAGATGTTTATTACTACTACTACTACTACTACTACTACTACTACTACTACTTCTACTACTACTGTTACTAATACTAGTAGTAGTAGTAGTAGTACTACTACTACTACTATTATTATATTATTAGTATTAGTATTATGTGCATCATTTACTCTCATTACTTTATTTTCACTGTGGTATTGGATTATATTCTTACACTTTTTAGTAATGCTTTTATAGTGGTCTATTTTGCCGACTGTGTGTCAAGTGGGGTTGGTGGAGGATTAGTGCCCCTCCCTGTAAAACAATTAACTCTAAGCCCTTGGCCACCCCGTCTGGGATACATGGCGTCTGGCAATGGATGGATGGATGGTTTTACCAGTTGCTGTGTTATTTAATGCTATTTTTAGGGGTTAACATTTTTAAGGGTTTACAGTTTTAGGGGTTTACATTATAGTTACCCTCTTAGTGTGTTACTTTTTCCGGATATAATGTACTTACTAACAGATCTTTTTTATTTCTTGTCTGTTATTTTTCTTCCTTTTCTGTTATGAGTTTATATTCTGTGTTTCTCAAGTTTCGTCCCATAAGCTTCTTAGCGTGTTTTTTTTTTTCTGCAATCAAATTTACTTGTCGGTATTTTTTTTTTGTAATTTCTGTTTTCTAAGAGTGAATTATTTGTTTTTGTTTACACCAGCAAACCCACTTTTTTTTTTTTTTTTGGGGGGGGGCAGTTTTGCTTTACTTCCTCGGTGGTTTTTACTTTACTGACTCGGTGGTGCCTTTTTTTTTTTTTTTAATTCATTGCCTGTTATCTCTACCATGATATTACTTGCCACCATGAAATCCCTTGAACCATGGAAGAAATATCCACATGTCAGCTGGAAAAAACACTCTACTCCGAGAAAAGTGCCGACTACCATGATGGAAATCCCTGAAAGGTGGTAGCAATTTATTCTAGTGCAGTCTTGTTGTTAGTTCCCAGAGTCTGCTTTATTTACTTCATTTTCTTATTTAATCATTTATTCATTCGGTTTTTCATCTCTCCATCTATCTTTCTTAATCAGTCTCTATCTATCCGTGTGTCTGTGCCTGCCTGTTTGTCTGTTTATCTATGTCTGTTAATTTATTTATTTCTTTTATCATTTTTAGCTCATCAGTCTATTTTCTATCCCTTTCATGGTCTACGTCCGAAAGCCTTCCCTTCCTCTTCTCCCTCATCACTCCCCTTCACGCCTGAACCTAATCTCTCCACCCCTATCTCCTCTTTCATTCTATTCAATTCCCCCTTCCTTCACTCTTCCCTCATCTCCTCTTTACACTTTCGCTCATTTCTCCTCTCCTCATTCTCTCACAGTTTCGCTTAGTTCTCACTTTCGTAATATCTTTCTATATTCTCTTCAAATTCTCCTCTTTTTTTCCGTGTCTGTGGATGACTAAGCTGACAGTGTGAGTGAGAGTTAGTTTGCAGTTTTAGGTAATAGTGCGTATTTTAGAACTTATGTCCTTGGCTGCATTATCTCTACGTGCCTGTGGTTAGTATAAGGAAGGTCAGACTGGATTAAGTTAGACTAATTACGGGTAAGTTAGGTTAGCTTATAATTCCCCTCATCATCAGTCTCTCAAACTGAACGAAATTGTCTAAAATCGTCCGAAGCTAGCAAGAATAAAAAAAAAATTGATATAAAAGTTGCCACCCAGCGTAATGGCAAAAAAAAAAAAAAAAATGAGGACATGACAGCCTCGTCTTTCACTTTTTTTCTTGACGGTGACTCAAGGATTTTTGTGATGCTGAGTTGACAGGGAGAGTGATGGAGTTATGGTGCTGTGGTGTGAACTCCCTCCACCTCTCTCTCTCTCTCTCTCTCTCTCTCTCTCTCTCTCTCTCTCTCTCTCTCTTCCTTCGTCTTTTTCTCCTTCCCCCGTTTCGATCTCAATCTTCCTTCAATCTCCTTCTCTCATTCCCTTTCTTCACACTTCCCTCTCTTCACCTGTGCTTCCTCTCTCCTCCTTCCCTTCAGAACTTCCTTTTTGTCTCCCTCCCTCCTTCCTTCCCTCCCACCTTCCTTCCCTCCTTCCTTCCTTCTCTGCACTTTCTCTCCCTCCATTACCCTCTCCAGGTCTGAATTTACGTATAGTGTTGCTACTAATTTACCAGTATGCGTGAAGTTAGTTTCTCGAGGACTGGGAAAAACTGTGGAAAGAGAGGTGGAGGGAAGGAGGAAGAAAAGAGGGAAAGGAGAGGAATGTGAGAGGAACGTGGACGGGAGGAAAGATAGAAAGAAGGAAGCTGATGAGAGGACATTTTGACGAAGTGATAGACATGTAAATACATAGAATATTGTCTGGTCGGTTGAGGGATAGATTAATATATGGAGAGACAAGGACAGAAAGAGGAATGGAAAGGAAAAATACAGAAAAATATAAAAAAAAATGAGAGAGGGTGAGAGAGTGGGGGAAAGAAAAGAGGGAAAATGAACTAGTGACGTAGAGTTACACAGAAATTCCCAGGAACACAGAGAAAATAATATACACGGGAGAGGATCAGATACAGCGAAAGAGACAGAAAGAAAAACAGACAGAGCAATATAAAACGAATATAAAATGACATAAAGAGAGACAGAGAGAGAGAGAGAGAGAGAGAGAGAGAGAGAAAGAGTTACGTAAAGGTTCATGGAAATTCTCAGGAGCATAAACCCTACCAAGGCCATCCAAGTCATGCCCCATTCATTACTATTAACGAAGGTGATTTGCAGAACGGTGGGCAGGCTGGCTCTCTCCCCACCCACCCCTCCCCCAGGATTATGGGGGGGGGGAAGAGCGGGGAAAGGGGAAGGGAGAGAGAGAGGATGGGGGAAGGTGGAAGGAAAAAAGAAGCTATGGAGAATGGGAGAGGAGAAAGAATGAGGAGAGAGGATGGATAAGTAGAAATAGTAGTGGAAGAAAAGGGAGGAGACTGAGATAGGGAGGAAGGATGAGAGGGACGGAGGTAGGAAGGAGAGAGAGAACTGCTTGAAAATACCTCCAACTACTTCACTTCCTCCTACCCTGCTTCCTCGCTCTCTCTTTCATTCCTCTCTCTCTCATTCCCTCACAAGTTCCTCTCCTTCCTTCCTTCCTTCTTCCCCCTCCCTCCCACATCTTTTCTTCCTTTCCTCCCATCTCTTTTCTTCCTTGCCTCCCTCCTCCCCAACCTTTCTTCCATTGCCACTTTCAAGGTCACACATTTCCACACACTCCACTGATTCTTCTTCCTTCCTTGTCCTCCCCTTCTCTCTCTTCCTTCCTCTCTCCTCATTCCTTCCTCCTCCTGATCTGGAAAAAAAAAAAAAAGTCTTACGTTACCCAGAATATAACGCAAAGTTCTTAAATCTAGGCGAGAAAGTCAAACATTTTTTTTTTTCAACACTACGGACCAGTGAAGTTCTCTCAGCTAAATCAAAGTGACTGACGTTAACCATGTATCTAAAATTCATATATCACAGTCAGAGAGATAAGCAAGATAGAGTTAAACTGAAATAAACGCAAGGCTATAACACACATTGAGGATAACAATACGCCAATTTCTCAAGGAAGGAGAGGGTAATACTAGAGGTAAACACAGACATCGACCATGGAATAATATTATCAGCGCTGTTCAGTATGCTACTACATTATCCCCTGACGACACGCAGATGCCTTGAATGTTAGGGGTCGATTTTTTGTTTCCTTTGTCTATTAGTTGGTTCCGCATCCCGTGAGTGGTGGCCTCCGTGTAAAAATATCCAGATATATCTGTTCCATCTGACAGACGACCATTCTTCAAACCACACACAGTGCATTTGTGTGTTTTTTTTTATGTATGTATTATTAACTCAGTGAATATAGTGTAACAAGATGATGCGGACTAGCAGCTCGTTAGTTGGGGCGGAGAAACAGTCGATGATAGTTTATCCTTCAGTTGGTGAATACAGACTGACAATTATTACCAGCTCACTTCATCATCATCATCATCATCATCATCATTATCATCATAATAGTAATAATCAGCAGCAACAGCCATTGCAAGTCCATTGCTGAACGAAGGTCTCCTTTAACCTTCTCCACTACTTCCTTGACTGAGCCAATCTCTGCCAGCTTTTTCTTACAAACTACTCTATCTCATCTGCCCACCTCTTTTTTTGGCCTTTTTCTACTACGCTTAC
Organism: Coenobita brevimanus; assembly: GCF_032717465.1. Lineage (NCBI taxonomy): Eukaryota > Metazoa > Arthropoda > Malacostraca > Decapoda > Coenobitidae > Coenobita > Coenobita brevimanus. Next base: position 43,001,862 of record NC_137003.1, on the reverse strand, counting down.
ATTCTCTTGGAGTCCACTCAGTCAGCCTCTTGCTACATGTCTTATCGTCTTCCAGTTCTTTTTTTTAAATAATTTCTATAACGTCCTTGCCTCAGTGTAGGACCTAAAAATACAGAGGAGGGGGTCCCTGAGAGGAAGACCAGGAATAGGTTGGATGGACAGTGTGAAGAGAGCGTTAGATGCGAGAGGGATGTCTGTAGAGCAGGGAAGAGTGGCTGCCCGTGATAGGGATGAATGGAGAGAAACTGTGAATGCATCAATGGTGACGTGGCCCTGACGGGATGTTTTCCCGCATCTGGTCTGATCAGCTGATTGGGGCAGGTGCGGGGAAGGGGATGGGTCCATTATGATGTGGCAGGGGTAAACCAGCTCTGCTGTCGGGCCCTGCTGCTGATGTCGCTGGATTGCACCGAGCAATTGACCCTCGTGCGGTGCAGTGCAGTGAGGAGCGATCCCTTTTTTCCTTAGAGGCTAAGATACGAGTAAATGTGTGTGTGTGTGTGTGTGTGTGTGTGTGTGTGTGTGTGTGTGTGTGTGTGTGTGTGTGTGTGTGTGTGTGTGTGTGTGTGTGTGTGTGTGTGTGTGTGTGTGTGTGTGTGTGGATGGGTATTTTGGTGAGTGTGTCGTCCTGTCTTGGCTACCCCCCGTTAGAGGGGAAACAACCTAGGTATATAGATAGATAGATAGATAGATAGATAATGTCTTCGGCGCAAGTCTGCTCTCTAACCCACAGCATTTGTTAAGTTCCAAAGGAAAATACTGTATAGTCCAGGACTCCACTAAAATTCAGGCGAATGAACCAGTTATGATGCTCAGAGACGAGTTTTTAAATGAAAATAGACGCTACAAATACTTCGCCTTAAAAAAAGACAAAGAAAATGTTGGTGAGACCTGAACCCGGGGAATGCAGACCGGATCAGTGTGTGTGTGTGTGTGTGAGTGTGTGTGTGTGCCCGCTTTATATATATATATATATATATATATATATATATATATATATATATATATATATATATATATATATATATATATATGCTATATAACTTATTTTTTTAATTATATATAAACATATATCTTTTTTTATTTTTATCCCTTGTAGCCATTGCCAAAACTGTCATGTTGTCAAAGTTCAACCACAAATTATTGTTCACCGGCGTTTTTCTCACAACTCCCAGTCGTGTTTTCCCCTTAGCCATATCACCACCACTACCATTATCTATTTCTGCTCTTTTCCACCAGTGACCGAGTCCCTCAGCGCGGGTTTGTTACGGAACTTTGGGTAGGAAAACAAAGGCGTGTCTTGGAGAAAAGATAGTGTTATTTTAAGTGGCACAGGAGACTTCACAGTATCTCCACCTTAGCGATTTATCTTCCAAATTACACCATAACATTTCCTTTCCTGCTGTATGTACCGTTTTAGCTGACGCCAATAGCATTAAAGAGGGTATTGAGATGTAATACACGGTGGAAGTTATTAAGAAAGAAATGAAACAGAATCTCATTAAGCCAACTACAATACGTTTTACGGTGCCTTTTTGTGCACGTGTAGTGTCTTTATTTGTCTATTTATTTATTTATTTACTTATTTATTTTCTCATTGGTCTGTGCTCTCGTTTGCTTGGGTGTCTCTCTAGCATATTTTCCTTTCCTATTTATTTTTTCTCATAACATGTTGTCAGGCTAATCTATGATATTGATGGAACCTGTGTCGATTGTAAAAAAGATATATAGAAGGGGATGTGAAGACTTAATGTGCAAAATAAATCACTAAAGAAGAGGAGTAAAGAAAACCACCAATGCCTGACGAAAATACGATCATTTGTTCTGAGGGTATTTATTGGCATTCGATGATGAAGACCTTCTTTGATGCTCTGCTAGATCAATATTTATCAGTCTTATTTTTCTTCCCTCCCAGCCTGTCTCTAGTTCCTTCATTTATCTGATTGTACTTATTCCTTGTCCACTTCCTCCTACTCTTCCAGTTGTCATCATCACTTGCATACTTCGTCCTTCCTCTATTACTCATTTCCTTCTTCATTTCCTTTTTTTTTTTTTCCTTCTTCCTTACTCCATTCAAAGTTCATTCATGTTTTCTTGTGTCTCTCTTCTTTGTCTCTTACTCATTTCAGTCTTCATGTCTTCCCATCTTTATTCTTCCTTTCCTTTATCATTACTCCGTTCAAAGCTCATTTCTTTTTTCCTGTGATCAGTTTCTCCCTGACTTTACTTGCCTATACCAGCTCACCCACTTCCTTCATTTGCATTCTCTCTCTCTCTCTCTCTCTCTCTCTCTCTCTCTCTCTCTCTCTCTCTCTCTCTCTCTCTCTCTCTCTCTCTCTCTCTCTCTCTCTCTCTCTCTCTCTCTCCTGATTTCTTCTCCTTTCTCTCTTCCGGGGTCTATCTTTGCATTCTCCTAACCCACTATCATCTCCTTCCTTTCTCTTGTAACCCTTCTCTTCCTTCTATCCTCCAATCTCTACATCAACGCTAACCTTGATTCACTATTTTTCTCCTTCTCTGCCCGTTTTCCTTCTGGCTTTTTTTTTTTTTTTTGGCGTTGTTTCCTCATTCTCATTTTCTCTCCTTCCTTTTCTCTTCCTCATTTTCTTTTCCTCCTTTCCTCTTCTGTCTCTCCTACCTTCCTCATCCTTTCACTTCTTCTCCATCCGTCTCACTCTTCGTCCTCCCCCTTCTCTTCATTATAACCCTCCTTTTTTTTGTCTTATTATTCCATCCTTCTCTTTCTTCTCCTCTCCCCCCGTCTCCTCCCATTCTCCCATCTCTCTTACTTTCTCCTTCGTCTTTCCTACAACTTTTGGTCACCCTTCATCTTTGCGTCTGTCCTCCTCTTACTTCTCATCCTCCCTTTCTATCGTCTCCGCTCATTTCTCCTCATCCTCATCTCCTCCCTCCTCTTTCCCATCCTCCTCTCCCTGCCCTTTCTCGTCTTCTCCAGTCCTCCTCTTCCTCATCCTCTCCTTCCTTCTCTTTTCTCTCCCATCTATTTTCCTCCTTTTTCATCTTCTTCCTTTTCCTTCTCCTTTCTCAGTAACCTCATGTCTCCCTTTCTACAGCTGGTCAAGAAGGAGGGATGGAAGGAAGAAGGGAAGGAAAGGGGAGAAAAGGAAGGAACAAGGAGGAAGGGAAGGAAAGGGGAGAAAAGGAAGGAATAAGGAGGAAGGGAAGGAAAGGGGAGAAAAGGAAGGAACAAGGAGGAAGGGAAGGAAAGGGGAGAAAAGGAAGGAACAAGGAAGTTCTGAAGAAGGGAAGGAATGAAGGACTGTATGACTAAATGAAGGAAGAAAAACGTCAGGTTACTTTTTTTTTTTTTTTTTTTTTTGCTCTGCTACTGAAGGTAAAGTTATAGGAAGTTGTCTGATTAATTACATACTCACCAATTTGCTTACTTATTTCCTCGTTCACCTGTCTTGTATTTCTTTTGCCTGCATGCCTTACCTTCTTTCTTATATAATTCTTGAGACGGTTGCAAGGAAGTCTTAAGAAATAGTAATCCATTTATTATAAGAGGTGTCCCCTAAACTATTTTTCATTACTACGCGACACCAAAAATAAGCAAGCAAAGACGTCACCACCTTTATGAGATTTGTGGAGCTTATTTCTGGCCCACTGAGTGTAACGTGTTTCGATAAATCTGAGTGAAAATATCAACTATTCTCTTGTTACCCTAACTTGGCGTAAAATTGCTCTCTTAATCTTAACTACTACCGCCATCTTTGTCACTAGTCATCAGTATTAGTATTTCCATCGTCACACTTTTCTTGGAGACAGACTGATGTTTAAGTATTTAGTACGTATATCCGAGTCTACGTTTATTTTCTCATATATGACAATTTCTTTGCCATTTTATTCAGGTGTCAGGCTGAGTCCATACTGAATTCCTGCTAGCGTGGTGCAGGAGAGGGATGCCTTCATGTGGTTGCACCGGTATAACCAGGCGGCTACACTACCAGGATACACAAACATCCCTCTGTAGAAGGGCAAGTTAAGCCTGCAATCAGCTGGGCTCACCTCTCAAATGAGCCCGGGGTCACTGCTACAAAAACTTGACGTAGGCAGGAGCGAGAACTTCTGTAGGTTATGGTGATGCAGTACTTCATCCCACGCCAGCAAGTCTGTCATGCAGACGGAGACTTAGACAAAATAAAACATCAGCTGAGTGCATCGTGGCAGCCGAAGATGTAATCAGTGTCCGGTCATTTAACCATTCACTCAGCCGGTCAATCACACGCCAAAGGACACTTAGTTACTTAACCTTTTCACCCCTTTTAGAGGAGCAGATCGTCTGGTGGCAGCAACATCGTTAAAATAAAAATGCGCCATCATGCGGAAGAGATTAATGGAGATTATTTCTTATCCCTTCACCATGAAAAGCCTTCCTTAAGCTGAACAAAAAATGCTTGGCTGTAGCAAAAAATACTGTACATCGCCGCTGTGAGGAAATTAATCACTCACTAATGACCCCAGATTAGCAATGACTCCTGGTAATTATGGTTGGCCATTTCCTTATTAACGACACAATTGTTGCACAATGGATCAGAATGTACTAAGGTGTTTACCAAACCAGCATATCATATCTCATTGCTATGAAGTAATTATCTATGTTTAAAACTGTACGTTATATAAAAATTACTTTTTACTATTTTGCAGTGAATGACCGTGAATATTGTCTAAGGGTGCTAAAATAATCTTTGATGGTCCTATCCTCGTGAGCTCTGGAAGTTTTCTAGCACAGTTCTTTTAATTATTTATTATGCATATTGCATCTTAATATTCCTTTTTTTTTTTTTTTTAGAATACTAATATCTTTTCATGTCGAGATACATTGCTTAAATATAATTACTTCGTGATACGAAGATCACAGATAACAGACGCCACAGTACTGAAGGGGTTCATAAAGATAGAGTTTAGCTTCTCCACTTCACGAGGTCTCCCCTAACCTTAAAAAAAAAAAAAATGGTGGTAGCATGAGGATAATTATAAAGGCGTCATGGTACTGTAGAGATAGGGCTCATAGAAATACTCTCTAACCCCATAAGAGGAAATATTTCTCCTAGGTAAAAGAGAATTTCTGTATCTTGTAATGGCAGGAATAAAAGAGTAAATACGTCATCCTGAAGGTGTGACAAGAGTGACTGATACAAGACGCAGTTATGAAAAAGTGTGGCAGGAAAAGGCCTGAAGAAGGCCACTCGACTTAAGGCAGCGGTATGTAGGAGGAATTGAGTGTGCGGGAGAGAATTAGATTTTTTGAAGGCTGTGTGTGTGTGTGTGTGTGTGTGTGTGTGTGTGTGTGTGTGTGTGTGTGTGTGTGTGTGTGTGTGTGTGTGTGTGTGTGTGTGTGTGTGTGTGTGTGTATGTGTGTGTGTGTGTGTGTGTGTGTGTGTGTGTGTGTGTGTGCAATTTAGGAGGAACGCATGAAGGCGAGACTGTGTAGAAGAATATATGTAGAGAAAGAGAATTTTAAAAGATACAGCTGTGATTTATAAGATATTTTTGCCTGAATAAGAACCATGCGCAAAAATGTGTTTTGTAATGATTTGTGAATACTTGTCTGGCTTCTGTGTATGAAATTGGTAAAGCGAAAACAATGACAAAAAAGAGCAAAAATGTATGAAGCGTGTATGCGTGAGTGAGTATGCAATATATGAAAGCCTTGACCTCATGCCACACACACACACACACACACACACACACACACACACACACACACACACAACCTGGCTTTCCTTGTACCTGTAATAATTGTGTCACCTGGTCACGTAGGCGGTGATGGTGGGTGAGGCAGGTGTCACTGAGCTTGATGTTGTTGTTGTTGTTGTTGTTGTTTGGGTGTCACTATTGTTAATTTGTTTCTGGTATTTGTCTCCTTAAATTATTTTTGTTTGTATTAATGTGTGTACAGAGCTATGGTAGCCTTCTTTGCTTAATTGTGCGTGTGTGTGTGTGTGTGTGTGTGTGTGTGTGTGTGTGTGTGTGTGTGTGTGTGTGTGTGTGTGTGTGTGTGTGTGTGATGAAAGCAGTAAGAAGGAAATTATGGAAGGGTGTAGCTGTGGAAATGCTGGGAGGGGAGTGAATATGGAAATGTTGCAGAAAAATGTTTGAAGCTAGCAAAGAAACAAGTGTTGGAAGAGGACAAAGAAAGAAATACGTGTTGGAAGGGGACAAAGAAAGAAATACTTGTGGGAAGGAAAGAAAGAACAGTGTTGGAAACGGTAAAGAAGGAAATGCTGGAAGAAAGAAAGTAATTGTGGAGGGAATAAAGAAACAGCTAATGGAAGGGAAGTAAAAGTTGAGAATGCAGGAAAGGGGTAAGGTTGGCAATGTTGGAAGGGGATAAGGTTGGCAAGGTTAGATAGGGGGTAAAGATGTATAAAGATGTGCTGAAAACTTGTGCGAAAGAGATAAATGTTGGCTGGAAATGTTGAAAATAGTAAAGAAGCAAATGTTGGCACGAGGTAAAGAGGGAACTGATGGAAAGGGAGTCAGGAGTGAAATACCGGAAAGGAATTGAAAATAAAACTGTCTGGTGCTAGCGAGAGAAAATAATATATATATATATATCACATCATCGTAGTGATAGGTTGTCGTAGATTGCTTTTAGCCCCTTCAGTACGAGAGGAATTTCCCTGACTAACATAAAAAGCATCTGACAGTTGCAGAAATTTAAAAAAAAAAATCATAACATAAAAGGTGTCGCTACGGAAAAAATAATTGACATACCTGGTCATACGTTAATCCCCCCGTGAAATATGTAGTGATAAAGATATACTCGTTGTACTCTTACTTGGCCTAAAATTACCATCTCTCTCTCTCTCTCTCTCTCTCTCTCTCTCTCTCTCTCTCTCTCTCTCTCTCTCTCTCTCTCTTTCATACTGAGTTGTAACAGCAGATTAACTGTGAATAGGATGTAAAGTCAGAGCAGTTTTTTTTTCTTGCTGAGCTATGTTAAATGAGCTGCTAAAGGACGAAAATTTAGCCCAAAGTTAATATAAAATGAGCAGCTAGAATGCTAATATAAAAGAAGGTAGTACTAGTTATAAGTCATGCATGAAGATTATACAACAAACTCTCGATTAATCACAGTCTAATATGGTACTGATAAGGAAAGAAAGAAACTGGGGAAAAGAATAAGAAAACAAATGAATGCTATGTACTCCTTAGGCTACTCAAGTATCATTATATCTGGAAATCCCTAGTTTTACTGTTAACTTTTTTCACAACAAGAGTTTCCCATCAGTTGAATAAAATCGTCTGGCGTTATCAAGAATATGTCATCTGATTATATCCAAATTAGTGAGGGAGTTACTGAAGATTATTTACCTTAATGCTCTTACTTCGTGGCTTAAATAACACATGACTAAAATAGTATATCCTAAGAAAGAAAAATAAAGCCATCCCATAGCATTCTGAACACTAAGTGGGTAAAAACTTCATGAAAAAAAATGGTAAAGGAAAATAATGACAAAGCAAAACAAGAGAGCAATATCCAAGTACTGAAAGCTGTAATAAATCCAGAGGTAAAAAACAAGGAATAACAGCAAGGTCTTGGTGGAGGGTGATGGTGAAATTCTTGGAGCCCAGTCACCATCCAATGAACCTGAATGTCTGCAGAAAGTCATGTTCACTCACATTCTTCCATAGTTAGTCCAGTTCCGTGTTTTGTAACTTGGTTCAAAAGGCGGGTGAGAGGGAAACACAGGATAGAAAACTCTCTCTCTCTCTCTCTCTCTCTCTCTCTCTCTCTCTCTCTCTCTCTCTCTCTCTCTCTCTTTCACTAGGCTAAAACAGAACCCGAGAGGTTATCGAAAAACGAATCAAACTCTATCCTGCATCTCACTCCCACCCAAATTACCCTCTTCACAGTGACTATATATTTTATTTTCCTACGTTTATTTTCTCCACTAGATACTTCTCAAACTATCTGTATTTTTTGGAGCTAATGAAAAGTAATGCGCAGGTGAAATTTAATTAGCAATTCAAAGTCTCCACATATAAACAGACAAATTATTAGACTAAAAAATTTCAGCATTAAGTCTTCAAATTAGGTATCCTATTTGGGAAAGATGTCTAACACGTCCTTCACCTAATCACAAGGAAGGCAATAGTGTATACTATGAGACTGAAAAACTGGCTACTGAGCGTGTAAGAAAGCATGCTTGTTTTTCTTCCTTTCCTTTTTTTCTTTTGTTTTTGTTTAGTTATTTAGTAGGTAGCGTCATGGTCAACCCCATTGTCTTGATGTATATGATTATTTATTTTATTATTTTTTTTTATGGCACATTGTAAGTACCATTTTTTTTTTTTTTAGGTGTTAAGGGAGTGAGTATATTTTGACAAGTAGATTTTTTCCACGTCAGTAAAAAAAGAAAAAATACTATGGAATTAGGTTAATTTTTTTTCTTCTAGTATTTTTGACCTACATTAATTTCTGATTATCTTTATAACCTCAGAACTGACTTAAGGTTTTATTACTGAATAAGTGACTGGCATAAATGAATGGTTCTTATTACCCTAATATAATTCACAACCTCCACATCACTCACTATTACTACCACAACTTCCAGCACAACTACTATAACATCATTCACCACCACGACACCACGCCCTATTACTACAACTACTACCACCAAACTTCTCACTATTCCTACCACAACTATCACTACCACACCACTCCCAATTACTACCACAGCTACTACCACCACACCATTTCCTATTACTACCATTCCTACTACGCCAACAACAATGACCGTCACACCTACCAGTACAGCTACAACTACAACAACTACCACAACTGCAAGCAAAAGTAACACCACCACTAATGCTGTATAATATTTTAGGTTACGATTATCACCACTATTCTACCACCACTATTTCCACCAACACTCCCATTTTGTGTGTGTGTGTGTGTGTGTGTGTGTGTGTGTGTGTGTGTGTGTGTGTGTGTGTGTGTGTGTGTGTGTGTGTGTGTGTGTGTGTGTGTGTGTGTGTGTGTGAGGAGGGGATTAACACCTATACATTGGAACTTTATTTATATTATTTATGGTGAGATGATTCAGTGTGCGAGTGAATATCTATCATTATTATCTTCTATTTCTTTTATTATGGAAGTGGGAAATAAACAGCAAAACGTCATAACTACTCCCATGGCCTTTCACCTTCTTCACAACCACGTCCACCACCATCACAACCACCTTCACTCTTATAACAATCACCACTGCCGCCATTACGTTCACCAACCCCACAAAAAGTCACACCTAAATCTCTGTCTGTCTGTCTGTCTGTCTCTCTCTCTCTCTCTCTCTCTCTCTCTCTCTCTCTCTCTCTCTCTCTCTCTCTCTCTCACACACACACACCTCACATTGTCTTCCTTCAAGACGCAAAATGATAATTCCCAGTTTTTGCGCACGCGCGCGCACACACACACACACACACACACACACACACACACACACACACACACACACACACACACACACACACACACACACACCGTCTAGAAGGAGTTCCCAGGCTGTGAAAGGTGGGCTGCCTTGCCTTGGCTATCATTATCGCCGTCTTCCAAGTCTCTGTTTAGCTAGTGTTGTCTCTCTCTCTCTCTCTCTCTCTCTCTCTCTCTCTCTCTCTCTCTCTCTCTCTCTCTCTCTCTCTCTCTCTCTCTCTCTCTCTCTCTCATAATAATAATAATAATAATAAAAACAGTTATAGTAGTAGCAATAGTAGTAGTAGTAGTAGTAGTAGCAGCAGTCGGAAACAAAGAACACTACTGTATATAAAGAAAAAAGTAAGTTATAACATCCAACTGGGTACTTTCAAAGGTCTCAACCCAGCTCCTTGACCTCGTTCCAATAATGTCATCACTTGCTATTAAATATTACTCTAAGGCTTGGAGTGCCAATTGAACTTTTTATTTTATGTGTAATTGAAGAGGACATTAAATTGGGTTGTTCACTGAGAGCCACTACCTCCACTACTACTACTCTTTAAGATATAAGACGTAATTGCAGTTGCATTGGAGGCGCTTTCTCCCGTTGCGCAACTTGATAACTATGCATACCTATTGAGTTGTACGATTTTTTCTATAATTTTTTAATCGTGCATTACATTCTTAAGTTCTTGTGGTCTCTGCTTCTCATTTTCTTCTGATTTTTTTTTTTTTCAGTGAAGTGTCCTATTTTTGCATCTTTCCTTCCGTCTCTTTGTATTAATTTGATTTTTTATTTTAATTTCTGGTCTCCCCATACTTTTTCCCCTCAACATCTCTTTCTCTCTCTTTTTCTTCCTTTGTAGTAGTTTCCCGGTCTTGCACCTTCCCTTCCATTGATTTCGATAACTGTGATAGATTTGGCTATTTTTCTTTTTAATTTCTGACTTTATATTTCTGTCTATCGCTCATTTTACCTCTCTCTCTCTCTCTCTCTCTCTCTCTCTCTCTCTCTCTCTCTCTCTCTCTCTCTCTCTCTCTCTCTCTCTCTCTCTCTCTCTCTCTCTCTCATTTTCCCTTCGCCATTTCCCGTTTATTTATTTTTTCTTACTTCTCTTTTCAAGGTTCTGACGTATTTCTTTTTTTTTCTTTCGTGGTTCTCCATTACCGCTTATATCTACGGCTGTCCATCTATCTCTCTGTCTATCTCTCACTTTCTCATATTTTCTCCCTCTATCTCTCTCTCCTTTCAGTCGCCTTTTCTATCATTGCATCTCTCTTTCCGTCTCCTTTTGTCTTCTTTTTTCAGTTTTTGAGCTAGATTTTTTGTTGATCACTCTTTGCTTTATAATGATGTTCCCGTTATTCTTTTCTGTTCATTTATTATCTTTTCCATATCTTGTTTTATCTTTTTCTTTTAGTTACATTCCCCGATTTCCTTTTCTTTCACCAGACATTACTTTATCGCTTCCTGTTTCTCTTCCTCCTCCTCCTCCTCCTCCTCCTCCTCCTCCTCCTCCTACTCTTGATATCGAGATAGCGAAATCAGTTTATATGCAAGAAGGCACGAAACAATTTGTACCCTCCTTAATGCCTCTCTCTCTCTCTCTCTCTCTCTCTCTCTCTCTCTCTCTCTCTGTATATATATATATAGATAGATAGATAGATAGATAGATATAGATATAGATAGATGGATAGATTGATATTATATATATATATATATATATATATAGTTTATGGTAGGTGGGGGTATAGATAGATAGATATACCATATATATATATATATATATATATATATATATATATATATATATATATATATATATATATATATATATATATATATATATATAGTTTATGGTAGGTGGGGGTCCTCACCATCCACTCACATGATGTAGTGATACTCTCGGATGTCTGTCCTTTCCTCTCCTCTCTCCATTCCTTCCTTCCTCTTCTGTCTTTCTTTACTTCATTGTTTCCTCGTCCTTCTGCCTACGGGTGACTTTACACTTCCTCTTTTGTCTTTCTTCCTTCATTCTTTCCTCTTTCTTCTGCCCATGGGTGACTCTACACTGAGTGACAAGCCGAATGGTTTCCTGTACACCAAGAAACCATTTGCTACGCTGGGTGGTAACCATATAACCAGATTATGGCGCCTGGTGGTTTAGTGGGTAACTAAGGCGCTCCAATCGGATTGAGCCAGTGAAGGTTTATATCCAAGGGGTAGTTGGGGTTTATTGCCCACTTAATACCACTCAGGGATGAGTGAGGCTGGTCACTCTCATCTTAAATGTCAGGACCAACTTGCCTAGCCCTGGGCTCCTACACTCCTCATGGGGCAACGGAGGATTGGATGATGGATGGGTGGATATATATATATATATATATATATATATATATATATATATATATATATATATATATATATATATATATATATATATGAGCCTTTGTGGTACAGTGGTCAAGTGTGCGTTTTCATACACTGAAGAACGAGAGTTCGCGCCCCGCCAGTGTAATAAACTTTGAGTGCGTTCTTCAGGCCACGTACTGCATTGGCGGACACAAGGGGTGCTGTGGTTGAACCAGTGTCGCATACTATAAAGTATACTTGCACCCAGTCGGCTTGCGCGGGCCGATTACACTTGGTTCACAGACTACACACGCATCCAAAGCCATTCCAACACTACAGTTACACTTACAAGCACTTCTAAGCCTACATACAATCTCTACCAGACAGCCTAAGCCACTTGGTAGAGATATATTGGCTTTATCGTCCCCACTTCGGTCGGGATAGGCCGGTCCTGCAGTGGACACTCAAACGGCTGATGAGATGAGATTATATATATATATATATATATATATATATATATATATATATATATATATACCCGTAAATAGACAGATAGATAGATTACAATTATATATCTGTAAATACCCGTACACAGATAGGTAGATAGATAGGTATAGTAGATAATGATAATTTTGTTCATCAGAATTCGTTTTATCCATCTTTCCGTCTCTCCCTCACCCTATCCTTCACTTTCCCAGTGTTACATACGAGTATATACCACTATTTTCCCCTTGTCTGTGTTTTTTTTGCCTCACATCTACATCACTTTCCCTTTCTACCGTGAACCCAACCACCATTTCTTCCTTCCCAACCTCCCTTCCTCCACTCCCTTCCCTTCCCTTCACTCCATTTATCCCTCCTTCCTCTCCATTTGTCTTCATCCCCCCTTCCTTCCTTCCCTTTCTTACTCCGTCTCTCTTCATCTTTTCCTTCCTTAATTCTCTTGGTATTGGAGAGGGACGCCCTCGTGTGGTGCCACCGTTAAGACTGGCGGCTCCACTGCCTGGTTATGAAAATATCCTTCGGTTACTTCCCTGTCTCCCAAAAGCAGAATGGTGAACTGCAAGAAGAAGCCAACTTGAGCCTGTAGCCCACTGGGTTCACGTTCCAGTTGACCTTATAGCTACAACTGCTGCTAATTAATCCTCTCTCTTTCTCCCTCACTCCCTGTGTTCCATCCTACCTCCACATTATTCCGCTTCTCGCCCTCTCTACTTCTCCTATTTATCATTAACTAAGCTTTTTCTTCACTTCTTTCCTTTCCCTCCATCTCTCCTTCCTCAATCACTCCTTCCCTCTTCTTTTTTTCCCTATCACTTTCTTCGAGTCTCTCCACTTGCCTCATCCATTCAGCGTTTCTTTCCACAAAAAGTTCATACATTTTCTTCTCTCTTTTTCCTCACTCTTTCTCTCACTCACTCCCCTCATCCATCCCACCTTTTCTTCTCCTTCCCTCCCTCCCCCTTGCCTCCCTTCCTTCACACCTCCCCCCCCTCCCCCCGACCTTTCTCTCTCCTCGCCCTGCTTGCAAAAACTGGAAATCCTATCTGGTATACCATTATCAACAGCTGGTAAACAAATCCAAGGTATTTCGACCCGGAAGCCAGTTCGGTCCACAAGCCCTGTTACAGCCTTTTAAATAATTCCAGCTGATTATATCTTCCCAGTTTCATCATCCATCCGTTATTAACTGATTTAACCTAATTATCGCCCAACTGAACAAATCCGACATCAATAATCAGCCGGATACCGAGTTCGTCTTTCATCCGAACTCGACAGATCTTGAGCCCCGGGTCGAGGTCGTCATTAGGTATCATTTTCTAAGGCGATAAAGTAGGATTGTCGTCCCAACTGCTTAAGTCTTGAGCTGCTGAGTCATGGGAGAGGCGGAGGGTCTTTGTGTGCTATTTCTAGGTTAGCGCTGTGTGTGTGTGTGTGTGTGTGTGTGTGTGTGTGTCATGACTATGATACAGCGTGAGTGGGTGTTCATGTGTGGTCATTTGCACAAAACATACTAATGCTTGCGAGACAATGGTAGATGTGTGTGTGTGTGTGTGTGTGTGTGTGTGTGTGTGTGTGTGTGTGTGTGTGTGTGTGTGTGTGTTTGTGTGTGTGTGTGTGTGTGTGTGTGTGTGTATGTGTGTGTGTGTGTGTGTGTGTGTGTGTGTGTGTGTGTGTATTTGTTTGTTTGTTTGTGTGTATATTTGGTTGTGTGTGAGTGTGTACGTGTGTATGTTTTTGTCTCTGTGTGTGAGTACGTGTGTGTGTGTGTATTAGTTTGTTAGTGTGTAAGTGTGTATGTGTGTACGCGTGTGTGTTTGTGTCTGTGCTTGTGCGTATGTGTGTATGTGTGTGTATTTGTTTGTGTGTGAGTGTGTGTATGTGTGTACTTGTGTGTGTGTGTGTGTGTGTGTGTGTGTGTGTGTGTGTGTGTGTGTGTGTGTGTGTGTGTGTGGTAATACTAAAGCAGTGAGAATGCACATGACTCACACCTGCTTCCGTCCAACACCCCTCATTTGTGGTGAGTCAAGATTATTTGTATAGATTGCGTGTGTTAACATTGAGTTTGTGTGCATTGCGTGTGGGTGCATTGAGTGTGGGTGCATTGCATGTAGATGTATTGCGTTTGGTTGCATTGTGTGTGGATGCATTGCGTCTGATTGCGTTGCGTGCGGGTGCATTGTGTGTGGGTGCATTATTTGTGGGTGCATTGTTTGTGGGTTAATTGCGTGTGGATGCATTGCTTGTAGGTGCATTGTGTGTGGGTGCATTGCGTGTGGATGCATTGCGTGTGGATGCATTGCGTGTGGGTGCACCATGTGTGGGTGCATTGTGTATGGGTGCATTACGTGTGGGTGCATTGTGTGTGGGTGCATTGTGTGTGGGTCCAGTGCATATGGGTGAATTGCGTGTGGGTTAATTGCCTGTGGGGACATTGTGTGTTAGTCCAGTGCGTGTGGGTACATTGCAAGAGAACACGCAATGTAGGTGAACAATATGAGTGTGTGAGAGGGGGGTAAGCTTATAGCGTGTGTTGTGTGTTGTGTGTAGATGTTTTGTATGTCGGTGCATTGTGTGTAGCTATATTACTTGTAAGTACCTTGCATGTGGGTATATTGTGTGTGAGGGCATTGTGTGTGGCTGTAACTGCATGTGCGTAAACTGCGTGGAGAGATATTTCCTGTCTATCGATATTTATGCCTGCGATTGTACAGGATGCGTCCATGTTAACAAAATATCCCATGAACATCTGATGCGACTGGGATCAAAACTGACACATAAATTGTCTATGGGTCCGGGAAGACGTGGGTGCGATTTTGGTGGAGATTTTTCAAAAGTCAAGGTCACTGGCTTAAATTCAAGAGGCGGCGTTATCTTTTGAATGCTTGAGCCAGTGGGGGTCAAACTTGCCACATATTTTGTACGTGGAGATAAGAAGTGATCCGATCTAGCGCTAGTCCATTAAATGTCATGGGTCAGGGGTCAGGGGTCATGGTCAAAGTTCGGGTGAGGTGTCGCTGTACTTGGGAGCACTTTACGTACTTCTCTCTCCCAGGCATAATAAAATCGTCTGTCAGTAGCAAAAATTAGTTTAAAACAAGCGTTATCACGCTGTTGGAGATAATGGCGTCTGTTTCAAATACTTTCACAACGAAGTGCCTTTACAAGGCCGAATATAATACTTTGTGGCGGTAGCAGGAGTAATATAATAAACGGGACATTTCACTGGGGAGGGGGGAGGGTAGATGCAGATAATATTTCTCCCTACTTTATATATTATCCAAAACCTTTTGCGTGTGATCTCTCCTGACCCAGAATAAAATCGTCTAGGGATAACATTAGTAAAATAAACAGGGAGACGTAAAGCAAACATTATTTCGTTTCATATACCTTATGCCCGCCTTCGACGAAAAAAAACAAAATAGTTTGATGTAAAAAATTATATAAAAAAAAAAGGAGGGAGGAAACAGGTCACCTCATTTCGTACAATTCTTGCTCACCTTCATTTAACCTTAATAAAAACTGTTTGATGGCAGCAAGAAAAACAGGTGAAAGTGTAAAGGTAATATTTCACCCCGTTTTGTATCTAGGGTAATATTTCACAGTCTCTACTCTTTTTATTCTAAATTGGCCTAAAATTCCTTTCTCTCCATCATGAATGCTGAGTTGTATGAACAGAATGACACTAGACTATGATGCTAGTCACAAAGAAGTGCTATAGAAGGGATGTAGAGTTGTAGTATTGTCTTTTTCTACCCATGAGCAAGGTGAAGTAAGAGACAAAAGGACGAATATCTGGGCTAAGTTAAAGGTAACATAGTAATATAGTATCGATTTTGCCAACCTTCGACTAGCAGAGTAAAACCAACAGGTGATTAGAGAGGTAAAATAAAAACAAAAATTGAAAAATGCATTGCGAGAAATATTTTGCCCTGTTTCATGCAATTTTTTCCAAACGACTAAGCATTAAAATATCGTGAAGTAACAGCAACAGTAAATAAGAAAGGGGGTGATATTTCATTTTGCTTCTCACAGTTTTTTCCCACCGTCATCCAAGCAGAATTAATTTGCCTGACAGTAGCGACGATAAAATGTGAAATGAGAGTAATATTTCATCCTGTTTCGTTCAGCTTTTCCCACACTTCGTCTGATTACAAGGGAGCATTTTTCTGAATGTTTCGCTACGAGGAAAAGCCTTGGAAAGTCACTATGAAGAATGAGTAGCGATGAGAAGTGAGCTGGTGGCAGGCAGTAAGTTAGGTGTGTGTGTGTGTTCTCTTTCTTGATCATGTCACACTCAGCTCAAGGAGGTGTGAAAATGGAGGTTGGAGTATGATAGATAGATAGGTAGATAGATACAGTAGATTCATAAATAGACTGATGTAGATAGACAGATAGATAGACAGACAGACACAGACACAGACATGCAGACAAACAAAGATTGAGACAAAGACAGATAAAGAGATTGATACAGACCGACAGACACATTGACAGGCAGACAGATAGAGAGAGAGAGAGAGAGAGAGAGAAACATAAAGATAGACAGACAGATGGATAGATAGACATAGACAAGCAGACAGAGTAACAGATAGAGAGAGACAGATAGACAGACAGAGAGACAGACAGACAGACAGACACAGACAGACAGAGAGAAAAACATAAGCAGATAGATAGACAGATGGATAGACAGACAGATAGACAACCAGACAGAGAGATAGAGATTCAGGACATAGATTAATAGATAGCAAGATGGGTGGGTAAGCAGGCAGGTAGATAGATAAGTAGATAGATAGATAGAAGGATAAACAGAAAGATAGCTAGTTATATAAGAAGGTAAGTAGACAGACAGACAGAAAGAAATATTTGTCCTAAGCAAAAACTCGAGCGACACAACATTCACTGTAAAATAATTGATCGCATTGTTAGCATTTAAATATTTTTTATCACTAAATACACACTTCAGATAAATGGTTGGTCGATCAGCTGTGTCACTGATGAATGTACGAGAGATTTAGAGAGAGAGAGAGAGAGAGAGAGAGAGAGAGAGAGGCCGACCATCAGCCTCCATGCTACCTAATAAACAGACAGGCAAAGAAAGATATGTAAAGATGGAGACTGGACAGATACAGTAGACTGACTGACTGATTGATTAATTGATTGATTTTGACGCGGCCAGACAGACACACACACATACATAAACATAGACAGAGATGTAGATTGGCTGTCTGATAGAAAGAGTTGGATAGATGGGTAAATTTATATTGAGTGACTGATGATAGACCCTTGGACATACATACATACATACATATATACATACATAGCCTACATACATATGTGCATACATACATATATACATTCAAACATACATACGTACATGCGAACAAAAACAGAGTAAAAATCAGTAGGGTTTAGAGATATTGATCTGACACCCGGACGATACACACACACACACACACACACACACACACACACACACACACACACACAAATAGAGACACTCGGATTACCAAGAAAAAAAGACAGACCAACAAAGGAAGCCACCAACAGACAAATCGATTATTAAACATACAAATAAACATACCGTAAACAAAAACAGACAAAAAAGCACTAACAGACAGGCGGACAGACAGATTAACTAGTAAGCAGAGAGGCATCCAGACAGTTAATAAGACAGAAAAAAAAATGCGCAGACATGCAGACAAACACGACAGGGAAAGAGATAGAAAAAGCAAACAGACAGGCAGACAGATAGGACAGGGAAAGAGATAGGAAAAGCAAGCCAATAGACAGGCAAACATACACACAAGACAGGGAGACTGACAGTTAAGCAAAGGACAGCTAAATAATCACACAACGAGCCATCAACAAACTGACAAAGACAGAAAGGCAGAGTGACAGATAAACACAAAAGACCTAATCATACAGACAGACAGACATATATATAAAGAGACGGGCAGACATACAGACATCTATAAGCAAACAGATATAGACAGACAGACAGACAGACAGAAAGACCGTAGGACAGACAGGCAAACCAAAGGACAGGCAGAGAGACATAGAAGCGAATGAACAAATAGATACGTACAGACTCCCCACTTCGTATTTTATGTCTCCACAGAAAACGTGAGTGAAACAGAAGTGAAAGTTGAGGCAAAAAAAATAGTCGGCAGGGGCATTAAAAAAAAAGAAAAAAAGTCAATACTGCGCACGTGACAAGAGAGAGAGAGAGAGAGAGAGAGAGAGAGAGAGAGAGTATAAAACTAAATACACAATTTCTTGTATGGTTTTGCTTCTTAACCTAAGTGACATTTGTCTTCATTCATTACATTCATTTCGTTCCGCTATATCGCTCTTGTGATGTAACGAAGCACAGTATTACAGTATATTCCACCTATACATAAAACCAGGTCTGTTGTGTTTTTTCTTACTTTTTAATTGCCACTATTTTTATATGGCTGGGTTTCATCCTGTTTTAGTGATTCATATGCAGAGCAGTTTTACTTGATTTTCATATAAAGCTTGTAATATAGTACACTGTATATATATATTCATATGTATATTTATATAAAGTACGTGTAGTTTTTCATTTACTTAGTTATATTCTTCAACACCACTATTCGTAACCATCAGTAAAACGACGTTCATAAGGGTGCCTAATATCCTTGTTACTACTGCTAACGTAACATAAGCAAATTTATCACTATTCAAAAGACAGCATTAATTAGTATTACACACACACACACACGCACACACACACACACACACACACACACACACATATATATATATATATATATATATATATATATATATATATATATATATATCATCATCATCATCATCAGCCGTTTGAGTATCCACTGCAGGACCGGCCTATCCCAACCGAAGTGGGGACGATACAGCCAATGTATCTTACCAAGTGGCTTAGGCTGTCTGGTAGAGACTGTATGTAGGGTGTGAAGTACTTGTAAGTGTAATTGTGGTGTTGGAGTGGCTTTGGATATGTGTGTAGTCTGTGAACCTAGTGTAATCGGTCCGCGCAAGCCGACTGGGTGCAAGCCTACTTTATAGTATATATATGCGACACTAGTTCAACCACAGCACCCCTGATGTCCGCCAAGCAGTACGTGGCCAGGAGAACGCTCCCAGAGTTTTTTACCCTGGTGGGGCGCGAACCCTCGCTATCCAGTGTATGAAAACGCACACTTTACCACAGAGGTTCTCATATATATATATATATATATATATATATATATATATATATATATATATATATATATATATATATATATATATATATATATTGTTACGGAACAGAGAAAGATAATGTACACTTTAAGTGAGAATACTAAAAATCACTACTGTCCCGTAAAGTTCCAGGTTCAAAACAAAAGAGTTAGGTAAAATTACAAGTTAAAGTTTAATGCTCAAACTAACAACAAAACATTCAGGACTCATAAGGATAATGTAATGGCAAAAACAGGTTAAATATATGGTTAACTGCAATAGCCTCTATTAACACGAAATTAGCAAGAGTAAATTTATTTAAGTCAGCCCTGATAAAATGAGATACCAGATAATACTCAGTGAATGCCAGATAAATTATTACAGATACAAACTATTATCAAAAATGACTGACATAAAACCCAACATTAATCAAAAACCTCACTAGGCCTAAGAATTAACCTTATGCTACACAGTACAAGAAAAAATGCAATAACACTCATACTCAAATTACACACAGCTGCTAGATGTTTGGAGATTTCTTGAGCACTCACAATAATAATATCTGTACAGGGGAGGACAGAGATGTGAACAAAATGAGGAGCAGATCTAAGTGGCAATGATGCAGAGACTGAGCTCATTATATAGGGGCCAGGAGAGCTTGATACAACTTGTAAGAAGGACGCGCAAATGAAGCCATGGGGACAAAGAGCTGAAAATCCCGCTCTGAATAACAGAGAGAACGACTTTACTATAACGGTAGAAGGGGGGGACTGAGGCAGAACACGCTCGTGATCAAACATGCAGCAACTGTGCGTTAAAATTACACAAAGGATGATGAAATCATAGGCTATGTAACACCTCCCCACAAAGAAAAAGAAATTTACAAAGGAAATTTCTTATTACTCTAAAACAATCTGTCTAAAGTCTAGATAAGCAATCTGCAATAACATTTTCTTTCCCCTTGACATGTTGTATGTCTAATGAATACTCCTGAAGAAGTAGACTCCATCTTGTCAATCTCTGATTTTTATCTTTAAACTTACTAAGGAATTTCAGTGGGTTATGATCGGTATAAATGAATATGGGGTCAAAACCAGAACACAAATAAAATGAAAAATGCTGTAAACCCAAAATCAAGGCCAAAAGCTCTTTCTCAATAGTTGAGTAGTTCTTTTGAGGTGGAGTGAACTTCTTACTGTAATAAGATACAGGATGTTCAATACCCTGATCATCCTCTTGCAGCAAAACAGCCCCAGCTCCTGTATCACTTGCATCAACAGCCATCTTAAAAGGCTTAGCAAAATTTGGAGTAGCGAGCACTGGCTGACTTAATAGAATAGCTTTAAGTTTGTTGAAAGAGGATTCACAGTTATCGGTCCAGACAAATTTAACTCCCTTTTTCAGTAGGTCTGTAAGTGGTGATACAAGAATTGAAAAGTTAAGAGCAAATCTCCTGTAATAACCTACCATTCCCAAAAATCTTTGTAGCTCTTTCCTACTTTTAGGTCTGGGAAGATCACTTATAACCTGAACCTTAGCTCCTGGTGGTGCAACATGTCCATCACCAATTACATACCCAAGGTACTGAACTTTAGCTTGACCAAACTCACACTTTGATAAATTAGCTACAAGATTAGCATGAACTAAACGGTCAAGAAATTTACTGACATGGCATAGGTGATCTTTCCAGTTGTCACTGAAGATTAATACATCATCAATATAAACAACACACCCTGCCAAACCCTCTGTTACAACATTCATGAGCTTCTGAAATGTGGCTGGTGCATTCTTCATACCATACGACATTACAGAACATGCAAAAGCCTTTCCTAGTGTTACAAAACATGAGATCTCCCTAGCACGTTCAGTCATAGGTACTTGCCAGTATCCCTTTAACAAATCAAACTTACTTATGTACCTAGCCTTTCCGATCTTGTCTATGCAATCTTCCACACGAGGGAGAGGGTAAGTGTCTGTTTTAGTTATCTGATTAACACGTCTGTAGTCAATGCAAAGCCTCTGTGACCCACCTGGCTTAGGGACTAGAGTGACAGGAGAACTCCACTCGCTCTGACAGGGCTCAATCATCTTGTGGTCCAACAGGTAGCCAAGCTCCTTCTGGATGAGAGGAACTTTCACTGGGTTCACACGGTAAGGAGGCAATTTAATTGGCTTTGCGTCTCCAACATCGACATCATGCATCAACACAGTGGTTCTTCCTGGAGTAGCACGGAACACTTGCGGGTACTCCTGCAGTAATGCCGAAAACTCCTGCCTTTCCTTGGGAGGTAGATGAGAAAGCTTAGTCTGGAGATCATTCATGATATCAGGATTCTTCCCCAAACTATCACTCAGGCTCATACTGCATGGGAGAGCTTCACTTGCAGACTCGGGTGGAACAGCTACAGTGCAGACTGGATTATTTTCGTCCCGCCTGTGATATAACTTTAGCATGTTGATGTGACATAGTTGCTTGTTCCTTCTACGATCTGGTGTGGCGATGACATAGTTGACATCACTGAGTTTCTTCTCCACGAAATAAGGGCCACTAAACTTGGCTTGAAGAGGTTGCCCATGAACTGGTAGCAGAATCAAAACCTGATCTCCTGGCTGAAAGTGGCGTAACCTGGACTTCTTATCATACCAAGTCTTCATCTTCTCCTGAGCAGCTCCTAAATTCTCTCTCGCCAGCTGTAAAGCAGTGGACAGCCGTTCTTTGAAATTCATCACATACTCCAGCAGGTTGACGTCATCTTCCTCCGACAGCCAGCATTCCTTGAGTAACTTAAGGGGTCCTCTTACTTCATGGCCAAACAGTGGTTCAAAAGGTGAGAAGCCCAGTGATTCATTTGGAGATTCTCTTGCAGCAAATACAACGAATGGAAGACCTTTATCCCAGTCTTTCTGATGTTCCAAACAGTATTTCTTGAGCATCGATTTGAGTGTTTGATGATATCTCTCCAACGCTCCTTGGGTCTGGGGATGGTAAGCTGAAGACGTGATCTGGGTGATGCCCAACTCTTTCAGAGACTGCTTGAAAATATTTGACATGAAATTACTTCCCCGGTCTGACTGTACCTCCTTGGGCAGACCAAACTTTGTGAAGAACCCTAGCATTTCCTTAACCACGTTCTTTGCTGAGATATTTCTAAGTGGAATGGCTTCAGGATAACGAGTAGCCATATCAATCATGGTCAACACATAAGAAAATCCTGAAGAAGTCTTAGGAAGAGGGCCCACAATATCCACCAACACACGGGTGAAAGGCGCCTCAAAAGGAGGAATGGGAACTAGAGGTGCAACCTTTTCGGTCTGATTACACTTCCCCACAACTTGACAGGTGTGACAAGACTTACAATACCAGGAAACATCCCTGAAGATACCTGGCCAGTAGAAGTGTTTCAAAATGCGTGCCACAGTCTTCCTCACTCCAAGGTGTCCTGCCAAACTGGAATCATGAGCCACTCGAATGATATCCTGCCAACAAACACGAGGGATGACAACTTGATGTACAACCTCCCATTCACAGTCGGCTGATGCTGTTCGGGGTCTCCACTTCCTCATAAGTACTCCTGACTTTACATAATAACAAGTAGAAGCACCGGCTGACTCTTCCTCACTGTAAGCAGAGTTAGCTAGACCTTTCAACTCAGGGTCAGCAACCTGCAACTCAACCAACTCTTGACGAGACAAATTATCAACACTACGGGGTACTGCCTTATCTGGTGAGTGGTCCAAATTAGCAAGAAAAGTGTCAGCTAGGATAACATCATCATCATCATTATCCTCTAAATCACCAGTAACTTTAGACTTAGCCCTAGTGACAGCACATGCAGGGAACACATCAGGGACATCACAATCCTGGGCCGCAGCCACTGGCTCACTAGACAACTGAGGAGCTGGACACACTTGACTTCCACCAATATCATTTCCAAGTAAGAAAGTTACACCTGACATTGGGAGTGTCTCAACCAACCCAACCATAACGAAACCATTAACAAAACCAAACTCTAAATTCACTCTGCACAGAGGGAGAGAGAAATAATTATTCCCTACACCTTGTAAGATTACAGTTTCATCAGAGGAATTAACATTAGAGCCTAGAACACTGGTCAGCATAAGGGATTGGCAAGCACCTGTATCACGATATATTTGAACTGATTTCCTGTCATTACTGTCCAGAGGACTGACAAAACCATCAGACAGGAAATTAGCACATGAACTCTTGAGAGTGTCACCCACGTTACTGCTCAAAAGAGGAGCTCCATCATGAGAATTTAAGTTACCCCTCAAAGCAGGTTCAGTTAACTCAGTTAAAGAATTCTGGGAACTCTCAAGAGTGGACACTAGACCAATTGACTGAATATTTAAAGACTCCTTTTTGTTCACATCACGCTGTCTCCTGAAACATCTCTCCGTAGTATGACCAAGCTTACTACAATAAGTACATTTACTTTTCTGAAATCTAGAGGTGAAGCTGGTATTTACTTCCTGAGAAACATCATCCTTATTCTCTTTCCTGTTACCTGTACTCTGAGTAGAGGCAACGTACTTACTCTCAGCTTTCCCTTTTTCTTTAGAATATCTCTTGTGAGTGAGAACATATTCATCAGCTAAAACTGCAGCATCAGACAAATTATCTATTCTTCTCTCATCAAGATATAGGCTTACATCTTTATAAATACACCTTTTGAAATCCTCCAGCAAAATCATCTGCTTAAATTTACCAAAATCAGAATCCACATTCTTAGAATTTAACCACTGCTCTAACAGATCTTCTTTGATTTTTGCATACTCAACATGGGATTGCTTATCTTGCTTGTAAGTTGTCCTAAATTTTACTCTATAGGCTTCAGGAACAAGCTCATAGGCCTTAAGAATCAAGCTCTTAACTACATCATAATTATCAGATTGATCCTGAGGCAAAGATGCATAAGTTACTTGAGCTTTACCGGTGAGAACAGTTTGAAGGAGTACTGGCCAATACTCCTTGGGCCAACTAAAACCTGTAGCTACCCTCTCAAACAACTGAAAATACTTTGTTAAATCAGATTCATTAAAAGGAGGGACAAGTTTAACATTTTTAGCCACATCAAAATCATCAGAGCTAGATGATCCAGTTCCACCTTGTTTCATGCGATACTCATGGTCTGCCTGAATCCTGGCAAGTTCAATTTGTGCCTGAGCCTGTACCTGTGCCTCTTGAATACGAGCATTTGCCTCATTAACACGAGCCTCCGCCTCCTTAGCCTTAGCCTCCTGCAGGGCTAGCGGTAACTTAGCTAATTCAATCTGCGTTTGCTCATTTGGAGGAGTTACATTAAACAAGCTTTCATTAATCATGTCAACAATTTGATCTTTAGAATGATGAGAGCGAACAGCAATTCCCAATTGTTGAGCAACGAGCTTAAGTTCATTCTTTGTTCTGTTTTCTATATCACACACTGTTTGCACATTTGACAAAAAATCTTTGGCTTCATCAAGTGTAGTAATAGTAGACATAATTAATAAGTAACAGTCACAAAATATCAAGCAATATCCTTATGATAATATCCTGAATATCCTGGCAGGGTCGCCAAATTTATGTTATGGAACAGAGAAAGATAATGTACACTTTAAGTGAGAATACTAAAAATCACTACTGTCCCGTAAAGTTCCAGGTTCAAAACAAAAGAGTTAGGTAAAATTACAAGTTAAAGTTTAATGCTCAAACTAACAACAAAACATTCAGGACTCATAAGGATAATGTAATGGCAAAAACAGGTTAAATATATGGTTAACTGCAATAGCCTCTATTAACACGAAATTAGCAAGAGTAAATTTATCTAAGTCAGCCCTGATAAAATGAGATACCAGATAATACTCAGTGAATGCCAGATAAATTATTACAGATACAAACTATTATCAAAAATGACTGACATAAAACCCAGCATTAATCAAAAACCTCACTAGGCCTAAGAATTAACCTTATGCTACACAGTACAAGAAAAAATGCAATAACACTCATACTCAAATTACACACAGCTGCTAGATGTTTGGAGATTTCTTGAGCACTCACAATAATAATATCTGTACAGGGGAGGACAGAGATGTGAACAAAATGAGGAGCAGATCTAAGTGGCAATTAAGCAGAGACTGAGCTCATTATATAGGGGCCAGGAGAGCTTGATACAACTTGTAAGAAGGTCGCGCAAATGAAGCCATGGGGACAAAGAGCTGAAAATCCCGCTCTGAATAACAGAGAGAACGACTTACTCTACTATAACGGTAGAAGGGGGGGACTGAGGCAGAACACGCTCGTGATCAAACACGCAGCAACTGTGCGTTAAAATTACACAAAGGATGATGAAATCATAGGCTATGTAACAATATATATGTATATATATATATATATATATATATATATATATATATATATATATATATATATATATATATATATATATATATATATAAAACAAGGAAATCATGAATGGTTATTTTAGAATCGATGCTGTGAATCTTTGATTTTTTTTTAATATCTTTTTACTAATGCTTTGCTATTTTATTTTGATAGAGGTTTACTCTTGAAATGATATAATACTTTCGAGAATTTTCGATTTGATGTCATATTTTCTCGTACATGTACATACCTATCATGTAATTCCTCGTTGCATACTAATCTTCGTGCGAAAGCTAGATTTTCTGAATTCAGTTCATAATATCAAGAAACTGCCGTCTTCATTACGACCGTGAAACGTGTCCGAACGAACACAGTTATGTTTTTGGCCCTTTTTGGCACCATTTGACTCTTTGGGGGAAAATGACTACCATCGCAGGGCAATTTTCATGACTCGTTCAAAAAGGTGTAACATGCCGTGACTGGCCTAATATCTGAAAAAGAAAAGTTGTTTGGTTGTAGTTTGTTCTTTGGGTGAAAAAAATCCGAAACACTGGAAGGCAGGTTCAAGATAATTTCAAAATGTTATCACAAGTCACTGTTGGTTCGATAGTCTAGAAGAAAACAAAGCTAAGTGTTCCTCAAGCAGGGAAATTTTATGATTCTTTTGGGGCAAATTTTTCGACTGAAGTATATTGTACATAATGAAGTACAATGTTCTCGCTCGTCTCCCTCGTTCGAACAATAACGTTAGTATTATCGTTAAATGACTGAAGGTGAAGCTGTAGGAAAACATGGCTTAATATAAACACACACACACACACACACACACACACACACACACACACACACACACACACACACACACACACACACACACACAGAATGACGGTAGTAAATCTGCATATTCATATCACCTTGACTTGCCACCTTATGACCAGACAAAAGATCATGTATATATTTCTCTCCATGATTGAAAGTTTGATTTTCCCCTCCCTGTGTTTTATAACATTGTTGCCTTACAATATGTCATCATCATCATCATCATCATCATCATCATCATCATCATCATCATCATCATCATCCAAGGTTAAATGGGGTGCGTGCGATCCAGAAGTCTAAAAAGAAATACACATGCGATCCAGAAGTCTAAAAAGAAATACATTTGAGTAAAAGAAAATCATTCAGTTCCTATATCTATTCGTCATTCAGGCAGTGGATTTTTCCCCTCCACTACTAAAGATGATGCCATTCATTACGTCGCTCTCGTAACACATGTAGGTCAGAGCTGTTTTTTCACCTTGGAGGTTAATAATGGAGTGCTATCCTTTTCGTGTGCGATACCCTTCGTTTTTCTTCCATCCATTTGTACTGTTATCAGTTCTTTTGCACCTCCGCTCCTTTAACAAGAAAGTAATATTTGCATTTTATCTTCGCTGATACAGGACCATTTTACAGTATTCCGGTTAAGAGAGCTAGTGGTAGTGGACGGGTTAAGGAAGGCTCTGTCTAACACTTTCAGCTCAGACGGTCATTTCTCGGCAGTATAAAATCGTTTGGATTAGCGAAATTAAAGATAACGATTACGTCCCCAGGTGAAATGGGATCAGTATCCATACCACACCTCACACATTCCTTACTGTACGGTATCAAACCATCGTCTTGGCTACTCATGCGTCATCCTGACATTAACCCACTTTATATAGATTTTTTTTTTTTTTCCAAAACTTCATCCACTTCAGAACGATCAAGCCTTTTTTTCATTACATTTTTGCCTCCTCCAGACGATTCTGCTAAACGTAGAGGACACCCCTCATATTCATGGAAATAAAGCTATGATGCAACCTCTTAGTTCGAAAAATCTCTCCAAAGTGGATTTTAATTAACCAGAAAGAGCAATACTATAGAATATAACGCGTCATGGCCAGTGGTCCTGGTCACTGAGATGTTACGAATGGAACGCAAGATTATTTTTTTTTTATTAATCCCATTCAATCCAAGGACGCACTTTCGATTATTTGCTACCACCAGACTATTCTCTTCAGCTTTGGAAAGGTCTGTGGTAGTGAGGAGGTTACTGAAATCTGTGTCCAGCCTCTCCGTTTCTAAAAATCTATCCTCACTTTAATATAATCTATCTATCTATCTATCTATAGCCCGACGCCCCAATCCCGCAAAGGGTGGCCGCACCCTTTGCGGGATTGGGGCGTCGGGCTATATATATATATATATATATATATATATATATATATATATATATATATATATATATATATATATATATAATCGCCAATAGTAAAGCCAAGAACACACACACACACACACACACGCACGCACACACACGCGCGCGTCATCTAATTGATAGTTAAGGTAAAGGTATGTGATTATGCCAGGTGGGTCCAGAATACTTTCACTGTCTATGACTGCGTGAATGATTTTTCAGAATTTGATCCAGAACAGCACTGGCTATTGATAAGCTTGCAACGTCAGATTACGAACCAGAACTGCATGGGCAATTGGTGGGAATGCAACATTATGCAACACCACACAACACCTCTAGTCATCACTCCTTCACAACACTCGGGTCACGCTCGGTCTTTGTTGAGGAAAGCTTAAAAATCCTACTAACTTTTACCACAATCTTTTCTGAGGCCGAGTTTTTATCTAGTACTCAAAGAAACACCGCTCTGATATAGACTACAAATTGTCTACGACCAGCACTGAGCACTGTACGACGAAGTAATCACATACAGTATATCCTTTTTACTCTTACTTGGCCTAAGCAGCCTTTCTCCATCATGAATGCTGAGGTTTAATAAAAGAAAAACATCAGAATATGATGCTCGTCACGAAGAAGCGCTATAGAAAAGATGTAGAGCCGTAGCATGATCTTTTGCCGCCACTCATATACATAAATGAGCTGCAAAAGCACGAAAATCTGGGCCTAGGTCAAGGTAAGCGAGGTATATTAATGGACAGGCAGTCTTCCCGCTTACCTCTTCTTTAGTTCCTTCGTTTATAAAGGCTCCAGAATTTTTGCATGCATCGGCCTGATCTCTTAATGGCGGCTTTCGACCTGCTTGATCTTTAGCAGCCTCTCTGTTCAGTTCCTTATCCCTGAGGTCGCACTCTGTGACCTCGTCCCAAGTCTTTTTCAGTCTGCCTTTCTCAGCTGTACCCTCAACGTTCAACCTTTCACTCTCCGAACCAACTGCCATGTACAATACCTTGACCTTTGGTGTATAGTTCTAAAAAACTATACGTATCCTCATTTGATGATCCAAAGCATTTCCACCAAGTCTGGTTAAAATCTTGGGAAAACGGTTCAAGTAATCCCACCTTTCACAACCGGAACTATTCTTACAACAGTTCCATCGGTGAGATAACTAGCACAATTTTTATCCTTCTTTAATCACATTTGGTGGAAGAGCTGAGGCGCAAACTAAGACCAAACCTAAAACAGGATAACCCCATCCCTCTCAGGATCTATGCCCATGCCCATTGGTTCCCTGCACACTGAATGCTAACCATGAAAGGTGGTTCAGGTACAGATTTTCTAAAATCTGATCATTTCACTTTTCTTGTTTATGGATGATGCTCCAGAGAAGATTAACAACTATTGGCAAACATCACTGTTACGGTTATGAAAGTTTACTTTAGTCGTGTAGAATACTGACAGAAAATTAGTGCTTCCCCTAACCAAAGAAAACGGATATTTATGGAGTAACGATTCTTCTTGGATGAAATTACCGAGAATGCCAAATACTATCATAGACATGGTTGTCTTTATGTTATACTTTATTAACTGTAATCTCAGTCACTCACGGCATTAATGAACTACACACGCCTTACTGAAAGCTAGTGTGGAGTGTGCATGCTTACCTAGGGCAATAATAAAGTTAATTTCACGCTTCTGACCCAAGGAAAATGAATTGGCTTTCCCTTTCCTCAAGCCATGACGCCCTTTGTTCACCACCACCATGTTTTGTTCCGTCATTTTACCCTCCGTAGCTATGGAAATTGGATGCCGTTATAAGAAACGAGGAGTGTGGTGGTGAAGGAGGAAGGAAAGTATCAACATTGCTGGGTCTCTTTGCATAAACTGGAATAGGACACACACACACACACACACACACACACACACACACACACACAGTATACTGTATATGCATTCTTTCTTTAGTTTCAGGTCTGCGGCACATGTTACTATTTGAGCCCGATTTCAAGAAAAGGAACAGGAATGGGAACCTAACCCAGTCTGCTTGGCCAAGTGTCTGTGCCCTTCTCCAGTTATAATAATAATAATCTAGTACATTATTTATAGCCCTTTCTCTTGCTGTTACTAGGCAATTGATTAAGCTTATAGAGAAAAGTCATCTAGCTAAAAATAATAAAATCTACGCTGAATAAAAACCTCTGGATAACGCATGAATCAAGCACACTCTAAAAATAATCATTCATTCATTGCCAGACGCCATGTATCCCAAATGGGGTGGCCAAGGCTTAGAGTTAATTGTTTTACAGGGAGGGGCACTAATCCTCCACCAACCCCACTTGACACGTAGGGAGAACGTTATGCCAACAGCAGCTGGTGTTCCCAGGCGGTCACCCATCCAAGTACTAACCAGATCCAACGTTGCTTAACTTCGCTGATCGGACGGGAAGCGGTATACTCAACGTGGTATGGCCGTTGGAGTATGGGATTAAGTCTCTTCACGTGATCCTTCCAAAATTGACTTCCTCACCGTTTGCTCCTTCCTCTGTCCCCTCCTCCTTGCTGATTGAATTGCAAGCTTCTTAACATTCAGAAGCTTCCTGTCTAATTAATCCTTTCAGTCCGATGGCTCAGTTTTATTCTTGGTACCCAGAGAAAGGAATGAAGTCAGTGATTGCACAGTGAGGCTGGAAGATGAAGAAATGGAAAATGTGAGTGCGTTTAAGTACTTGGGCAGTGTAATGAGTAAGGATGGGAGTTTGGAGGGTGAAGTGCTTGAAAGGGTACAACAAGGAAGAAAGGTTGCTGCTTCCTTGAATGCAGTGGTAAGAAATAGGGAAGTGAGCATATAAGTGAAAAAGTTACTACATGACAGCATTGTGATACCAACTCTAACGTATGGAAGTGAAGCTTGGACCTTGTTGGAGGGACAGAAGTCAAGAGCGAGAACAGTGGAAATGAGTTATTTGAGAGGAGCGTGTGGGGTCACATGGATAGGCTGACAAATGAGGAAGTGAAGGAGCGTTTGGTGTGGATGTGGATGTGATAGGAAGCGTTAGGAGAAACACACTGAAGTGGTTTGGCCATGTGGAGAGGATGGAGAATGAGAGACTGACGAGGAGAGTGTATGTGAGTGAGGTGGTGGGGGATGGGGAGGCCGAGGATGAGATGGAGGGATGGAGTGGAGAGGTATATGAGAGAGGTGGGTGTGAGCTGGGAGCAGGGCAGTAAAATGGCAGGAGACAGGGCGATATGCAGGCGATTTGTTTATGGCCACCCCGAACGGGATTAAGGCGTCTGACAGTAGATAGATAGACAGATAGACCCACAGGCGATTTTTTTCAGCTTAGGGGAGACTTTTCGAACTTACGATGCTTGGTATAATTTTTAATACATTCCCTTTGTGCTGAAGTTGAATAAAAATGCTGAATAAACTGTTTAAAGATTGTGGTAATAAAACGAAAAATAGGCCATCGGATGAAGGAAATTAATATCGATCCGCTTCTTTACGGTGAACAATGTGACAGTGAGCGATGACTTTCGATACTCACTGAAGCAAAATATGGAGTTCAATAACCTTTTCAGAATAATACGTGAGAGTTTCATGACCGTTCGGCTAAATAGTACATCGATATTACTAGCCGAAACTGCTAAGACCCAGTCAATAATTCGTTTACATTTATTTAACTCAACAAAATATTAGGGGTTAAAATGATTACGAATTTTGAAGGAACTAGTAATTGAAAATGATGTCTTCAAAAATTTTCACTACCTCTTCATCCATTTTTTAGATCATTTATGTAATTACCGAAACATACATACTTCATCTATAGTCTTCTCACCTTCATTCTTTTATTTCGGTGACGCCATTTTTATTTGTTTATTTATTTATGTAGTTATTTATTTTGTTTTTTATTTTTTCATCTGCTTACGACCTTCATTTTTTACAAGTAGAGCTTGGGACATAATATTCCTTTATATTTTTTCTCATCCGCCTCCAAGTTTCCTCTGGTGGCTAATATTCTTAAAATTAGAAAGGCTTGATACATTTCTCTAGCTACTGAGGATTTGTTTTGGTGCGTTGCGTCAGGGGGAAGAGTGATAGGCATACCCAAAGACCTTTTCTCGTCGGTTATGGAAGCTCACTAGCACCTCTTCCTTAAAGATTAGTTTTTGGATGTGGCTGGTTAATATCCTTTTCTACGTTATTTATGCAGAGTATTGAGACATCAGAAGGATTTATATATCACAGAATAGGACAGTAAAGTGTAACAAACAAAATAAATAACTTAGGAAACAGTGTTAGAGAGCTTACTTAACCGACGAGGGCTAAAGTACTTAAGTCAAGCAGATGCAGTAAAACAGTAAGCGAACTTTTGTCCTTGACTGCACAGTGTTTTCAAGGCATCTCGGCATGAACGGAACTTGAATTTGGCTTTTTGTTGTTTAGCTATCTTTGAGAATGATAGATTTTGCTGACTTGTAGCATTTGGTTCATTCTGTCTGTTAAATATCGTCTCACTGCTTTCCCTCACAGTTTTCCCCTTACCCTAGTGCTCCCGTTTCTCTGTCACTACTTTCCGACTCTTTCTTTCTTCGCTCTCTTCTTCCCTCTCATCTTCCCATTCCTTCTTCTTCCTGGGTGTTTTTTTATCTTTTATATTCCATCCAGGCTATTATTCCGAATGGCTTGGTGGGCAGGGGAGAGTCTTTCACTTAGTTTCCTCTCCCCAGCAGGCCTCTTATTTCCTCTCCCGTATAATGCAATCCCTGTTCTTCACAAATATCCCGTTCCTAATGTTCCCGTTTATTATTTCCTACTTGCTTCCTCTCCTCCTTCCCCTCTCCTTCTCCATTCCCTACTTTCCTCCACTTATTTCCTCCTCCCCCATTCCCTACTTGCCTTCCCTCCTCCTTCCCTCCTTCCCCATTCCCCACTTTCCTCTCCTTCTTCTCTCCGTCCTTCAAACAATCCCGTTACTCAGTGCTTCCCTATAATTACTCTGTCCACTACACCATCCTTCCTCCTTACCAACTTACCTACCTATCCACCTACCTACCTACCTACCTGCATCGTTAGAGTGGAGGTTGGCTACGCTCTGTTTACGTCAGTGATTTGCGTATAAGTACATTTTTGCGTATAGCCAAGGTCTTTACTCTCTCTCTCTCTCTCTCTCTCTCTCTCTCTCTCTCTCTCTCTCTCTCTCTCTCTCTCTCTCACACACACACACACACACACACACACACACACACACACACACACACATTTTTATAGATGGCAGGGATCTTTTTGCTCACTCGCTGACTCTGACTCACCGTCTTAATCCTGGTGTGTAAGTCGAGGTCTGCGTAATCAAGGTCTTTCTTATTTACCTTCTCACTCTCGCTTGTTCTCGCACCTACCTGTACGCGCGCGCACGCAGACGCACACACACACACACACACACACACACACACACACACACACACACACACACACACACACACACACACACACACACACACACACAAGACAATGGTGAAATAAATAGCTAAGGAAGAGGTGTTACAAATTCTAAGATAACAATAATATAACTAAGACTCTGACTTGACTCCTCTGCACGTCTCGTTACGTCTTCCAAGGCTATGACAATTCCTTACTCATTCTACCCAGTGTTTTGGTGGAAGCAGAGGGTGGAGGAGTGACTGCCTGAAGGTTAGACGGGATGGCCTGAAGGACGGCAGTTGATCTGGGATAAGATGGATAAGATGCAACCAAGACTTAGACAAGAATAATGTCAAGATCAATCACAGTGAAGAGGAAGGTAGAGGAGTATCAGCAATAAAAAGTAAGATGAGATTAAAGTCAAGATCAGTCAGAGTAAGGAGGAAGGTAGAGGAATATCTGCCTGAAAGTAAATCAGGTTGGAATTAAGGACTGCAGTTGAGCCAGGGTAAGGAAAATTGATATACTGCGACAAAGACTTACATGAGATCAGCAAGGTTAACGGGAGTAAGGTGGAAGAGAATTTGCTAGAAACCGAATTTTGGTGACATCGTGTGAAGGAGCCAAGTTAAGGAGGAAAGGTGTGTATTGGAAGGTGGATTGGGGTGGAATGGAGGACTGAACTGGGGAAATAAAGTTGTATTGGAGGGAAAACTGGGATGGAATGAAGGACTGCACTGAACCACAAGAAGGTGAAAGAAACTGCTGAAAGGTGAAAAAGAGATAGGATATTATTGTTCGTGTTCTTCTTTGGGTCTCAGGCTCATTAAGCATGATGGACTATAGGTATAAGAGAGAGAGAGAGAGAGAGAGAGAGAGAGAGAGAGAGAGAGAGAGAGAGAGAGAGAGAGAGAGAGAGAAGGGGGGGGGGATTACAAAAGTGGATGTTTACGTGTCTATCTTATCTTCATCCGTAACCACAACATTCATACAGTTCTGTTATGGTTACTGGAGACGCACATCTGAGGTGAAGCTAGTGATGACTGGATAAGAGGCAAAAAAATAAAGAAAAGAAGTCTAGATATAATGCAAATAGAAAATAGAAAAGGGAATTCCTACCTGGAGGGGGGGTAGTTCACTTGGAGAGATTTTTCTTTTCTTTTTTCCGTCATGAAAATATAGGTCTGGAATTTTGATCAGTCATGTATTTTTTTTTTCTTTTTTTTTTATAAGTCAGTGTCCTTTTACCATTAATCTCATCAGTCCCAAGACATCATTTTTGTTTTCTTTCTGCTTGTGCAAGACAATTTTATTCCATTTTAGGGAGACGTTCTGAAGTGAAGGTGTGAATGGAAAAAATACGAAACCTCTCCATTAAAAAAGGTAAATAATAATAATAATAATAATAATGACAATAATAATAATCTCTTCAAAACTGACAGACATTATTCGGCAGGAAAAATAACACAAAATGCTAATAATAATACGTCGTCGCACAAAACATTGATACCAGTTCCGTGCGGTAGATTTTACTTGTCACATTTTATTATTTGTGCTTTATCTTTCTTTGTTGCTGGATCCTGCCTTACCCCAGCATTTTGGTGCAAAGATGATGATGATGAAGGTGATGATGATGGGACTACTACTGGGATGATGATAATGATGATGATGGGAATTAATGTTGAGATGATACTGATGATGATACTGAATGACTCAATGTGTGTGGTTGTGAGTTTGCGCGTGCGTGTAAGTGCGTGTGCGTGTGCGTGCACGTATGAGCACATCTGGAAACAGAGAAAGGGAGAGGCACTAGCACACGGAAGCACCTCAAAACAAAGAACGCAAACATTTCCCCTACACCTCCCTCCAGCCACGCAAAAACTAAGGCGCTGTTCTTTTGCCCTCTCACCCTCCCTGCTTTACCTCCACGGGCTGTTACACTGACACTCCCCCCCCCCTTCCTTTCCCCCTCGTCCTCTTCCTTCATTCTCTTCCTTTTTCTCTTTCTCTTCTTCCCTTTCAGTGTGTGTGTGTGTGTGTGTGTGTGTGTGTGTTTTATGCTTCTAGTTTATAATTGTTGATCAGAGGCTTAATAGATCATAGAGTTCTGTGTTCTGTCTTTCCGATAGCATTTTCCATGTTCTTTCTAGCAATCATGGCGTTTTTCTGCTTATTTCCTGACAGCTATTATTCCAGAGGGTGTGGTGGGTGTGGGAGAGCCCTCGCCTTCTCTAGCTTTTTCCCACAGTTGCTGGTTCGTTCTTTAGTGTAATTAGTTCTACCCACGCAAACACCCTCATATCAGGCCAATGACCCCCATTAATCTGTACTTTCTATATGCACCTTCTTACTCCTCCCTTTCTTATTCTTTCCTTTTTACTTTCCTTCCGTCATCCAGTCTCTCCCCCTCTCTGTTTTTAATGTCTTTCCCTCCCTCTTCCTTTTCCTACCTTTCCTCCCCCCTACCCTCCATTCTCCTTCCTTTCTCCTTCTCTCTCCCTACATTGTCCCCTTGATCTTTTCTCTCTCTCCCTTTATCCCTGTTCCTTTATTTCTATCTCTTCTTTCCCTATCACTCAGTCTTTCCGTGCGTC
Source organism: Coenobita brevimanus (assembly GCF_032717465.1). Lineage (NCBI taxonomy): Eukaryota > Metazoa > Arthropoda > Malacostraca > Decapoda > Coenobitidae > Coenobita > Coenobita brevimanus. The sequence continues at coordinate 42,965,726 of NC_137003.1, read as the reverse complement.
CTCCCAAAACATCCTATTTCCTTTCCTCTTCCACTCTTTTCTTTCCATCCCTCCTTCCTCCCCCCTCTCCTCATTTCCCTCCATATCTCGCTCTTTTCATTCTACCCCCACCCTCCTCCTTTCCTTGGTTCCTTCCTCCCCTCTCTCTCTCAGTCTCTTCTTCTTTTCCCTACTTCTCTTTCATAGTTCCCTTCACCTCACTATTTTATGTCCATCCCCACCTCCTTGCTTCCATCTTTCCTTCTAATTATCCGTTTCTTCCTGTCTTCTTCCTTTTATCCTTCCCTTCCTCCCTCCAGCTCTCCTTTGCTCTCTCTTTCCGTTCGTACCCTTCCTCCTTCACCCTCCTCTTTCCACTTTTCTTCATCCTCTTTTCTCTCTCTCTTCCCCTCCCTTTCTCCTTTTCCTTCTTCCCCTCCTTTCACATTTCTCCCACTCTCCTTTACGCCTTTCCCTCCCTATGTTTCTTTCACTCTCCTTTTCAACCTCCCGCCCTTCATTTCTCACCCAGTCTCTCCCTCTCCCTTCTTTGTTTCTTTGTTTTCCTTCATCTTTCTTTCATTCTTTCCCTCCCTTTCTCATTTTCTCTCTTCCACACTCCCTCCCACTCTTTTTCCCTTCCTGCCTTCCCCTCTTTCTCTCCTTCCCCCATTCTTTCCCTCTTTCGCCTCTTTATTTCCTTCTCCACGTTCACCCTAATTCCCTCTTTCTTTCCCTTCTTCTCTCTTTCTCATCCTCCCTCTTCCTCTCCATCCTTCTCTCTTGCTCCCCCTCCCTTCCTTCCTCCTTCCCTCCCTACCTACCTCCCTTCCCCTTCCCCTCTTTTTCCCCATGTTTTGCTCCATCGCCCTGCTTCCGACATATGTAATTACACTGATGCTTTTTACTACTTCTTCTTGTTACTTCCTTGTTCTAGGGCTGTGTCTCTCTCTACATTGTCCCGCTTTGTCTCACCCCCCCCCTATCTCTCTCTCTCTCTCTCTCTCTCTCTCTCTCTCTCTCTCTCTGGTCTTCTCATTCCTTCTTTTTGTTTTCCTACCACCCTTTTCCCTTTTTCCCTCTTTCCTTTCATCTCTATCACCCACATACCCTGTCTGCCTCCTTTCTTGTCTCTCTTCCTTCCTTCCTCCGAACTGAACCACTTCTCTGTCCTTCCTACTCTCCCTTCTTCCCTCCCCCCTTTCATCCTCCTCCCCCTTCTCTTCTTCCCTCCTTCCTTTCTTCCTTCATTAGTCCCTTCTTCTATTCTTTCCTTCACTTCTTCCTGCTTTCCTTCCATTCTTTGCTCTCCTTCATATATTCCTTCTTTCCTTTGCCCTTACTTCCTCCCTTCCTCCATTCTTCCCCCTTCCTTTCCTTCCTTGCTTCCATTCTTTTCTTACCTCCTTACTCCTTCCCTCACTCTTTCACTCCCTTCCTACGTCTTTCCTTCTCTCCTTCCATCCCTCCCTTCCCTCCCTCCCTCTCTTCCTCCTTCCATCCCTCCATCTCTCCATTCCCTTCCTCCATCCCTCCTAATCCCAGTAAGGACAGGGCGTTTTTACTTGCACTGGCAGACTGAGAAATAGACTAGATTCCTTCAAGCACATCCCCGCCCCCTTCTCCTCCACTCCCTCCTTCACCCAGCTCCTTCATGTCCTTCTTTACACCTCCTTCATCATTCTTCACACCCCATCCGCTTCTCTCATCCACTCATCTATTCACACACAATCCTTTTTTTTTTTTTTTTTTTTTTTTTTTTTTTTACTTCTCTGCCTCTTCTTTATACCTCTAAACATTTTTCTCCTCCCCCCCTTCGCTCGATAGGTAGATAGATATACATCGATGTACTGTATATAGCGATCTGTTTATTTGTCTGTCTAGTATGTTACCTCATCTCTCAAGTCTATCCCTTCCTCCTTCACACCAACCTAATCAACACATTTACCTCCCTCACATACCCCTCATCCTCTTCCCTAACCTCTCCTACGCCTCCCATACCCCCCCTTCCCTTTGCCTCTTACTCCCTTACCTCTCCCCTCCCTCCCTCCCTTACTCCCTTACCCCTCCCCTTCCACTAACCACTTACTCCATCAACCCTTCCTCACCCACACATGCACTAGCCCCACTCCTTATTCCACTCCTCCTTTCACCCTCCTTTCCACTCCCTCACTCCTTTCCCCGCTTCTTTCCCCTCCGTCACTCCCTCTCCCCTCCCTCTCCTCACCCTGACTCTCTTACCCCTCCCTGACTCCCTCTCCTCACCCTGACTCTCTTACCCCTCCCTGACTCCCTCTCCCCTCCCTCATCCTCGTTGTCACCTCCCTCACCCCAACCCCACCTTCCTCATCCATTAACACCTTCATTCCCCTTCCTTTCTCCCTCATATCACCCCCCCCACACACACACCTATTTCTTTCTTTTATTTCTACCTTTCATGTACTTTCTTTAATTATCTGAAATGTTATCCCGGTGTACTGCAGGCTGAAGTTGTGATATTCCGTGAGTTTACCATCCTCTTCTGGGGGGTATGAAAAGGGAATTGAAAGACGTTCGTATAACCTGGCAGCGGAGTCTCCCGGGAATATCAGTGCCACCACATGAGGGCGTCCTTCTCTTGCTCCTGCTTGAGGAGTTTAGTGGCATAATAATAATAATAATAGTAGTAGTAGTAGTAGAAGTAGTAGTAGTAGTAGTAGTAGTAGCAGCAGCAGCAGTAATGGTAACAGATGTAGTAGTAGTAGGAGTCATCATCATCATCATCATCATCATTATCATCCCCTTTCACCTCCCACAGCTCCCTGTCCCCTTCTCCTCACGCCCCTTCCCTCACCGTCGTTCACACACACATGCACACACACGCACGCACGCGCACACCCTCAGTCATCTCTTGTCCTGTGCGTAGGGTGGAGGTATCTCAGCTGGGTGCGAGTGTGTATCCAGGTTACATTATCTGCTTCTTGATTTTAATTCCTGGTTATACATTGGCGTCGATAAAATTACGTTTATTTAAGACTGTACTAAGATTTCTTTTTGTAATTTCATTATCGTGAGAATTTTTCTATATTTGTTACCTTGGTGCATACATACATATTATTATTATTATTATTATTATTATTATTATTATTATTACTGTATCATCAGTGGCAGTAATAATAGTAGTAGTAGTAGTAGCAGCAACTTCAGCAGCAGAATTAGTAGTAGTACTGTTGTTGTTGCTGTTGCTATTATTATTATTATTATTATTATTACTACTACTACTACTACTACTACTACTACTGCTGCTGCTGCTGCTGCTGCTACTACTACTACTACTAATACTAATACTAATACTAATACTACCATTATTTCTCGATTATAATTCCAGCTCCAGCGGGCTGCTCGTGTCGAGATTGCTGCTCCGCGACACGTTCATTACATTTTCTTTGTGGAAATTTTCAGAAAGGTACCTCATACTATACTTCTAGTTAATTTGTACCTTTTCAGTGTTTCGTCCTGTGCTATTATTACATTACTAATCGTTGCTATTTTTCTACATCTTGACTATTCAGTGTTATTTTCCTTCCCTAGAAAACGGGGTAACCGAGTGACAGTATAGAAATGCATGGGATGTGAAAGATACCCGCGAATGACAGAGGTGAAAAGTGTAAACAGACTAACAACTAAAAGGTCAGAGTGGAGAAAGCTGGGGAGGTCTTTTCCTGCGGTGGGCTGATGATGATGATGATGATGATGATGATGATGATGATGATGATGATGATGTTTGTTTATTTCCTTTAATTATAAGAGGAGGTCCCAGCATTTCAAGGTCATTTCCTCATTGGGCAGGAAGTGTGTTATTTCCCACTTCGTACACTCCCGTCCGTGCTATATCATTTATTTGTTTTGCACTGTGGCTCCTATGGCTCATTCAGCTGAATAAAATCGTCTTATAAATTCCCCAGTTTGTATATTTTTGTCTGCCAAGTTGCCTGGTACTATGAAACCAATGTTGATGATGATGATGATGATGATGATGATATTGATTACTATTATTATTATTATTACTATTATCATTATTATTATTATTATTATTATTATTATTATTATTATTACACACACACACACACACACACACACACACACACACACACACACACACACACACACACACACACACACACACACACACACACACACACACACACACACACACACACACACACAAAATGTGTTTGTTATTGTCAATACACTGTACTGTATGATATTCCCCATACCCAGGGACTACAGCCGGCAAACTGTACCCAAGTGGCGGCATGTGAGTGAGTGAGTGGGGAGACTTGCAGCTGGTCCATCTGTCGGTGTGCTGTGGAGGCCAAATCAGGTGGTCCTATAACACAGCGTCTGTATCAGAGGTCAGGAACTTAGCTATATACACAGGCAGTCATATATGCAGGCTGGGGTGGGTCTTGTATTGCTCCTATCTTCCTCCTCGTGGTGATTCTCTTGTGTTGCAGGGACGGCTCAGTCAGAATTACCACTGTTATCCTGCATCATGTTTCTGCTTCCCATGACCCATTTCCTGATCTGCACTGCCTTTTTTTTATCGTTCTTTTTTTTTTTACATTGATTCATTATATGGTCATTTCAGCAGGCATGGACGTCACACTTCCACACCAGCATACTGAGCCGTCCTTGCAGCACACAAAGCATGTCAAGGGGTGCACAATATACTGACCACCTTACGCATTCAGGCACAGTGCACACACATTCATTCATACACACATTCTTAATTCATTCATTCTTGCGTGCAGTGATTCATCCATCCATTCTGACCAAACTTCCTCTCCAGTTGGGAAATTTCCATGGTGGGGAACATCATGCTTCAGTAATTTACTGTCATTATGTCTTCAGATTTTTTCTTTTATTTTGTTCTCTCATCGCCCTCTCCAGTTTCTATCTCAGAAATTTGCCTTTCGGTTTCACGTTCTGCGTGACTAACCTTTCATTTTCTATTGCTGTTTTCTTGCTCAGTATTCTCTCTCTCTCTCTCTCTCTCTCTCTCTCTCTCTCTCTCTCTCTCTCTCTCTCTCTCTCTATATATATATATATATATATATATATATATATATATATATATATATATATATATATATATATATATATATATATATATATATATATATATACACACTGTATTTCTCCCTCCATTTCATATCTTGTTATCCATTTTTTCTTCCTTCTCCTCACTTTCTTCTAACATACCTTACATTCATCCTCTGATAATTCATCCTTCCATCCAATATCCACCTGCCCATCCACTTAACCGTTTACCCATCCTTCTATCCATCCATCCATTCGTTTTTATGTTCTTCCATTTTTCCATCGATTCAGTCCTCTACCTTTCCATTTGTCCATCAGCCCACCCATCTATTCACATATCCTTCCATGAGTCCGTCTATCCATTCATCCAACCTTTCATCCTTTCATCCACTCACAAACCCACCCATCCACCCACCTACCCATTCATCCATCCATCCATTCATCCATCTATCCGCCCGTCCTTCCGTCCTTTCATTTACCCAGGTAGCCAGTCATCCTTCCTCCATTCCTAGTCACTCTGTCTATTTAGCAACACTCTGTCTCTGCCTGTTTCTCTCTCTCTCGGCCTGTCTTTCCATCTGCTTATCTTTTTATCTGTCAGTCAGTCTGTTTGTGTGTCTGTCTGTCTTATTAATCCTTCCACTGCAAGGATCTCTGTCTAATTTTATTTAAATAACATTCATTTTTCTGTCGTCCCTACACGTCTTCCAAAGCCCTTCGCCACATCTACTTTCTCTCTCCACTTCCACTTTCATCCCCACATCCACCCGTCCTCCCTGAATTTAGATCTCTCATGTTTATTTCCCCTCCTTGCATCCATTTTTGAGCCTGCGGTGGTCGGGTCGGTAACGCGTGCTTCTACCTTTCCAGCCAGGGGCAGACATGAAAGAGGAAGCGAACATTTAATGCGTTCTCATAGGCAGAGTACACACCCTGCTGAAATTTCTCCAGTGACACAGATTCACAAGCAGACACAGACACTCCATCGCAAATTCCAACACACACATTTCTCGCTCTATGCCTCCCAAAGCTTTCCACACCTACACAGGGTGGGAACAATTTCTCAGGTGACAGGGAAATGATTAGACCCTACGGTTCAATTGCCTTTCACGACACATAAAATAACTTGGACGTGTATAGGTGAGCTGCCCATCCTAGTTAGGTGTATGCATGTCTTCCGCTTTTCGGTTTGTTAGCCACAGTACAGTCAACAAAAAAATAAAATAAAATAAAATAAAATAATCGCACACCTGGGTTCGATGGATGTGAAAATGAGCGAGTTTTACAGACGCACATAAATCTGTTAACATGTTGCCTCAAATAATTAACCACCCAGTATAGGACGATTTATGCAATTTCGAGTCCCAATGATTACCAAGGACAGTATTTGCACGTATAATCACAGGGTGCCCCATATACCACATAGCATGGTCCGTGTTTCAGAATGATACGTGCGGTAAGATGGACGATACCTTTTTTTTTTTCTTTTTTTCTTTTTTTCGTGACCGTACTTCCGTTCTCCTAGACCACTTCCCTCCATCACAACAAAATTCCTCACCCCATCAGTTTATTTTCCTTTCTCTCTAGTCACGTTTTCACCCTAATCTATTTCTTCCGCACCTCTCCTCTCATCACATCCATCACAGGAAAATGCATCACCCCATCTCTTTATTCTCCCCCCCCCATCGATCCACTTCTCCCCTGATCTATTTCTCCCACATCCCCCCTTCCCCTCATCACATCCATTTCTCCTTCCCTCCCAAAATTACTTTCTCAGTCTTGAATTTTCCCTCTTCTTATTCATTTTCCTTCACCACTTCCCATTACTCTGGTCAATTTCCCCTCTCCCCATTTGATTTCCCCCATTCTTCCACACCCATTTACTCTCTCCACGTCGGTTTTCCCCCTCTACACATCCACTTCTCTTCCCCCACACCTTTTCCTCCACCTTTATCCCTCCCCCACATTTACCGTTCCCCCTGTTCCCCCACCTTTTCCCCTCCCCACATCTATTTTCCCCATCTCCACATCCACTCCCCTCCATTTCCCTAAATCATTTCCACTCCAGAGGTCATATTAGCGGGGGAATTTGTATGACATATTGGCTGGTCTTTCGGAAAATCTGTGAAATCTCTTTTGGCGAAATTCAGATCGTCTGACTGCTCCCTGACCGAACCTCAGATGGAGCTCGCCTCCTTTCAGACAGCAGATCACTCCATTCATCCGGCAAACCGACCATTTATTGAAGGTTTTATTCATTGATTCACTTAAACATCCAAATATTTCTCCATTTGTCGTACAACCCTCCCACTAACTTCTTCATCAGTTCACACTCCTTCAGAAATATATGTAAATAAAAATCACTTCAACTTCTTATCCCATTTACTATTCTTCACGTCTTTCTATACATTGTTCTTTCATTTTCTCCTGTCTTGCTCACTTTCCTCATTCCTTCTTTTATTCCTACCTTCCTTCCTTCCTTCCCTCCATCCAGCCTCCTCTTCTACGTCTCTTTGTCCTTTCTTCTTTCTCCGTCCTTTGTTTTCCTTCTTCCATCTTTCCTTCCTTACCTCTGTCCTTCCCTCCTTCCTCTGTCATTCCCTTCCTCCCTTTCTTTGTCCTTCCCTCAAAACTTCTCTCCATCTAACCCCCTCCTTAAAGTGACCACTGGCATATATCCTGCTCCCCCTTCTTCACTTCTCCCTCCCTCCTTCTCCTTTCCTTCCTCACTTCTTCTCCTTCATGTCTTTTCCTCCGTTTCTTCTTTCTCCCTCCTTCCTTTTTTCTTTCTCTTAAACTTATTCTATTCTGTCCCTCTCTCTCTCTCCTTTTGCTCTTCCCTTCCATTTCTTGCTTCTCCTCTCTCCTCTCCTCCCTTCCAGTCCCCTACCCATAAGCATTTCTTCTTTCCACCCTCTCCTCTTCCCAGCTGCACCTTTTTTTTTCTCTCTTTATCTTTCGTTCCCTCTCCCCATTTTTCCTCCTCGCCTCTCTTCCCCTCACCGCTCTCCTTCTTTCCTCTCCCTGTTACCCCTTTTCTCCTCATTCTTTCCTCTTTCCTTCCCATCACTTCCTTCTCCTTCCTTCTCCACCTCTTCGTCCTCTGCTTGTCCTTTTCTCTTACTTCCTATAAGTTCCTTCCTCCTACTCTCCTTCCCAACTTCAGATCCTCATCGTCTCCTCTTCTTTTTTCTTTCTTCTTCCCTTCTCTTTCTTCTTGTCTTTTTTTCCATTTTTTTTTCTTCTCCCCGTCTCCCTCCTCTCGTCCTTCACCCACCAACGCTTCCGGGACAGAGGAAGTGAGGGTTAGTCGAGCGTTAAAAAAAAAAATAATAATAATAAAAAAAAAAGGAAGAAGTCTGTATATTCTGTGGAACTCACTGGTCGAGGCTTACGACCGTCTAAGATGCGGGAATGTATAGGGGAAGGGGAAAACTTTACTGCATTTTAATTATAGTTTCTTACAACATTATCATCATCATCATCGTTATCATGGATGTCATCATCACTTTCATTATCAGTGTCATCATCATCACTGTTATCGTGGCTGTCATCATCACTGTTATCGTGGCTGTCATCATCACTGTCATCGTCATCTTCAGCAGCAGCAGCAGCAACACAAGTTGAAGCAGCAGCAACCACAGCAACATTATTATTTTCTTGAGGATCATTGTCACCTTTATCACAATTTACCACCTTCATTGTCGTTGCCATCATCATCATCGGCAGCAACATCACCATTATCATTATTACAATACTAATACTACTAATAATAATAATAATAATTATTATTATTAATATTATTATTATTATTATAGTCACTTTTTTCCTTCAAGCGACGATTATATACTGTATATGTTTTCGCTACTTCAGTGTGTGTGTGTGTGTGTGTGTGTGTGTGTGTGTGTGTGTGTGAGAGAGAGAGAGAGAGAGAGAGAGAGAGAGAGAGTCGTAAGTGGGGGAGTGCAAAGTGCCTTCAAGTGAAAGAGTGTGTGAGTCAAATTTTAAGAACCGTTCAGCTCGAGATGCCTGAACACCCGAGGTCTGAAAGACTGAAGGTCGTAAGCAGGGGGATAGGTGGCATGAAGAGATAGCACAGTGCCACATTTAACCAAATATCTGCAATCGCGGTCAAAGTACTGATCCACTTTTTGTCGATAAGTGAAGCGAGAGTGAACGATCACTTTTGAAACTCAGTTAACTGATCTTCGAAGCCTAGCAGATTTTTTCAGATTATTGTGTTACAGTTTCATAATTCTTCGACTGAAAAAATGTGTAGTAATTTTTTTATCCACAAGTGTACAATCGCGGACAAAAGTATCATTACGTTTATTAGTCGAACGATTATAAAACTTCCAAAGTATTCTGAAAAAGTTTGTTAGGCTTCGAAGGTCAGGTCACTGAGTTTTGAGAGTTTTCGTTCATTGTCTCGCTATTTATTGTTTTTAAGTGGTTCAGTATTTATGTCCGCTGCTGCACCTTTAAGAGTAGGAGCACAGGTTCATTATTCGAGAGAGAGAGAGAGAGAGAGAGAGAGGTGATGGAGGGAAGGATGAGAGGGCACCGGTAATAAAACTTTAACCTCATCAAGTCGATTACTTTTTCATCATCATCATCATCCGGACCTCCTTTCCCACCCAAGGGAAATATAATTTCTGAAAGGAGCTCCAGTAGTGAAAGGGTTAATGAAAGCTAATATCAAACCCCTCCAGTTCGAAAAATCCCTCCTCAGGTTCAAGAAGTCACATTTTTTTGTATATTTTCCATGGCATTAAATTCTGCACCTTGCCGTCTCTTATTTTTTAATGATTCATGTTCACCTTAGTCACGTTTGCATTATGTTTAGATTTCGATGCTCTGAGGCAAATGTAGTGTAGTGTTTTGTTTAGATATGAGGCGTCCCCGGCGTATGAGTGACGTGTGTGTTTTGCAGATGAATTTCGTGTGTATGGACGTATTTGATATAAAATACTAATTCCATAAGACTTTGGTCAGCTAAGAGAAATTCACGCATATAATGGTTAACAGCTTTATCAGTAAATAATTACTATCTATCTATTGCCAGACGCCTCAATCCCGTTCGGAGTGGCCACAAACAAATCGCCTCCACGTCGCCCTGTCCCCCGCCATTTCATAGCCCCGCTCCCAACTTTTTTTTTTTTTTTCCGGCCTATCAACCATTGGGGCCGAAGCCCCTGGTTATTAAGGCCGTGTATATATATATATATATATATATATATATATATATATATATATATATATATATATATATATATATATGTATATACATTTAAACATATATACATATATATACAAACATATATATATACATACATACACACACACACACACACACACACTTCCATGCATACATACAGACACACTTTCATGCAAACGTACATATATATATATAATAATTTTAATCTTATTTATTTTTATTTTTTTTTTGTATTTTTATTTTTTTAAATTTTTTCTTGGTTTTATATTTTTTATACCTTATATTATAAAGGAAAACTAATCTAAAGACCCTAAAACTAATCACCTAACAGACAAATCGCTAACCTATACTAAATCCTACAGAGACAAATAGCTAGACCTACACTAATGGTAAAAATACCTCGACTAACTGAACACCATCGACTGCAGATATGTAATGCCTTTCTACATTACATACCTGCACTCATCACCTGTTGACTGTCAGTCGAGGCACAACCTAATATAGGGGACATCAATATATGAAAGGGAACCAGACGAGTCAGGAACATTTCCATATACGTCAGCTGTCGTCCCTAATTAGAATAACTTAAGCAAGATAATATAATGTATTTACATAATTTGTACAAAAAGTGAAGAACCTCGCCCAGCAGACGCTCCCAACTCACACCGCCCTCTCTTATATACCTCTCCACCCCATCCCTCCATCTCATCCTCTGCCTCCCCCTCCCTCTTCCCCCCCTCCACCTCACTCACATACACTCTCTTCTTCAGTCTTTCGCCCTCCATCCTCTCCACATGGCCAAACCGCCTCAGTGTATTCCTCATAACGCTTCCTATCACATCCGCATCCACACCACAACGCTCCTTTATATCCTCATTTGTCAGCCTGTCTCTTCACGTGACTCCACAGGCTCCTGATAAATAACGCAAATAAATAAATAGCTGCAAAAATAGATGGGTAAATAAATATATCTAAAATACTATAGCAGTACCCGTGTGTGTGTGTGTGTGTGTGTGTGTGTGTGTGATGTGTGTGTGTGTGTGTGTTTTGGGCAGCCGAAACTACACATTCAAATCGCAACAAAATTAGCACAGAAATTGCAAATAAATTGCTGATGTGAAAAAACTTGGTCCCCTCACGATTGAAAAACTTTTACTATATTTAATAAGCGATCACATTTTGACCAAAAAACGCTGCTCCTGGCTCCCGGCATAGGATCTCCGTAGAATTTTTTGCCCACAGGTACAACTAAAGTATTTCGGACTTGCGTTCGGACAACTTGGATTCCATTCCCGAAGCTGCAAATAACACGATCAGTTGGTTAGCTGCAAAAAAATCCAAGTGACAACTTTACACTAGAACAGCATATAAACGCGAGAGCCCTCTGCAGGAGCAAGTACGAGGAGCCCGAAGGGCCCACGAGCACTTGTAAGTAACTACTTTTGTTAGACGCCTAATTCCAAAGTTAACCCGAGACGTTCGTCCCACATACACACACCTTCATGTTTCTTTTATCACATCTCGTCTCCGGTCCAGTAACTAATGTTCTTTGAAAATAAGGATGTGTGTGTGTAGGTATGTGTTCGTGGTGGTCCAGTGATAACGTGCATATTTGTGTGTGTGTGTGTGTGTGTGTGTGTGTGTGTGTGTGTGTGTGTGTGTGTGTGTGTGTGTGTGTGTGTGTGTGTGTGTGTGTGTGTGTGTGTGTACAAAAGTGCGTGGAGCAGTAGGCTATTTACCAGTATAACTTCTTGTGCATATGGTCTTTACAGTATAAAACATTGTTCATATACCCCCCTCCCCCACAGGTGTGCCACTGATGGTGATGACGAAGGGAGAACGGAGATGACGTCACCCCACACCTGCTCCTGCACTTGGCCAAAGGTACGTTCTCCAGTCTTCCTGCAACCAGTCAGAAGATTCACTCATCCATTTAAAATTATCTGCTTATCCCTTCATACTCGTACAGTCATCATCATCATCATCATCATCATCATCATCATCATCATCATCATGATCGTTGTTGTCGCCGTCGTCCTTGTCCGTAGCTCATCGTTGTTACTGTGGTCATCTGTGTGGTAGATGTCGCCTGCGTCAGTGTTAAGTATGCCCAGTGAAAATGACCATACGATCATCCACAATTCATGCAAAATCCCAGAATCCTGACTCAGTCTCACAGACCTAGCCATCTGCATAGAACTGGTTTACCTGACTCAATCTCACAGACCTAGCCATCTGCATAGAACTGGTTTGGCAGTTTTCTTTACAGATGTATTTTCGCATAAACCTCCCAGATTACAGTCAATCCGTTGACTAGAGTGTTAAAAATGGGTTGTCAAACCCTTGTTGTGTGCTCCTCCTTATGTAATTCGTTCAACCATGTAGGTCCCCGTCATAACCCTCGCCTCATAAGCTTCCTTGCCTGCCCTTCTCACCCACTCATTTACTATATTCAGTACACCTACTTCTTGCCTGATCACACATCCTCTTCTTCACACACCCACATATTCCTTTTTATTACCCCATCTATAATTTCCCCATCTTGGTATAAAATAATAAAAAGCAAAACCAAAACAATCTTCACCTGACACTACTGATTTGTTGGTGGCATTAACATGGGAGTGCTAAACATTTACCTCGCCAAAGCTCATTATGTATGTTAGTAAGATTAATTAGCTAATAAAGATAAACATTCTTCTTTTTTTATGTAGTGTATGTTATCTGTGGTTGATGATGATGATGATGATTAGATGAGAAAGGCGATTTTTACTTTGCAGTCCCGTATTTTTTTAATTAGCTGCATTTAGGCCACTGATATGTCATTTTCTTCTTCGCAGGTATGTTGACTTATCTTGCTTTGATTCACTTTATCACATTTTAGCAATAGATCTACCCTTAGTATTAGGGTATCAGATGAAATAAAATGCTTAATGGTTCCTAGTAGCAGAAACTATGATGCAGTAAATACATAACATTCATAAGTATCTGCCTGTATAATATTTAAAACACTATTAATTATTCTTCCGAGTCTCATCGTGACCTCGGTAAAATTTCATTCACCGTTCTCTTTATCTTCTCACTCTCCTTCTCTTCTGTTCTCGTGTTTCGGTACAACAGTCAATGCCTTTGGTCAAAACTCAGTAAAAAAAAAAAAAAAATCTATTTATTAAGGTACTGTTTACATAACCAGTGGAAAATACGATAATGATGATGACGGTGGTGGTGGTACATTTTTTAGGCCCTTGTGTTCGTGGTCATCGCTGGATACGCCTCGAATTTCCTGCCACTGGTGGAAGGTACAGCCAAGTTTGATCTGGTGGAATCTGAACTCACCTTCCCCGGCAAAGCTACCTGGGGCTCCATCAAGGACATCGTTGGTCCAATTACCATCAACGCCGGGGCCCCAGGAAGTCGCAAGGAACGTTCTATGAGTGGCCTTGGGAATGAAGATGAAGGCGTTGGAAAGTTGCGTGAGGGTCGGGCGTTATGGATGGGTAAGTCTCTTCCTGTACTCGACGATGATGGGGGTACTGTTGTCTCCGCCTCTCTCTCAATCGCCGGTGGAGAGCATGAGATCAACGACTTAAATTTACAGGGCAACAGAAGACCGACTACACCATCACCACCAGTGCTGCCACCACCACCCCTGTTTCGACGACGGCGTCCCTATGGCTTCAATCGTTGGTTTAGGCGTTTCTTCGCACCTCAGCAACCGGCCACCTCCAGGACGATTTCAGAGGACGAGGATATAGAAATTTTACAAGCTGGCCGCCTTGGTGACTCGCCCTTTGTTTACACCCGTCGTCTTCCAGTAATCCGTCCCCCAGGGTCATCCAGAAGAGCAAGGTTTTTTAATATTCGGGAAGCAGCACCACAGAACTCTGATACAAAAACACAGTCCAGCAACAGGAATAACAGTAGCGATGACAGTGTGCCCGACGGAGGTAGAGGGACTGACGTGAAGGAGGAAAATTCTTCGGCAGTAGCTAACTCCCCCTCAGAAGCCATGAAGGAAGGAGACACAGACCTTGAGGAAGACATTGAAAAAGGGCTTCTGAATCTGACTGACCAACACACTGTCTCTGTGCAAGAGCGTCAAGCAGAGATCAGTGACATCCGGGCACAGACCAATGACATCCCAACAGAAGACAATGACATCCAAACAGAGGACAGTGACATCCAAGTAGAGAGCAATGACATCCCTAGTGATTATGGCCTCCAAGATACAGATGCTGAGTCAGAGGAAACATCTACAAAATCAAAAGATCCTGACACAGTAGTTCACCCAGAGATAAGCATGCCAGATGATCAGGGCGTCAACACACATATATACGTCAATCCGTCTGAAGGAGGAGAAAAGTTCCTTATTTACTTTGAGAATGAGGGACAGCCTAATTCTTCATTCCCACTCTCACCTTCCTCTTCCTTTATCCAAGGAACAAAAAAGAAAAGCCTAAAAGATCAGTTATCCCCGAAATATATACACAATTCCAAGTCCTATAGTCGACCAAGATACATTATCGTTAAAGAAGACCCATTCGACCCGTTAGCTGGAGGGACGAATTTGGTCGACTCAGATGAAGATAATACTCGTACTGTTCGAGTCAAAGATATCGTGGAAGACAGTACCAAGAACATTCCAACTACTGAACGTCGCATTAACCTAAATCCCGGAGAAATATTCACTACTGATATGAGAAAAGAGGTTGATCGCTATGAAAATCGTACAGAATTAACAGAAGAATCACAGACAGTATCCAGCGATCCGCAGAATAAATCGGATGACACTCTGACCAGTTCACCATACGGAGCGGTGACCATTCCTCAATTTCCACCAGATGATCAACAAGCAATAATATTTCCTACAATAATAACAACAACGAAATCAGTGACACAAATCGAAGACTATCCAGCATCGGAACCAACCGAAGGCGATCCAGAACCAGAAGAGAAACCGACCTGGAGAGACGCTGGAAATGAAACCATCTTTATTTCCCACGTCATCCCCCGAAGCCCACCAGTCTCTACAGAACTAAGTGACTCTTTCGTGGAACACCCAAAGTCTCTTTTGCTCAAGGCGGCTGCTCCTTCCGTCTCTACCGGTCCGTCTAAGAGCAGTATGTCTGGCTCCTTCAGCGCCTCACCTCCACGCACCTATCTCTGGGTCCTTGCTGTGACCATGCTCTGGCTAAGTGGCTCTGGTGTATGCCCCAGTCTATAATGATATTAAGTGAATCAATTAGCCCTAGAACACCCATATCTGATCCATGTAAGATAAAGAGAAAATCTACATATATAAGTTTTTTGTTGGCACTTACTTTTTCTGTCCATTTGTAATTAAATAACGCGTACTACTATAATGCTGCAGTACAATATAAATCTTCACCCAGGGTAAACAGTGTCCTTTTATTGCACTAGCTTAATTCTGTCAAACAAGTTAATGTGAAATTGATATGAAACCTGAGCAGCTGTCTTATGATATTGCAGAGGTGGTCCATATATTACCCCCACCTTTCTGTTGGTAAATCCTCGTGTGCTGCGGGGACGGCTCAATCAGCGTCACCTCAGTCTAGCCTACTTCCCATAACCCTTCACATGCGTTATAGTATTTGGTGTTTTACCCCCACTGAGTGCGTTGTTGAGTACTAATTTTATGAGGCTTCCGAAACGTCTGCCACACCCACACCAGCAGACTGAGCTGTCCCCGCAACACGCAAGACACAACCAAGGGAGTGTCTAGAGCTGGCACAATGTTAAAAAAAAAAAATGTTACTATTATGAGTGAAGGTGTCATGGGGAGACAACCCAAAACAATAACTAAGCTGCTGAGTGTATGAAATGTTTTTGTATATAATTTGTTTGGTTTATGACAGGTATGAAAGTAGAGATTAACAGCATATGATTATAACTGGAATATGTTTTCCTCTCACCAGTCAAATATTAATGTCTTCTCCTGTTCATTTTTGCTGGTGCTGTAATTTCGTCCCATGCCTCCTACAACTGTATCTTCCACATTTGGCTGTATATCTGCCTGCCTATCTTTCTGTCCCTCTATCTGTCTACCGATCTATCCTTCTATTTATCTATCTATCTGTTTATTTGCTTGTGTAGTGCTGCAGGAGAACATTTTCACGAGGTGGCACTGATACTGAGCGGTGGAGCTGCCCGGTTATACAAACGTCCCTCACCTTCCTCCCCCTCCCCCGAAAAATGAAGAATGGTGAAGTGCTGGGACACTCAGCTTGGAACTTAATAGGTTCGCATTTTAGATGAACCTGGGGCTACAAAGTGCTACTACCACTGCTGCCTGTCTATCCGTCTGTCTACCTATATATCTATCTGTCTGACATCTTAGCTCGAGAGTTCGTCCAGGGGTGACAATAAAGAAAAAATCCACTCAGCCTTATCCCGACTCAGCTGCAGTTCTTCCTTCACGTCCATCTACCCTTCTGAGCCTTTTTTTTGTTTTTTTTCTGTTCCCTTCAGTCCGATGACGAACTTTTACCCAGGCTACCACTATACTCGTTTCAATATAACTTGGCCCATACCTGCCATTCCTTCATCTTAAATTGAACATTATATTATGGTGCTAGTCTCGAAGAAATTCTATGGAAAGGATGTATAGTGCCTTAGCATTGCCTTTTGCTGCCACTGAACTACGTTAAATAAACTTGAAAAGGACGAAAATCCTCGCCAAGTTATAGTGAAAAGAGTATAGTATCAGGTCAGAAAGAGCCCCTCCAAACGCGAAAAGTCATGTCAGAGGTAAAGAAAGCCGTGTAGAGACAGGCAAACCACGGAGGAAGATTTGCTGTTGGATTGAGGAGGTTAAATAATCCTACCATTATACTACACTGGTACAGCACTATCAGTATCTATTTATTTATCTATCTGTCGATCTATCCATCTGTTTTTTTATCTGTCCATCGATCTATCTATCTGTCCATAACTAAATGTATATATATTCTTTTTACTACCTTCAGATGATGCTTATCAGAGAATTTTCGAAGGGGGAAGGGGTGAATTAGATGCAGCCTTATTTTGCTTATTACATCTTATTACCCTCCTCTGTGTTTCATAAATCCATCTAATATCGCCATACTCTGTACAAATAGTGTACAAAGGATACTTACCAGTTATATAAAAAAAAAAAAAAACGGAAAGCACTCAGACAGCGCATACCTTCGCCAGTGCCATTGCCAAAGGTTCCGGAACCCTATCCGTGGAGACATTGTGTGGGATACATAGGATCCGGATCCGCCCCAGCATTTAATAAATTATTCATTGACACATGGCCCACTCTTCCACAAAATTATATTGAAATTCATTAAGAATTTTGGAGATATTATACACAGGATCCGGATCTGGATCCGCCCTCAAATGTAATCAATACTCTCTTGGCCCATGACCCACCCTTCCACCAAATTTCGTTGAATTTCATTGAGAACTTTTGGAGATATCGTCTGGACAAACAGACAGGCAGACAAACATAGGTGAATACATAACCTCCTCCAACTTCGTTGTCGGAGGTAAAAAAATCGCTAAGAGAGAGGTGCTGGGGAGCCTCCTTAAGCGACGGGAACACGGATCTTAATGTTTAATCACCTGTGTTATTACGGTATTTGGTCTAACTTAAATAATCCTTCCAGCCATTGGTTATGCAGTGTTTTCCCTCTTTTGCATAAGGACATAAGAGAACCATTTAATATTGTTTTATCTGATTTTTTGTATGTAGCCAAAGTGAAAACGCTAATTACAGTAATCAAGGGGGCGAGGTTTCAAAATACGTTTTAAAGAGGCAAAATTAGGCCTTTGATGAGCTTGTGCCAAACCATTTCGTTAAAAGACTTGAGATTGACACAATACTATGCCTGGCAACGTGGCAAAGGAAAATATAAAACTCTCATTAAGTCAGTAGTAAATAATGGCGATCTGTCTTTCATTTCGGAATGTATTAGGATGTGCCTGGAACTCGTTATTAAGTTGTCTTTATGTGGCAGCTGAATATTCACCCTTCCTCCTCATCCTTCTGCCTTCCTTCCCCCCTTCCCTCCCGCTGTCTTCTTCCATCCCCTTCCTTTTCCCTCCCCACCACCCTCTCCATCCATTATTCGTGCCTCACTTGTTTACCATATTATTTTCTACATGACCTCCCGCTCTAGTCACTGCACTTGAAATTAAAGTGTGTTATAGTATACATAATGTAAACTGAGTAATTACAGGGACATATTTTATCTGTGATTGAGTATAAGGCCCTGGGACTGATAATATTGGTATCATTAACTCCATCATGATTGAGATAATTCTAGTAGTCTATTCAATCCAACGACAGGCGATTTTATGTAGCTGAGAGTGAATCATAGGAGCATGTGTTTTTATGAATGCATAGCCTTCTTACCAGAGTCGGACACAAAAAAAGGGTGAATAATGAACCAAGCATGGCAACCTAGAAATTTACACTAGGCATTTCCAGCATGGACAGGGTACTTTTCTTTTGTCCCCCATTTCATGCATTTCGCAGTTAAAGATGTGATTTTATGAATTATCTTTATTGCGGGGTGCGTCAGAATGTCAAAGAATATAAAAAAAGGTACTGCTAAAATACTCGTTTTCTCACATTGCTATCGTTTTCTCTGAGTAAGAATTAAGGAGCGACTGCTGTATTTTCCTGCTGTCTCCTCCTCTACTATTCACTGATTACTGCACACCATACACTCCAGCATTACAGCATTCGTCTGTTCATCCATACTAACTATATCAAGGTTTTAGATTGACAGTATTAAGCCTAACCAGTGTTCAGTTAACAAAATAACCATAAATTTCTTCCGTAGACCACACACACAAACACACACACTGTAACTTTTGTTTTACCTCAAAGAGGGAGGATGACACTTTAATTTTATTTTTGCTTTGTATGGTGATGGTGGTAATGCTGGTAGTTGGTGGTGGTGGTGGTAGTGGTAGCAGTGGTAATGGTGGTAGTTGGTGTTGGTGATGGTAACAGTGGTAGTTATGGATGATGATGGTGATGGTGGTGGTGGTAATGGTGGTAATGGGTGGTGGTGGTGGTGGTGGTGGTGGTCATGGTGGTAGCTGGTAACGGCGATAGTTGGTGGTGGTAAAGGTGGTAATCGTGGTAGTTGGTGGTGGTAATGATGGTAATCATGGTAGTTGGTGGTGGCAGTGGTTAGTTATTGGTGATGGTGATAATAATGGTGGTTGTTGTTGGTTGTGGTGATAGTACTGGTGGTGGTGATGGTAATGGTGGTAGTTGTTGTTGGTGGCTGTGGTAATGTTAGAAGTTGTTGCAGGTGATGGTGGTAATGGTGGTACTTGGTGGTGGCAGTGGTATTGGTGGTATCTGGCGGCGGTGGTGGTGGTGGTGGTAATGGTGGTAGTTGGTGATGGTGGTAATGGTGGTTGTTGTTGCTGGTGGTGGGGGTAATGGTGGTTGGTCCTGATGGTGGCAGCGGTGGTAGTGGTGGTAGTTGGTGATGGTGATGATAATGGTGGTAGTTTGTGGTGGTGGTGGTGGTGGTGGTAGTTGTTGATGGTGGTGGTGGTAGTTGGTGGTGGTGGTAATGGTGGTAGTTGGCTGTGGTGAGAGGTGCAAGAAGGCTATCATAATCCCAATACCAGAAGAGTACTGAACAATATCTCAAAGGCCCTTGTTCTTGTCGTGAAGAAAGCTCCCTATCACCTTTTTCTAAGCAATTTATTTTGGATGTGGTTCGTTAATATCCTTTTGTACGTCATTTATGCAGTGTATGATGATATTGGAAAGATTTTTATAGCAGAGAATAGAACAGTTAGGTGTACTAAACAAAGTAAATCTCTTAGGAAGAGATGTTAGGGAGCTTCCTGAACAAACGAGAATACACCGAGACTCCCCCCACCCCCAGCTGAAAAAAATCGACTGAGGATTTTTAAAAATATGAAAAAAGCGTCATCTTCCCGAGGGGACTAATAAAAACACCCTTTCATCATCGGGGTAACTCTAGCATTTTATCGGGACTAATCTGGCATATCCAAAAATATATCGCTAAGAAAGAGGTGCTAGGAAGCCTTCTTAAGCTAACATCAGATGATTTTTTTTCCAAAATGTGTGTAAACACCTGAGTGTGTCAATACTCTCTCTCTCTCTCTCTCTCTCTCTCTCTCTAAGTTAACCATAAATTGCCATGTCTCCGTCTCGAATGCTAAGTTATAACGATAGCTTAACGTTAGAATATGATAATAGTCACGAATAATTGCAATGGAAGGGATGCGGAGCCGTAGTATTATCATTTTCTGCTGCTGAGCTACGTGGAATAAGATGCAAGGGGACGAAAATCTGGGCCAAGTTAAGGTGAAAGGAGTATATTTTATTTGGGTGAACACTGACATTTTTCTTCCGTTAAGGGTAAGTTGTAGGAACCTGAGAGATGTAAAAAAAAAAAAAAAAAAAAAAAAAAATTATGCGGAACACACACGTCAAAAAACTCTCAGGGGAAAAAATACATCAAAAAATCAGAAAAACTGCACCAAACAAACTGTAAACGGAAGAAAAATTACACGTCAAAAAAACACTAACCGGATAAGGTACGCGTCAGAAAACTCGACCGAAAGAGTACATGTCAGTAATAAGCTTTGAACGGAAGAATACACATCATTAAAAAACTCTAAACAGAAAAAATACACGCCAAGAAACACAACACAAAAAAATGTCCAAAAAAAAAACACCAAAAAGGAAAAAAAATACACGCCAGAAAACACTAATACGAAAAAGAAAACACTCACACACACCTCTGCCGGAACTTCCCAACCAAAGTAAACAGACCAAGAGACGGAGGAGGGGAGGAGGTGGGTAAAAATGAAGAAAATAAAAATAAAACGATCCCCGCCATATATCCTTTATTGGGCCAATTTGTGCTGCCTTCCCCACACTTGATCTCTCACTGTTTGTTTTCCCCTTTTCTGCCACGAGGGGTAAGGCCTGTGGTGGTGAAAAGCAGTGGTATATTGGGTAATTTGGGCTTTGTTTTTCGTGTTTGTGGCGAGTTTGTGGCAAGTCTGTAGTTATTTCTTGTGTGTGTGTGTGTGTGTGTGTGTGTGTGTGTGTGTGTGTGTGTGTGTGTGTGCGCGCGCTTGACTATTGAATTTTTCTCTAACACTCAGGCCCCTTCAGTGCACTTTTCGACTGTAAGTGACTTGGAGTACTAGAGCTGTCCTGACCATGAGGGGAGTTTCTCCTTGTACCTGAGGAGATTGCTAGGAGTCCCAGAGTTAATTTGGATAGTATTAGATCCATTGACTACCAGAAATTAGTCTCAAATAAGCAAAAACGAGATCCTGATTAAAATAATGCATCCGTAGAAGGCGCAAGGGATAATATTCATACTCCTAGGGTCCACTTATCAGCTGAAGAAATAATTGACGTTACCTGGAGTTGTTCCGCTCATGAGTGGGTTAACTGGGCCATTTGTTGTATAATTTTGAACGTTTTATTTATTTATTTATTTAGTACATACAGTAATTATTTTTTGTCGCTTCCTTCAACCTTTCCCCGCTTCAGTTTTTTAGTACATTTTTTCATGGTTTCCTCTGAGTTCGTGTATTATGTAACTTTTATTTTTTCTTTGTTGCTGTGGAGTCTTTTTAATTTTTTCGGTCGCTCCCTTCAACCTTCTTCCACTTTGGTGTTTTTTTTTTTCTACAGAGGGGTAACCTGAGTTTTTTTTTCAAGGGGATGTTTGCCTATGTAGATTTTTTTGTAGCTCTGAAGTGTGTGTGTGTGTGTGTGTGTGTGTGTGTGTGTGTGTGTGTGTGTGTGTGTGTGTGTGTGTGTGTGTGTGTGTGTGTGTGTGCGTGCGCGAGTCTTTAGTGCTTCCTTAAACCTTTCCCCTCAGGATTTTCAAATTTTGTCTGTTGTTTTCCCTGTGTTTTATGCATATATATATATATATATATATATATATATATATATATATATATATATATATATATATATAATTTTTTCTGTTGCCTAAATATACATTTTCTACAGTCGCTTATTTAACACTGTTGAGCATTTTTTTTTTTTTTACTAGCTGGTCTCCCTATGTTTGTGTATGTAAAAGTTTCTTTTTGTTTATTTTTTGCAGTGTATAGAAAAATATTTCGATGGTTCCCTTCAACCTTCACTCGGTTTGACTTTTTTTTCTTAAGTTTCGTGGGGGACGGTTTTCGTGTACATCTGCGTTGTTTCCCTTACTGTATATGCACTGTGTGTTTTCCTTCATTCCCGTTCTCCCTCTTCCTCCACCCTTCGCTCACCCTCGCATGCCCGCCCTCGCACTCTCTATTTCACTGCTTTCATCTCTACTTTCTCGACTTTTTTACACACTGCTTTTGAACTCTCTCTCTCCATCTATTCTTCCTTGTCACATGTCTTCCTTACTTCTCCCTCACTCCCTCCCTTCTCACCGCTTTTCTCTCCTTCACTCACTCCCTTTGTTTCTCCCCCATTCACTCCCATTCTATTGATTACTCACTCTTTCACTCACTCATTGCCTTTCTGTATCCCTCTCTTTCTCCATCCGTCCCTTTCTTTTTCCATTACGTTCTTTCTCCTTCCCACTCACTCAGTCCCTTTCTCTCTCATTTACTCACTCCCAGTCTTCTTTTCTCACGCCCACTCACTCTTTTTTTTTTTCCAAGCACTCGCTCCTTTTCTTTCTCCCTCACTTGCTCATATTCTTACCACGTGCACATAAATCTCACCCTGACTCACCCTCTTCTTCCATCCCTCGGTCATTTTCATCCTCATTCAGACATACAACCTTCCAGTCGTCTCTCTCTCTCTCTTATTGCATTTTCTCCCTTTATCGCTTTCCTTCTCCTCCTCCTCCTCCTCCTCCACCTCCTCCTCCTCCTCCTCCTCCTCCTCCCTCATCTACTCTCTCCTTCTCTCCTGACCCTCCCTCTCACTCTCCCTCCTGCGTCCATCTCTCTTTAAAGCATTAGCAAGGCGGTGTTTGGCTGGGGTGAGTCAGTGTGTGTGTGTATGTGTGTGTGTGTGTGTGTGTGTGTGTGTGTGTGTGTGTGTGTGTGTGTGTGTGTGTGTGTGTGTGTGTGTGGGCGTGTGTGTGTGTGTGTGTGTGTGTGTGTGTGTGTGTGTGTGTGTGTGTGTGTGTGTCTGTCTGTCTGTCTGTCTGTGTGTTCATTCAAATTGCATAAATTGGTGCGTGGGCGAGAAGAGTAGGGGAGGCAGAGGAGGGAAATCATGTAGGCATGAAAACTGCCTATATATAGAGAAGAATGCAACTATTGAGAGAGAGAGAGAGAGAGAGAGAGAGAGAGAGAGATGATATATAGGCAGGTAATTCGCAAGACAACAGTGGTATACATCGCTCAGTGTGTGTTAAATGTCAGCCTAGTGTTGCATTATACATAAGTGCTATAATCCCCGCCCGACTCATTTAAACAGGGACTGGGAGTGGAATCAGTCAGAGAGGCAGAGTGGAGGGAGGACACGTTGAAGGTTATAGTTAGCTTAAATCCGGGGACTTTCTAACATTTTTCCCTTACCGATTTTTTTTTCCCGGTTAATTTCGGAGGCTTTCTAACAAATTTCTTATTGATTTACTTTCCCGGTTAATTTCGGAGGCTTTCTAACGCTTTTCCCTTACCGATTTATTTTCCCTGTTACATTCTGCTCATCTCTCGCATGTTATTTGTGTCTTACTATTGACCATATCGTTTGCAGTAGTAAAACAATATATTAAGGTATAAGTTCTCAAGCAGACTATTAAAAATTACTAGAGAACAAGGTCTGATGAATACAAGGTCTGCTCACTCCATCTCCTCTCAAAAAGGCTTCATTTGGCTGTGCCCTGGCTGAGGTTTGCCCTATACAGAAAGCTTGTATAATAATAATAATAATAATAATAATAATAATAATGATAATGCATTCACATCACATAATAGCCTATACAATACTGACGTTGATTAGGTAAGCAAAATTATGACCTTCAGCGTCCCATTTGACGATTTTGTTCAGCTTAAGACAAGATTTTAGAAGCGAACGGGTCATTGAAGGCCGTCTCTAATCCCCCCCACCAGATCGAAAAATTATCTAAGCTGAATATAATCGTCAGGAGGTAAGAAAGATGCAACACAAAATTCGTCATCGTGGTGAAGAGGTTCATGATAGTCCTTAATTTAGGGCATTTGAAGCTACGTATGGTGTTTAAAATAATTGAGAATGGTCTGACAGTTTGCGTCATTAATTTTGCTCTTTTTCACGGATAAATATTTTGTTCTACACACAAATCCAAAATACATGCGACGCCGAGGGATTTAGCATCTTTTGATAGATAAACTACTCTTGTTCTCCTCTCTCTCTCTCTCTCTCTCTCTCTCTCTCTCTCTCTCTCTCTCTCTCTCTCTCTCTCTCTCTCTCTCTCTCATCCAGTTACTGATAATCAGTACTGTAAATCATAGAAAGAGATAGATAGATAGATAGATGAAAAGACAGATGGATAGAGAGAGAGAGGGGGGGGTGGAAGTAACTGATAAACTGTCGTATCTGTAGCCTGTGTGCGTGCGTGCTTGCGTGAATGTCAGCTGGTTTATATATGTGAGAATACCCATGTGAGTAGCAATAAAACACACTGATAGTAAATAGTATTCCCCTTTCCATATGCCACTAAATGCATTCCCTGTCCACACGTACAAAAATGAGTGGAGCAGGCTTAGCAATGATTAAAATTTATCCTGAAAAATTGCATTGTCCATTACCGATATTGTAATTACGAAAAACACCCGGATGAATTTTTTGGCTTATAACTGTATTGGGATTTTTAGGAACTGCGTGAAATTATGTTAAATGTTTTTTAATGTGTGTGTGTGTGTGTGTGTGTGTGTGTGTGTGTGTGTGTGTGTGTGTGTGTGTGATGTTCCGTGTATTTTCCGTTGTGCTTAACATTATACTACTACTAGCGTCACTACTACTACTACTACTACCACTACTACAGTACTACTACTACTACTACTACTACTAATAATAATAATAATAATAATTTGTTTGTGGCCACCCTTTACGGGATTAAAGCGTCTGGCAGTTGTTACGGAACAGAGAAAGATAACGTACACTTTAAGTGAGAATACTAAGAGTCACTACTGTCCCGTAAAGTTCCAGGTTCAAAACAAAAGAGTTAGGTAAAATTACAAGTTAAAGTTTAATGCTCAAACTAACAACAAAACATTCAGGACTCATAAGGATAATGTAATGGCAAATAAACAGGTTAAATATATGGTTAACTACAATAGCCTCTATTAACACGAAATTAGCAAGAGTAAATTTATCTAAGTCAGCCCTGATAAAATGAGATACCAGCTAATACTCAGTGAATGCCAGATATATTATTACAGATACAAAATATTATTAATGATGACTGACATAAAGAACCCCACACGAATTACAAAAACTTCACCAGGCCCACAAATTAAACTCATGCTACACAGTACAAGAAAAAATACAACAGTTATACTCAAATTACACACAGCTGCTAGATGTTTGGAGATTTCTTGAGCACTCACAATAATAATATCTGTACAGGGGAGGACAGAGATGTGAACAAAATGAGGAGCAGATCTAAGTGGCAATGATGCAGAGACTGAGCTCATTATATAGGGGCCGGCAGAGCTTGATACAACTTGTAAGAAGGACGCGCAAATGAAGCCATGGGGACAAAGAGTTGACAATCCCGCTCTAAATAACAGAGAGAACGACTTACTCTACTATAACGGTAGAAGGGGGGGACTGAGGCAGAACACGCTCGTGATCAAACATGCAGCAACTATGCGTTAAAATTACACAAAGGATGATGAAATCATAGGCTATGTAACACCTCCCCACAAAGAAAAAGAAATTTACAAAGGAAATTTCTTATTACTCTAAAACAATCTGTATATGGCATTACAGAACATGCAAAAGCCTTTCCTAATGTTACAAAACATGAGATCTCCCTAGCACGTTCAGTCATAGGTACTTGCCAGTATCCCTTTAACAAATCAAACTTACTTATGTACCTAGCCTTTCCGATCTTGTCTATGCAATCTTCCACACGAGGGAGAGGGTAAGTGTCTGTTTTGGTTATCTGATTAACACGTCTGTAGTCGATGCAAAGCCGCTGTGACCCACCTGGCTTAGGGACTAGAGTGACAGGAGAACTCCACTCGCTCTGACAGGGCTCAATCATCTTGTGGTCCAACAGGTAGCCAAGCTCCTTCTCGATGAGAGGAACTTTCACTGGGTTCACACGGTAAGGAGGCAATTTAATTGGCTTTGCGTCTCCAACATCGACATCATGCATCAACACAGTGGTTCTTCCTGGAGTGGCACGGAACACTTGCGGGTACTCCTGCAGTAATGCCGAAAACTCCTGCCTTTCCTTGGGAGGTAGATGAGAAAGCTTAGTCTGGAGATCATTCATGATATCAGGATTCTTCCCCAAACTATCACTCAGGCTCATACTGCATGGGAGAGCTTCACTTGCAGACTCGGGTGGAACAGCTACAGTGCAGACTGGATTATTTTCGTCCCGCCTGTGATATAACTTTAGCATGTTGATGTGACATAGTTGCTTGCTCTTTCTACGATCTGGTGTGGCGATGACATAGTTGACATCACTGAGTTTCTTCTCCACGAAATAAGGGCCACTAAACTTGGCTCGAAGAGGTTGCCCATGAACTGGTAGCAGAATCAAAACCTGATCTCCTGGCTGAAAGTGGCGTAACCTGGACTTCTTATTATACCAAGTCTTCATCTTCTCCTGAGCAGCTCCTAAATTCTCTCTCGCCAGCTGTAAAGCAGTGGACAGCCGTTCTTTGAACTTCATCACATACTCCAGCAGGTTGACGTCATCTTCCTCCGACAGCCAGCATTCCTTGAGTAGCTTAAGGGGTCCTCTTACTTCATGGCCAAACAGTAGTTCAAAAGGTGAGAAGCCCGGTGATTCATTTGGAGATTCTCTTGCGGCAAACACAACGAATGGAAGACCTTTATCCCAGTCTTTCTGATGTTCCAAACAGTATTTCTTGAGCATCGATTTGAGTGTTTGATGATATCTCTCCAACGCTCCTTGGGTCTGGGGATGGTAAGCTGAAGACGTGATCTGGGTGATGCCCAACTCTTTCAGAGACTGCTTGAAAACATTCGACATGAAATTACTTCCCCAGTCTGACTGTACCTCCTTGGGCAGACCAAACTTTGTGAAGAACCCTAGCATTTCCTTAACCACGTTCTTTGCTGAGATGTTTCTAAGTGGAATGGCTTCAGGATAACGAGTAGCCATATCAATCATGGTCAACACATAAGAAAATCCTGAAGAAGTCTTAGGAAGAGGGCCCACAATATCCACCAACACTCGGGTGAAAGGCGCCTCAAAAGGAGGAATGGGAACTAGAGGTGCAACCTTTTCGGTCTGATTACACTTCCCCACAACTTGACAGGTGTGACAAGACTTACAATACCAGGAAACATCCTTGAAGATACCTGGCCAGTAGAAGTGTTTCAAAATGCGTGCCACAGTCTTCCTCACTCCAAGGTGTCCTGCCAAACTGGAATCATGAGCCACTCGAATGATATCCTGCCTACAAACACGAGGGATGACAACTTGATGTACAACCTCCCATTCACAGTCGGCTGATGCTGTTGGGGGTCTCCACTTCCTCATAAGTACTCCTGACTTTACATAATAACAAGTAGAAGCACCGGCTGACTCTTCTTCACTGTAAGCAGAGTTAGCTAGACCTTTCAACTCAGGGTCAGCAACCTGCAACTCAACCAACTCTTGACGAGACAAATTATCAACACTACGGGGTACTGCCTCATCTGGTGAGTGGTCCAAATTAGCAAGAAAAGTGTTAGCTAGGATAACATCATCATCATCATTATCCTCTAAATCACCAGTAACTTTAGACTTAGCCCTAGTGACAGCACATGCAGGGAACACATCAGGGACATCACAATCCTGGGACACAGCCACTGGCTCACTAGACAACTGAGGAGCTGGACACACTTGACTTCCACCAATATCATTTCCAAGTAAGAAAGTTACACCTGACATTGGGAGTGTCTCAACCAACCCAACCATAACGGAACCATTAACAAAACCAGACTCTAAATTCACTCTGCACAGAGGGACAGAGAAGTAATTATTCCCTACACCTTGTAAGATTACAGTTTCATCAGAGGAATTAACATTAGAGCCTAGAACACTGGTCAGCATAAGGGATTGGCAAGCACCTGTGTCACGATATATTTTAACTGATTTCCTGTCATTACTGTCCAGAGGACTGACAAAACCATCAGACAGGAAATTAGCACATGAACTCTTGAGAGTGTCACCCACGTTACTGCTCAAAAGAGGAGCTCCATCATGAGAATTTAAGTTACCCCTCAAAGCAGGTTCAGTTAACTCAGTTAAAGAATTCTGGGAACTCTCAAGAGTGGACATTAGACCAATTGACTGAATATTTAAAGACTCCTTTTTGTTCACATCACGCTGTCTCCTGAAACATCTCTCCGTAGTATGACCAAGCTTACTACAATAAGTACATTTACTTTTCTGAAATCTAGAGGTGAAGCTGGTATTTACTTCCTGAGAAACATCATCTTTATTTTCTTTCCTGTTACCTGTACTCTGAGTAGAGGCAACGTACTTACTCTCAGCTTTCCCTTTTTCTCTAGAATATCTCTTGTGAGTGAGAACATACTCATCAGCTAAAACTGCAGCATCAGACAAATTATCTATTCTTTTCTCATCAAGATATAGGCTTACATCTTTACTAATACACCTTTTGAAATCCTCCAGCAAAATCATCTGCTTAAATTTGTCAAAATCAGAATCCACATTCTTAGAATTTAACCACTGCTCTAACAAATCTTCTTAGATTTTTGCATACTCAACATGGGATTGCTTATCTTGCTTGTAAGTTGTCCTAAATTTTACTCTATAAGCTTCAGGAACAAGCTCATAGGCCTTAAGAATCAAGCTCTTAACTACATCATAATTATCAGATTGATCCTGAGGCAAAGATGCATAAGTTACTTGAGCTTTACTGGTGAGAACAGTTTGAAGGAGTACTGGCCAATACTCCTTAGGCCAATTAAAACCTGTAGCTACCCTCTCAAACAACTGAAAATACTTTGTTAAATCAGATTCATTAAAAGGAGGGACAAGTTTAACATTTTTAGCCACATCAAAATCATCAGAGCTAGATGATCCAGTTCCACCTTGTTTCATGCGATACTCATGGTCTGCCTGAATCCTAGCAATTTCAACTTGTGCCTCAGCCTCCTTAGCTTTTGCCTGAAATTCAGCCTCCTTAGCCTGTGCTTGAAATTCAGCTTCCTTCACACGAGCCTCCTGCAGGGCTAGCTGTAACTTAGCTAATTCAGTCTGCGTTTGCTCATTTGGAGGAGTTACATTAAACAAACTTTCATTAATCATGTCAACAATTTGATCTTCAGAATGATGAGAGCGAACAGCAATTCCCAATTGTTGAGCAACAAGCTTAAGTTCATTCTTTGTTCTGTTTTCTACATCACACACTGTTTGCACATTTGACAAAAAATCTTTGGCTTCATCAAGCGTAGTAATAGTAGACATCATGAATAAGTAACAGTCACAAAATATCAAGCAATATCCTTATGATAATATCCTGAATATCCTGATGAGAGGTCGCCAAATTTATGTTACGGAACAGAGAAAGATAACGTACACTTTAAGTGAGAATACTAAGAGTCACTACTGTCCCGTAAAGTTCCAGGTTCAAAACAAAAGAGTTAGGTAAAATTACAAGTTAAAGTTTAATGCTCAAACTAACAACAAAACATTCAGGACTCATAAGGATAATGTAATGGCAAATAAACAGGTTAAATATATGGTTAACTGCAATAGCCTCTATTAACACGAAATTAGCAAGAGTAAATTTATCTAAGTCAGCCCTGATAAAATGAGATACCAGATAATACTCAGTGAATGCCAGATATATCATTACAGATACAAAATATTATTAATGATGACTGACATAAAGAACCCCACACGAATTACAAAAACTTCACCAGGCCCACAAATTAAACTCATGCTACACAGTACAAGAAAAAATACAACAGTTATACTCAAATTACACACAGCTGCTAGATGTTTGGAGATTTCTTGAGCACTCACAATAATAATATCTGTACAGGGGAGGACAGAGATGTGAACAAAATGAGGAGCAGATCTAAGTGGCAATGATGCAGAGACTGAGCTCATTATATAGGGGCTGGCAGAGCTTGATACAACTTGTAAGAAGGACGCGCAAATGAAGCCATGGGGACAAAGAGTTGACAATCCCACTCTAAATAACAAAGAGAACGACTTACTCTACTATAACGGTAGAAGGGGGGGACTGAGGCAGAACACGCTCGTGATCAAACATGCAGCAACTGTGCGTTAAAATTACACAAAGGATGATGAAATCATAGGCTATGTACTCGTAACACAGTAGATAGATGAATATACAGTAATAATAATGATAATAATACTATGCTTTCCTCTTCTGATTTTTGGATTCCCCTCACCAAATTTATTCATTGGAAATAGAAAGATGATGATGATGGTGATGATGATGATGATGAGGAGGAGGAGAAGGATGATGATGATGACCGGAAGTGGAAACATCACTATCACCCTGTATCTCAATGCATCAAAATGGTTAGAAGGATAAAAAAAAAAAAAAAAAAAGAAAAGGAAAATTGAAAGTTGTGCAAAAATTAAGTGCCCAGGGAAATCAGACATATATTTTGGCACACATTACATACTCCATATATTTTTTTTTTCCAGCCACGCGTACAGTTCCGGAGAATTATATCGTATCAATTTATAGTCGAACATTTACCAAAACTGTTACATACTATTCCGGAAAGGTTGTTAAGCACCACATTAAAATCACTGGGATTCTGATGTCGTTGTACGCTGTCTTTTTGTTTATCATGCGATGGAGTAGTATTCATGTTGGCAACTGCACCCTTCACATGTTACTTATTATGTTGCTTTCGTCGATTGTCTGGAAAAATGTGAAACCAATATATGTGCATTATATCTATTTATTTACTTATGTGTTGCATATTTCACCCAATCTGTTCTCTTCTTTGTCAGTTATTCATGAGTTCCCGACATCCAGGCATCGGTCACTTTGTCGGACGTTTAGTTACCATAAGGGACCTGCCACACTTGCTCGAAATATGTGATCGACAAGATGAAACGAAACACCGGGTTAAAGCTCATGCAGTATCCGACGCTTAAGGTCAGACGGACCCCTGAGCCTCGTTTCCTTCTGTCGATAACATGTTTGCAGCAAGTGTGGCCGCGACCTACCAGTCCGCCGTCATCTTCTCTCCAACGCATCCTTTTACTTTCGGTCTCGCATAATTGTTACATTGCCTTAGTCTGTGCAGGATAGGGACGCCTTCACGTTGTCACGAATCAATTCGCGACATTTCCTTTTTGTGAGAAGCCACGAACTATTAGTGGAAAACTCACTGTGTATCGCTCAGTTAACCGTTTCTCTCTCCATTTCGGGGTATACTTTTCAAATCATTCGTCACCGTTTTCAGGGGTGACCGATTTGATGCACGTCACTAACTGCGCTACTGAGCGATACTATTGTTTCTTTATCGTTCGCCTCTACTTCCCTCAACCGTTAGCCACGCCTTGCGTCCTGCCCATACAATGTATTTGAATTCAGTCTAGTGGTGGCTTTGACGGAGAGAGTTCCTGTGCTCAGAAGTGAAGAGAGGTCAGCTAGCATCCCAAGCTCCACAGAGTATCAGTTTCTTCAAACTCCCACCCCCTGGGTGATACAAAGTATTCATCGACTGGTATTTCCTTTGTGTATTTCCTAGTTTTAAGAGTTTAGTTAAGGTGTTTTTCCTAGGCGTAAGTATTTAGCTTTTGTGCGAGTGAGTGAGTGCGTCTCATTTAATTGATTTGAATTGTAACGTTAAATTTATTTTTTTGTAATTAATAAATTTAACAGTTCTTTTCCTTGAGCTTAAAGTAAAATCTTGTTTCATTTCTCCATTATTAAGCTTATTTCCCATATAGCTCCTAGCTTGCATAAACGTTTTGCTTTCATAACTGGTACTTAGACCAGTCTTGTATTAACTTAAAATCCGTTGTGCCAGGAGTTAATGCATCAGCAAGAACCTGATGTTATTATTATTAGTATTAGTTATTTATTGTCAGGGGTGATGTAACTTTCTCCAGAGGCTAACAGTACAGTAATTCAGCAATTGTGAGTAATTAGTCTCTGCTGTGTACTGTTGAGAAAGTTTATAAATTCTCGTTCTCAGAGAATCGTGCTAAGCCAGCGTAAAGTAATCGTTGCTTGATGTAGCAAGACAATCATTGTCTCTGCTCTTCAATATTGTTGAATATTGTTATCAATTTAAATATTTAACCATTTATATTTCAAAAAACACAGTGATATTATAAAAACCCCGTGACAATTGGCGACCTCATTCCAGGATATTAACTCCTAGCTCTAAAGCTATTCACGAGATAGTGCTCACTCATTCATATTTAGGTATTTATCATTAAAGTTTATAGGCACAAGTTTACTGGTGGTTACCGTTGATTTAACAAGTGAATTTTTGCTTTATTAATTAATAGAATACTTAACTCTAGTTTATTTTTGGTAACGCCAGACAATTTTATTCGCTTCTGGGAAGTCGCCGTACCATTGTGTTTATTATTGAGTCTTCCCAGTCATTTACATTTTTGATTTATTCTTTGCCAGTTAACTGGATAAGACTGGTCACCACTAGCTTGTGTCTGTATTCTTTACTGGTGTTTATTAGTATTCGTCGCTAAGCAGTCAGTACTCAGTTTCGGTTTCTTAGTAAATTGAGCTAGCATCATGGCAGCCAGTGCTTATGTACAGGAAGCCAAAGATATTGGTCTCACAGACCCAGAGAAAATACAGAGTTACGTTCTCTCACGGTTCAATTACGAGCAAGAACGTGAGAAAGATGCTCGTGAAGAGCGTAGGATTCAGCGCGAGTACGAGCGAGAGCAGCGCGAATGCGAGCGAGAACAGCGCGAATACGAGCGAGAACAGCGTGAGGAACGTGAAAGAGAGCGTGCTTATGAACAAGAGCAGCGTGAGAAAGAGCGCGAATACGAGCAAAAACAACGCGAGCTCGAGTTAGAAAAAGAGCGAGAACAGCGCGAATACGAGCGTGAACAACGAGACAAAGAACGAGAACATGAACTTGAAGTGCTGAAGCTCAAGCGGGATTCCTTGTCTTCAGACACGTCTGGTGCAGTTGGTCAAAGCTCCACGAGCGTTCTCCCTGCACATGTCCTGGCGACCCCACGCATCAAGCTTCCTTCATACAAGGAAAGCGAGCGAATCGAGCCGTACATAGCTCGTTTTGAGGACATGGCAGACTTATATCAACTGGATGAGGCAGCTAAGCGGCTTCAGTTTCTTAGCCTATTTGAGGGCCCTGCCCTCGATATTCTCCACAGAATTCGTGGAGACAATCTCACATATGAGATGATGAAAGCTGCACTCATTAAGGCGTATGGTCTCACAGTAGACGACGCCAAAGTTCAGTTCATGCGAGCTCGTCTCCAAGACAAGGAGACAGCTGTTCAGTTCCTTGATCGTCTCACAGCTTACTTAAATGAGTGGATGGAGAAAGATGAAACTCCTTCCACGCTGCGTGAGTGAGGATAATTGACCTTATGCTGCGTACACAGCTAGAGAGGTCGTGGCCTGCTGAGCTCATAGCACAGCTTAAGATCTGCCAGGTGAAAGATGCCAGCCAAATGGCAGAAAAGGCTGACGCATTCTTTACTGCATACGGGTATCAAGCTCGTAAGCAAAACACCTGGATCAGAAAAGATACTGCCAAGTCTGGGAAGCCGTCTCACACTGAATCCCAGCACCAAGGCCGTTCTCAGAGTAATGGCCAAGGTCCAAAACCACAGAAGGACCAGGGGCAAAATATACAGCAGCCTGCTTGGAAGCGGTACAAGCACCCCAACCAGCAGCAGTTCCCCAAGCAGCAGCAGCAGTACAAGGACAAGCCACGTAACCCTCAGTCAGGTCAATTAGTGTATCGGAGGCAGGAGGCAAATGCAGCCTTCATTCCTCAAGTACCCGGTGGTGTCATCTCTACCAGTACAGGTACTTCCCAACAGTTCACAAGTCCCCCTCCGACCATGAACTCTCCTCAGACACCTAGTTCCCAGGGCGCCACGTTTGCTGCATCGGTTGTTCCGCAGTCTCATGAATGACTGGCTGCTACCTCCTCAGACCCTTCCACCAACAACACTGCCTTTCTTGTTCAGCCAGGGTCTGTAGGAGGTGTTTCTGTAAATGTCCTGAGGGACAATGGTTCCTCAGGCTGCTCTGTTAAGCAGAGTTTAGTTCGGCCTGATGAGTATACAGGTCGACAGATCCAAGTTAGACTTATTGATGGATCATTGAGGTTGTTCCCTGAGGCACGTATCCAGGTGGCATCTCCATTTTATACTGGTACAACACTTGCAGTTGTCATGCCAGAACCTCTATTTGACCTCATATTAGGCAACATCGCTGGCATCAAAAATAGTTGTGCCATAGATGTTGCTACTCAGACTTCGGCTGCTGCGATAACACGAGCCATGGCCAAGGCTCCAAATCGCGTCACTCCGATGACCGTCGCAACGCCGCAAGATCTGATTCGTAGTCAAGATGTTGTCCAAGAGCAACAGACTGACTCGACACTTGCCTCAGTGCGCAAGAAGCTGGAGGGTAATGTGATCAAGTATTCACGGGGAGGTCAAGCCAGGTTCCTTCGTAAGCGAGGACGGCTGTACCGTGAGTCACAGACACCCCAGGGTGAGGTTCGACTGCAGTTTGTCGTTCCTGCAAAGTATCGCCGAGCAGTGTTTGAATTAGGTCACTGTTCAGCGATGGGAGGTCACATGGGTCAAAAGAAGACCTCTGACCGCATCCATGCTGACTTTTTCTGTCCAGGAATGGGACGGGAAATAACGAGGCTCGTACGTTCCTGTGATGTGTGTCAGCGTACCACTGACCGGGGACGTGTCCGTCCTGCGCCATTGAAGCCAATGCCCATAATCTCTGAACCGTTCGAGAGAGTAGCAGTTGACATAGTTGGGCCAATCTCTCCTAGGGCTAGTGATGGATCAAAGTATATCCTCACTATAGTTGATTTCAGCACACGGTGGCCTGAAGCCGTGGCCCTTAAGAATATAGAGGCCGTCACTGTTGCTGAGGCATTAATTGAAGTGTTCTGTCGTGTAGGTATCCCTAAGGAGGTCTTGAGCGACCGGGGTTCGCAGTTCACTTCGGCAATGATGAACGAAACGTTCAGGTTGCTGTCCATCCGAGGCTTACGAACTACGCCGTATCATCCCATGTGTAACGGGTTGTGTGAGAGGTTCAATGGAACTCTCAAGAAGATGTTGAGGCGCATGACCGCCGAACAGCCAAAGGAATGGCCGCGGTTCATTGCTCCTCTTCTATTTGCTTATCGAGAAGCCCCACAGCATTCATTGAAATTCTCACCCTTTGAACTGGTGTATGGGAGGTCGGTCCGGGCCCACTTCCAAGTCCTTCGTGAGTTATGGGACGATGAAGAACCCGACCCTGAAGTCAAGACCACCTACACCTACGTCCTTGATTTGGCTGACCGCCTCCAGTCGACGTGCGAGTTAGCTAAGGAAGAACTGATCAAGGCGCGTGAAGTTCAAAAGGCTTATTATGATAAGAAGGCAAAGCTTCGGAAGTTTAGTCCAGGTGATAAATGCTTGGTATTACTCCCCACTGCCCAGAACAAGTTGTTGGCGCAGTGGAAGGGTCCATTCGATGTAGTAGAGCGCATTTCAGACCTCAACTACATAATACAGATGGGGAATCTTCGTAAAAGGTTCCACATTAACATGTTGAAGGCTTATCATGAGTCAGACCCCGAGGAGACTGGCCTACGAGTAGCTGATGATAGTGACCAGCCACTGGAAGAAACCGGGGCAGCTGCGGTGATCCCAGCTGATGACCATGATGACGAGCCCTTAACCGCTCAGTCCCATCAGGAAGAGACTGTCGGAGATGTTTTACTTAACCCTGACTTAGCAGTAGGGGACCAGAATGCCTTATGGTCACTGCTCTGTCATTATGCTGATGTCTTCTCAGACCGACCTAGACTTGCAAAGGTTGCGTGTCATAAAATTGAGTTGACCAGCAATGTTCCTATAAAGGTTAAGCCATATCCGATTCCCATGCGACTACAGGGTGCAGTAGATAAGGAAATTGCTGACATGGAGACTGCAGGCATTATTGAAAAGTCCTCATCTCCTTACTGTAGTCCGATGGTAGTAGTCCGCAAGAAAGATGGTGGAGTCAGGATTTGTGGCGACTATAGAAGGCTCAATGCAATCACCAAAGTGGATGCTGAGCCAATGGGTGACCATATTGCCATCTTCTCTAAGCTGGCAGGGTCACGATATTTCACGAAGCTCGACCTAGCGAAGGGATTTTTCCAGATTCCCCTTCATCCTGAGAGTCGTCAGTTCACTGCTTTTGCTACTCCTAGGGGGTTGTACCAGTATAAAGTCCTCCCATTTGGGCTTACCAATTCCCCAGCAGTATTCAATCGTGCCATGAGACAAGTGCTCCATGGTATTGTAGGAGTAGAGATGTTCGTTGACGATGTCCTCGTTCATTCCGCCACATTGGAGGAGCACCTCAGACTCTTGGAAATTGTCTTCAGTAGACTCCAGAGTTTCAACATGACTGTGAAGCCTAGCAAATGCAAGATTGCTCACGGTGAGGTGGAGTTCCTCGGTCATATTGTTGGCAACAATCACTGCAGGTGTCAGGGTGACAAGATCAGAAAGGTTAAAGAAGCCCCGAGACCCGTGACCAAGAAACAGGTTAGGGCATTTCTTGGTCTAGTGGGGTATTATAGGAGTTTTATCCCCAACTTTGCTCTCATTGCCCAACCGTTGTACGAAGTGCTACGGAAATATGCTCCAAACACCATTGAATGGGGAGAAGCGCAAGAGAGATCTTTTGCCACCCTCAAGAATATGTTGTGCAAGGAGCCTATCTTGCAGTTGCCTGATTCCAGCAAACCTTTCATACTGCGCACTGATGCTTCACAAGATGGAGTAGGTGCCGTATTGATGCAGGAATCGGAAGGTGGAATCTTCCCAGTGGCATACCACAGCCGTAGGCTAAAACCCGCCGAGAGGAATTATAGTACTGTTGAGAAGGAACTCTTGGCTGTGGTTGATGGTGTTAAAAAATATTATTATTATTTATTTGGGGCATCATTTGTTCTGGAAACTGACCATATGCCACTCACTAGTCTTAGCACGACCAAGACGGCTAATGCAAGATTGACACGCTGGACACTGTATCTACAGCAGTTTAACCTTGTTGTGAGATACATCAAGGGAAGTGATAACGTAGGTGCAGACCTGATGTCTCGCCTACTAACTGCTGACTAACATGGGCAGTTGTTGTATGCTGGGTTCCGCGATAGGCATCCTCAGAGATTTGAGTAATCCAAGGACTAGCCTGGTTCCCAGTCAAAAGTGTAGACCTGACGTCTCACTTGTTGGCCCCACAGGACACAGTATGTCCAGGGCCTGTACATACACGTGTACTGTAGGTTAAGGGGGAAGAGAGAACTCCGCAGAGGTGACTTGAGGCTATGGAAGACCCAAGTTTGCACAAGGATTCTCAGCTCCCCGATACTAATATAATTATTGTAGGTTAAGGGGGAAGTTCGAGAGAGAACTCCGCAGAGGCGACTTGAGGCTATGGAAGACCCAAGTTTGCACAAGGATTCTCAGCTCCCGATACTAATATAAGTACTGTAGGTTAAGGGGGAAGTGAGAACTCTGCAGAGGCGACTTGAGGCTATGGAAGACCCAAGTTTGCACAAGGTTTCTCAGCTCTCCGATATTAATATAAGTACTGTAGGTTGAGGCACAGGTTGAGGACCCGTGTGCAGTTCGAGGCTATGGAAGACCCGAGTTTGCACAGGGATTCTCAACTTGCCGACCATAATCGTGTGCTAAAATTAATGGCGACCTCGAGTGTACTTTTCATAGCATGTACTGACTGCTAGCCAGAGAGAGTAATTGTAACATAATAAGAATTTTGTCTCATTGACACTTTTGATGCTCCACCTTAATTGGTTTTGCAGGTTCAGCAATGGGTGTAGCAGTTTTGCTGTGCGGACCAGCTGATCATCTGCTGCACGCTGCTGCCTCTTCTCCTCTGCCTTCGTCGTCGCCATATTATTTACTGTGTCATTTTACACGTAGGTACAGTTACACTACAACTGTCACACCTACACCGTGAATTACATACACCACGCTACACAACAATTAGTTGTCAGTGTAAATGTTGCGAATTTTCGCTCAGTTTGACCCGAGTACAGGATTTTCACCGTCGTCACGGAGTTTTTCCCTCAAGCTTGCTTCTATTAACGTAAATACGAGGTTTTTTCACTCACTGGCGACTGCGATTTTTTCCTGTAGCAGGATAGCACACACACCACAGTGTGAATCTTGTGTGACTGAGTTAGGATTTATATGTATGTATATTGAAATCATTCTTCTGAAGGAAGAAAGATTTAATTTTCATGGGGCGTAATGTCACGAATCAATTCGCGACATTTCCTTTTTGTGAGAAGCCACGAACTATTAGTGGAAAACTCACTGTGTATCGCTCAGTTAACCGTTTCTCTCTCCATTTCGGGGTATACTTTTCAAATCATTCGTCACCGTTTTCAGGGGTGACCGATTTGATGCACGTCACTAACTGCGCTACTAAGCGATACTATTGTTTCTTTATCGTTCGCCTCTACTTCCCTCAACCGTTAGCCACGCCTTGCGTCCTGCCCATACAATGTATTTGAATTCAGTCTAGTGGTGGCTTTGACGGAGAGAGGTCCTGTGCTCAGAAGTGAAGAGAGGTCAGCTAGCATCCCAAGCTCCACAGAGTATCAGTTTCTTCAAACTCCCACCCCCTGGGTGATACAAAGTATTCATCGACTGGTATTTCCTTTGTGTATTTCCTAGTTTTAGGAGTTTAGTTAAGGTGTTTTTCCTAGGCGTAAGTATTTAGCTTTTGTGCGAGTGAGTGAGTGCGTCTCATTTAATTGATTTGAATTGTAACGTTAAATTTATTTTTTTGTAATTAATAAATTTAACAGTTCTTTTCCTTGAGCTTAAAGTAAAATCTTGTTTCATTTCTCCATTATTAAGCTTATTTCCCATATAGCTCCTAGCTTGCATAAACGTTTTGCTTTCATAACTGGTACTTAGACCAGTCTTGTATTAACTTAAAATCCGTTGTGCCAGGAGTTAATGCATCAGCAAGAACCTGATGTTATTATTATTAGTATTAGTTATTTATTGTCAGGGGTGATGTAACTTTCTCCAGAGGCTAACAGTACAGTAATTCAGCAATTGTGAGTAATTAGTCTCTGCTGTGTACTGTTGAGAAAGTTTATAAATTCTCGTTCTCAGAGAATCGTGCTAAGCCAGCGTAAAGTAATCGTTGCTTGATGTAGCAAGACAATCATTGTCTCTGCTCTTCAATATTGTTGAATATTGTTATCAATTTAAATATTTAACCATTTATATTTCAAAAAACACAG
The DNA here is from genome assembly GCF_032717465.1 of Coenobita brevimanus. Taxonomy (NCBI): domain Eukaryota; kingdom Metazoa; phylum Arthropoda; class Malacostraca; order Decapoda; family Coenobitidae; genus Coenobita; species Coenobita brevimanus. The sequence continues at coordinate 42,925,740 of NC_137003.1, read as the reverse complement.
TGATATTATAAAAACCCCGTGACACACGTGGTGGCACCGATATACCCAGGCTTGTCTACCTTTATATAGACGTCCCTAAACTCCCTCCAACAACAACAGCAATCTTAATTTCAATCTTCCCATGTAGCCATTCCATTTACACACACACACACACACACACACACACACACACACACACACACACACACACACACACACACACACACCAAAGTCTTTCGGTGGCATGTATTAGCGTCAGGCAACATTGCTCCCCTCCCTTCCCACTCCTCTCCCATTACCATCATCTAACCTCGCTGAATTCTAGGCATGGCACTGAAGAGTAGATTACCACTAATTCACAAGCAACATCAACAGCAACGACCATAAGAACAAAAACAGCAACAATAACAAAACTAGTAGTAGCAGTAGTAGTAATGATAATAATGATAATAATAATAATAATAATAATAATAATAATAATAAAAATAATAATAATAATAAACTGACTATGATAATAATAATAATAATATTAATAATAATAATAATAATGGCAGTAGTAGTAGTAGTAATAGTAGCTAGTAGTGGCGGTAATAGCAGTGGTAAAAATGACGCCATTATCCCGGGCTGCTTTTCCGATTGATTTTTTGCTATCTTTTTCGTATTATTACTCTAATTTTGTATGTTCTCAGATGAGCCTGTAGGATGGAAATATCAACTTTTTCTTCTTTTTTATGTATATATGTTCTGTAACGTCTAGTTCCTATATAAAATCGTTTTGTTGTTGGTTTTGTTAAAGAAATATATGTGTGTTTGCAAGGAAAATTATATTTTGTATCTCCATTATTCATATATATATTTTTTTTCGCTGTGCATGTTACCAAGTCAAACTGCTCTACCCCTCCTTCCCTCTCTCCCTTCTCTCCCTTCCTCCTCCTCTCGCCTCTCCCCCCTCCTGTCTTCCAAATTTTTCAGTCATTCCCTTCTCCCTCTTTGATTTTCTCTCTCCCTCCCTCCCTCCATTATCATTTCTCTCTTTGTGTCATACCTTCTCTCTCACCCTTGCTCACCCCTTTCACCTTTCCGTTTCTCTCTCCCTCCCTGCTTTCCTTTCCTTATTCTCACCCCCTCCCCGCATCTCCCTCCCCTCTCTTTCTCTCTTCCTCCTATCACTCCTCCCTTCTTCTTTGGCCCTCTTACTTCTTCCATATTTTCCTTTCCCCCTTCGTCCCACCATCCCTCTCGTCTCGTTTCTTCTCTCCTTCCCTCCTTCTCTTCCTCCCATTCAGCCTCCCTCTTTCCCCCCCCCTCACCTCGCCCACCCCTTCTTTTCCCCCTTCCCTTCCTTCTTCCTTCCTTCCTTCCTACGCTGCCTCGCTCGCTCCCTCCCTCCCTCTCTCCCTCCCTACCCATGTTCCGGTAATGTTGAGAGTTGTTAAGCAAGAAGCAGCCTTGTTAAATAGAGGGGAGAGAGAGAGAGAGAGAGAGAGAGAGAGAGAGAGGATGGATGAAATGAATGGACGGATGGAAAGATGGATGGATGGCTAGTGAAAAATAATCTGGTATTAAAAATCATAGCAGTTGAGAAAAGGTGGGTTTGGAAAGATGACACTGGGAGACGATACGTAGGATAACTATCATCATTCAGTGTCATTCAGCTTCAAGATATAACACCTAACAATAATTCCAGAACAAAATCCCTTCAAAATAGTGCACAAAATACCTAATCTCTAATTTTGTGAAAGGGCTGTGGATTATTTTTTAAAGATTTGACTAAGAATGGGAATATCGTTGTATATCGCAGTGGAATGGTGAAAGAATGAGGAGATCGTTGAATATAGCAATGGAATGGTGAAAGAATGAGAATATCGTTGAATATCGCAGTGGAATGGTGAAAGAATGAGAATATCGTTCAATTTCGCTGTGGCTTGGTGAAAGAATGAGAATATCGTTGAATTTCACAGTTGAATGGAAAAAGGATAAGAATATCATCTGCAGTTACTGTGTTTGTGTCTATTTTGCATGAGTAATATTTTGCAGCATATGTAGTGTACCTGCCATAAGGTTTTTATTTTTGGTGCAAACGAACAGACAAACAGGCCATGAGACGGACGGAAAGACTGGCTTGCATTCGAGATACAATAAAAGTAAAATAATTGAATGTCATATGCGATTTCCTTTCTCCTTTGTAGTCCAGGGGCCAAGCTAACCAAACAATAGACATCAAAGCGTGACTGACAAGGAAAACACACACACACACACACACACACACACACACACACACACACACACTCTCTCTCTCTCTCTCTCTCTCTCCCCCCCCCCGACACAACCCCTTTAGATCGTGGACGTCTTTTTCTTTCCTTAGGTCTTCCATTCTGCGATTTTTTTTTTTTTTTACTCAGTTTGAGGGCGATGTCTGGTGTGCTCCTTCCACTAACTGGGCCTAAACTTGCCATCTTTCCATCTTGAAGGCCGAGTTCAGACAAGAGACTAAAGCTAGAATATGGTTTTCGTCACAAAGAAGTGCTGTGGACTGGATATAGAAACTTAGCGATGCATTTTTCTGCTACTGAGCTACGTGGAATAGATTGCAAAAGGATGGAAATCTAGGCCAAGTTAAGGTGAAAGGAGTATAGTGAGAGGGGATAATTAAGACTTCGGTCACCCCTGCAACACTAGAAATCATTCCTAAAGTAAAAAAAAAAAAAAAAAAAAGAGAGAAAAAAGAAAAATTAAGGAAAAAATCTGGAGTCAACAAGCATATTCGAAACTATGCTGTTATCATTCTGACTTGGCCTAAAATTGCATTCTCTTCATCTTTAACGCTGAACCGTAAACAAGAGATTAACACTAGGATATGGTACTAGTCACGAAGAAGTGCAATGGAAATGATGTAGAGCCGTAGCACTACCTCATTCTGCCATTGGACGATGTAAAAAAAAAAAAATAAACTAAACGCCATCGCTGTGTTAAACCGAAAAAAAAATAAAAAACTAACAGACACTCAACACGTAATTGAGTTTCCACAGATTCGAATAATTTCCTTTTCCTGGCCCTCACGGATTTAGCTGCGAAACTTAGCTGCGGTTTTGTTTATCCAGCGTCCCCGGCCTTTGAAGCTAACTTGAGCTAACTTATCTGAGGAGGTGATAGGAAGAGAGTTTGGGTACGGAATATATAAGCACTGCCATCGACATTCATGCGTGGTTTGAGAGAGAGAGAGAGAGAGAGAGAGAGAGAGAGAGAGAGCGGTGCAATGTATAAGGTAAATTTTGTGTTACTTTGAGATGCTTATGAAGTGTCCTGTTGTTTACTACAAATTTCTGGGAAAATGGTGTTTCCATATCAAGTGATTTTGTCTTCAGTCTAAAGCGTACTTAAAGTGAAATTTGGGGGACGGAGAAGAAAATGATGCCGAAATAACTGTTTACATATTTTTCTTTCGACCTCGTAAAACTATGAAAGCACACACACACACACACACACACACTGTTCGTCTTATTCAGCTCTCCATTCTCCCCTACTCATAGACCTACTACTTTTTTCATCTCCCAACTCCATCCCCTCTTTCCATTCCATCCCATTTTTTTCATATCCGTCCTTTTTTTTCTCCTTTTATCTCTTCTCCTTCCCCCCTGCCTTTTTCCTTCCTTTTTCCCATCTGTTATTCTTTATATCTCGTGTATCAGCTCCTTTTATATCCACTAACAGATCGGATACTCACATCAGAGGGAAAATAAAGCCAGAATTAATCTGTCCTCATGCTCACAAAGTACGGATTCAAGATGGAATGCTTGTAGTGAGATGGGTGCTTATGGAAGTCAAAATGCTTTAGTGGTTATGTGTATGTGTGTCAGTCTGTATGCAATAGATACAAACTAAGAGGACGTGAATGCATGATATTAACAACAGTCTACCAGCATCCACTTGTATATGTTCACCATAGCTTTTTTTTTTCTACGTCACCTAAAAACCATCTCATTCCTTCTCTACCTTTTTCGTTCCTTGATTTTACCACCTTCCCTTCCTCCTCTTTCTCTTTCTTATTCGCCCCTCTCTTGTCCGTCAGCTATATTATCCTCTATCCTCTCCCCCCTCCCCTTTCCCTCTCTACCTCTCCTCTCCTCTCGCGTCCGTCTTTATCCATTCTCTTCACTTCCCCTCTTTCTTCCACTCCTTCCCTTGACAAACCCACATTCTCTGCCCCATTTTTCTCATACCTTTTCCAGTTCTCCCTTCTCCATCCTTCTCATATTCACCCCTACATTACCCATCCTTAACCCTCCGTACCCCTTCGTTTCCATCCTTCTCCCCTTTCTCCATCCCTCCCTTCTCTCTCCTTCATCATGTCCCCTCATCTCCACTCTCCCTCATCCCCCCTCTCCCCCTCCTCCCCTCATCCCTTCTTCTCCACGTTAACTTCCCCCACATTCCTACTCTCCAAGTTCCTTCCCTCAAAGCCGAGGTCCTTAATTTGGGGAAAACTTTTGTATGGTGTCGTGAATTAACCAGTCACTAAGTGTTTGTTATGTAGATTAGCCCAACCAGCAGTAGTTTTCTTTTTTGGTCCCCCCTCTCTCTCTCTCTCTCTCTCTCTCTCTCTCTCTCTCTCTCTCTCTCTCTCTCTCTCTCTTAGTTTTCCAAGGAGTTCATTTTACTTTCTCACATCTGGCCAACTCAGCTCAATGTCATCAACTAGGGCTCTTTTCAAGGAATATCTACATGTTAACTAGAGAAAATTGCCCGTTTTAAAATTTATTTGGGCTTTACAACTGACTGACTCTACAGACACAGTTTTAGGAGCCCAGAACATTTTTAGCTATGTTATAATACTGTACACGGGCTTTGGTACACAGACGCTCTTCTCAGAATTGTATAACGAAGATATCATTCATCTGCACTTGATTGTGGATTTACAATGTAGTGACTGAGGTCTGATGAGTGGGCTGCTGTGATATTCTCAAATTATTTATTATTTGTGAAATTAACTTGTAAACTGAAAATGGTCGATTTCATACACCAGAAGTTTACAGTACAGGTAGTTTTTTTTTTTTTTCTTTTGCAGAATAAGGAATGATACATCCTGATGTATAATGTCCATGTTGACAAAAGACATTTTTCTCTAGGATTATCAGTGTTTAATATTTTGTGTGTGTGTATATATATATATATATATATATATATATATATATATATATATATATAGATAGATAGATAGATAGATAGATAGATAGATAAATGTATATATATATATATATATATATATATATATATGCAGTATAGATAGGTAGGTATAGACATATATAGCTAGCTAGAAAGATATTTATGTATTTATGTATTGGATACCTGTGCGCGTTGAAATACTTTATAACGTGAACTGTTGTGAAGCAGTATGTTAACGGGTGGCAGGCCAGTGTGGTGGAGTTTCCTGTTGTTGTTGCTGTGGTGGTGGTGGTGGTGGTGTGTGGTCAACAACAACATATCCAGCTACACGTCCAGCTTTACTATTGTGCTGCCCTACATACCTCGCCTAGGATGGGATTGGGGATAGGGGTTGGGGGGTAGTGGATGCACGTTGTATAGAGGAGGAATAACGAGCTACAGGGAATACTGCAGCATATAACAAACTATTCTATGCTCCTACTGACACAGTTGCCAGATCTGCTTCGCAGAGATCTGGAAATGTTGGCTAATTTCTCACGTTATGGAAGACCCGCGATATTTTAACATAATATTAACTCTCACCTCATGCCCTCATCATTTCACTGAGGAGAGAATATAGGTGTTGTCCTTCCCATCGTCATCTTATTTTCTTCATTTGTTTTCCTCTCCTACGTCTGTCATTTTCTTTCCCTCACCCTCATCTTTCTTTTCTATTTAATTTTTTCTCCCCCACTCCCTCATCTTTCTTCCATTATCCTCACATCTCCCCCCCCCCCTTCTCTCTCTCTCTCTCTCTCTCTCTCTCTCTCTCTCTCTCTCTCTCTCTCTCTCGCCATAAATCCGAGTCGTGCTGGGATAAAGCTGAACATTACCTCCCTCCAACCCCTTTGTTCTTCGTGTTCACCAGGGACCTTTTGTTCTTTAATCGATTTATCTTTATCTGCCCAGGTAATCTATTTCTCTTTATCGTCGTCAGTCTATCTCTGTCTTTATCTACGAGTAAACTTGTCTGTGTCTGTCTGTCTACCAACCTATCTATCTGTCTGTCTATCTGTTTATCTATCTGTCTATCTATCTGTTTATCTACCTAGCTATCTATCTGTTAGTCTGTCTCTGTTTATCTGTCTATTATCATAAATAAAGGTAGCCTCAATACTCAGTCATATAAGTGCCACCACATGAAGGCGTCCCTCTCCTTCACCAATATAAGGACCTCCCAGAGTATTAATAATAAAGCTCCTATGACTCACTCTCAGCTGAATAAAATCGTCTTGATTTAGTTGGAAGAAATTTGCCACAGATGACAATGAGTTAACTAGATCAAAATGTAGGTTGACAGGCAGATAGATAGGTAGATAGATAAATAGATGGACAGGTAGATAGATAGATAGATAAATGGACAGAGATAGATAGATAGACAGAAAAATAAAAATGCGCTTCTTAGGCATTCAAGCCTTAGCATAGAACCTGCACGTCACCTGAATGGCCCCTAGAACACCAGGCCTCTGAAAGAGAGAGAGAGAGAGAGAGAGTAAAGAAAATGTATATAAGGACACCAAACCCGGGTAAACTTCCGCTTTAGTGCCAAGTCAGAGGCCGAAAAACATTCACGTAATATTTTTTACACTTTTTTTCGGAATATTCTCTCTCTCTCTCTCTCTCTCTCTCTCTCTCTCTCTCTCTCTCTCTCTCTCTCTCTCTCTCTCTCTCAAAAAAAAAAAAAAAAAAAAAAAAAAAAAATCATTACATGGAAAAAAAACGAGAGGAAATCTTTGATGCGAATAAAGTTTGTTTTCGGGGCAAGATTATGTTGACGTTGGGGATTCTTTTTCTGGTAATTTTCTTTTTTTTTTCCTTGGGCCTTTTTTTCTCAACTTTTATTTCTTTCTCTTTTCTCCAAGTTGTTTTTCTACCTCTGCTGTTTTATTTTTCTTCGTCTCCTTTTTCGTTCTGTTTTCCGTGTGTGTGTTTTTTCTATATTTTTTGCTTTTATTATTTCCTTCTTTACTTTCTACTTTTTTGTTTTCTGTATTTTCTCCTTCATTTTCATTCCTTTATTTCTTTTATTTTTGTACTGTTTCGTTTTCTTTAGTCTTTGCCCATATTATGTTATTTGGATATTTTAAAATTGTCTTTATTTTTCGTTTTTTGCTTCTTGTCTTTCTTTAATATTTTTCATCTAACTCTCCCTCTGTAACACATTTTATTTCTTTGTCATATTTTCTCTGTCTATTCTTCTTTGCCAGTTTTCTATCTTTTTCAACTTTTTTTTTCTTTTCTCTTTATTTATGTTAACAGGTTTTCTGAAAGTGAGGCCAAGGTTAGGGATGGAAATGGGAAGGGGAAGGGGGAAGGGGGTTGTGGAGGGGAAGGGATGATGGTAGAAGGGGGAAGAGGTGGTGGAGTCTGGTGGGGAAAGGGATGGTTGAGGGAAAGGGGAAGAAGGTGGTGGGGGAAGAGAGGAAGAGGGTAAAAGGGGGAGAGGAGGAAGAGGAGGTAGAGGGAAATAGGGAGGAGCGAGGGATGACGAGGGAAGGGGAAAAAAAGAGGTGATGGAGGGAAGGAGGAAGGGGATGGTGGAGAGAGGAGGTGGAGAGAGGAGGCGGAGAGGGGATGGGGGGGGGCAGTGGGGGTTATAAAGGGGAGGTGTTGATGTTGGTAGGGTTCATCTCTCCAGTATGGCAACCTATTTTTGTTTTTATTCCTGCTACCTCCAGACGATTTTCTTCAACTTAGAGTATACTTTTTAAACTAAGGTAAAAGGTGGATATAATACTAATACTAATAATAATAATAATAATAATAATAATAATAATAATAATAATATGGTGATGATGATAAGAACTATATCTTCGAGTGAAAAGGGTTAAGAAAATGCTGCAGCTCACACACACAAACACACACACACACACACACACACACACATTCATTCATACTTCCGTCATCCTTTCCTTGTCGATATTTTACTTTCTCAAACGCATCGTCTTCTATCGGTCTAAGAAATACCGATATTTGGCGAGTGATGGCCTAATCTATTCGGTGATAGATTTATGGCTGTGCTTGAAAGAGAGAGAGATAGATAGATAGATAGATAGATAGATAGATAGAGAGAGAGAGAGAGAGAGAGAGAGAGAGAGAGAGAGAGAGAGAGAGAGAGAGGGAGGGAGGGAGAGAAAGCAATGAGGGAGGTGAGAGGGGGGTTTATAGAGCCTTGTGGGGAGATATTGGCAATCTCTCGTGTGAGGAAAAGAGGAAAAGAGGGAGGAGGGGGAGGGAAAGGGGAGGGTAGAGAGGGGAAGGGAAGGAGGGAAGTGAGGAAAAGAGGGAGCTAGGGAAGGAGGGGGGGGGGAAGAGTGGTGGGTAAAGAGAAGAAAATGGAAATTGGAGGAAGTCGGGGAGAAAAAAAGCGTATGAAAGAAAAAAGGCAAAAAAAAGAGGAGCATGAAAAGTGCACTAAGGAAAAACACACAAAAAACGTAAAAAAATATTGAAAAAGAGGGAGAGGGAAAAGGAACAAGGAGCAAAGGAACAAACGTGGGAGGGAGGTAAAAGGGAAGAAAGATGGATGAAGGAGAGGGAGGTAATAGGTGATTTGTAGGATTAATGAACGCTTCTCTCTCTCTCTCTCTCTCACACACACACACACACACACACACACACACACACACACACACACACACACACACACACACACACTACCGCTCGCTGGCGCAGTGGTAACGTTCCCGCTTGCCAACTGGTGGACGGGAGTTCGCGCCTCGCTCAGGTTGCCAAAAGTTTCACTGACGAAGTGGGTGGTTACTGTCCCTCTTGAGCAAGGGGACGGGTGTGTGCGTGTGTGAAGGTCACAGCCTTGCCCTTAGATCGGACTATATGAGCTCTCAGCTCCCTTCCGGGAGGGTAAAAGCTGGCGATCACGACCATCAAGTGATCCTGACCGACCCGGTGAATTACACACACACACACACACACACACACACACATCACAAAACCCTCCTTGGCTCCAAGAGTTGAAGGCTGAGCATGAAAGCCACTGAACTGACTGTGATCCCAACCCCTGAAAAAAACAAAAAGAAAAAACAAACTAGAAAGAAAAGTCCAGGGCCAAAAAAAAAAAGAAAAAAAAAACATGGCCGCGTTTTGAGAGTACCTTTACAGCTGTGTCGAGATGTGTACCATAATTTTTTTTTTTTTTTTTTTTTTTTTTTTTTCAGTGCTAGAGGTGCGGCTGCTGGGAAGGGCCTTGATTTGCTGCTGTGTTCTTTCTCTTTCCTCACATTTTTCTGCCTGTTTTTCTTTATGCTTTGTTTGGATATCTTGATTTTTTTCTTTTTCGCCGTCAGCATGGGCGTTCTGGGTGGTGAGTGTGTGTGTGTGTGTGTGTGTTTGTGTGTGTGTGTGTAGGCACTGGGAATTATACTCTTGTGAATATCGAATATCCGAAAGAGAACACGTTGTTGAAAATAAAATAGTTACCCTCCGAACACTGGCCTCTGTGTACACGAAACCCCCTAGAGGCCACACACACACACACACACACACACACACACACAAATAAAGACTAATAAACATGAAGAAAAGGCACAAAAATCTCTCTCTCTCTCTCTCTCTCTCTCTCCTCACAAAAAATCCAGAGTCACAATAAAAGGCCAAAAGTTAGAGAACCTCCGAGGCTCATACAAGGGGGTCCTAGATCGTCCTGGGATAAGAAGTGTGTCACCCCGGAGACCCAGCACACGGCGCTCTCGTTAGTTGCTATTTCCAGGACGAGGGAGGCTGGGGGCCCGGTGGAGGTGTGTGTGTGTGTGGTCGGGGATGATGGCTGATTTTTACGTGGATTGTGGTGGTGGTGGGGATAGAGGATCGTGATTGTGTAAAAGGCTGTGTGGTAGTGTGGTGGATGTGGTGGGAGAGGTGTGTGTTGTAGATGACTGTAAATTTTATCGCGATTGTGTTGGCTGGGGTTGTCAGGGTGGTGTGATGATGTGGCGGTGTGGTTGTGGTGGTGGTAATTGACTAGATTGTGATTTTGATTAGGACTGAATAGTAGTGTAGTGTAGGCCTGTGTGTTTGTGGTTGTGGTTGTTAAGGTGGTCGTGGTTGTGGTAGCTAACGTGGCCGTGACTCTAGTAATGGCGGTGTGGTAGTGTGGTAGTGGTGGTGTGATTCTTGTTGTGACTGACTAGGTGGTTGAGACTAGTGATGAATGGCAAGGTGATTCTGGTGGAGTGGTTGTGGTTATAGCTGCACTGATGACCTAAAAGATTATCTATATTTGCTCACTTCTTTTCCCACTATGACCTATTTGTTGTAAGCCCCGTCGAACAATTACGAAACACTTAGATAATTTACTGCAAACTTTACCGGGTTGAAAAGATCATAATAACTTGTTCTCGATTAGCACTGCTCACTGTCTTACTGTTGTTCGTAATGAAGTGAATCGATACGTATGGCCAAAAACTGCACATTCATACATAAAAATAAATAGATAAATAAATAAATTAAAATGTTACCCATTTCCACCAGTAGGTCAAGTTTCGCCCGTGTGAAATTTCGTGGTGACTGGGTCGTTACTTAAAGATATTGATTTTGGCCAAAGGAGACGCGTGGGTGGAGCGCACTTAGATAGGAAGGCTCTCAACTCTGGCACCCATGACACGTGTGTGGAAAAATTCGTGGCCTTTATCTCGGCCCTCTTTGGAGTTATGGATAGATCTTGTACATCCTCAAAACACACACACACACACACACACACACACACACACACACATCCTTCTACAACGAACATTATTCAGACAGTCATCCTTTCTCACTCTCTCTCTCTCTCTCTCTCTCTCTCTCTCTCTCTCTCCGTATATATATATATATATATATATATATATATATAGATAGATAGATAGATAGATAGATAGATAGATAGATAGATAGATATATATATATATATATATATATATATATATATACATACACACCTGTCTGTCTCTCCCCATTCTTCTACTTCCTCCTGTTCACCACCAACACCATCATAATCATGAACATCGTCATCATCATCATCATCACCATCATCATCATCATCATCATCATCATCTTCCTCCAAGTCCTCTTCCTCCTTCTCCTCTTCTCCTCCTCCTCCTCCTCCTCCTCCTTCTTTCCCCACACCACAAGGCCAAAAAAAGCAATGCACACATCAAACACTTCACCATCTTCTGTCATCCTCTCTCTCTCTCTCTCTCTCTCTCTCTCTCTCTCTCTCTCTCTCTCTCTCTCTCTCTCTCTCTCTCTCACACACACACACACACACACACACACACACACACACACAAGGCCAAAAAAGCAACAGCGAGATCAAACACTTCAACATCTGTCACCCCCTTTCCTCTCTCCCCCCCACCACCTCCGTTCCCCTCTCTTTCCCCAATCCTCTCTTCTCTCTCTCTCTCCCTCACCCCCTCATCCTCTTCCCTTTCCTTTTTCCCCTTTCTTTCCTTTTCATTTCCCTCCCTTCCCTCTCTAATTTCACCACTTCTTTCCCTTTCTCTTTCCTCTGTCTCCCCCATCCCTCCTCTCTCTCCTTTTTGTTGTCTTTTCTCTTTCCCCTTTTTCTTCCTCCTCATCTTTCCTCTCCCCTCATCCACCTCCCATTCCTTCCCCTTACTCCGCTCGCCCTCTCCTGTCCCTCCCCCTCCCGTTCTCCCATCCCCTCCTTGATCCCCTTCTCCCCTCCTTCATTCTACCTCCACTATCTTCCTCCCCCCCTCCCCTCCCCTCAATTTGACTGGTGATGCTGGACTGCTGCCCTGGACCATATCCAAGTAGGGGGAGGAGAGGGGGAGGGAGAAGGGGAAGGGGAAGAGGAAATGAGGGGGGGGAGGAAGAAGGGTGATGGAAGAGGGGAATAAGACGGGTTGGTAGGGAGTGAAAGAGGGATGGTGGAAAGGTTAAATGTCTGAGAGATAGATAGATAGATAGATAGATAGAGAGAGAGAGAGAGAGAGAGAGGGTGGGGGAGGGGTTGCTTGATGATGCTTGGAAAAAAATGGGATAAGAAAATGACGCCTTGCAAAAAGCGATGGTGGAAGAGGAGGAAGATGTAAAATGAGGGAGAAGAGGAGGAAGAGGAAGATGTAGAGGGAGGAGAGGAGGAGGAGGAGGAGGAGGAAGAGGGAGATGTGGAATGAGAGAGAAGAGGATTAAGAGAAAGATGTAGAATGAGAGAGATGAGCAAGAAGACGTATAATGAGAGGGAACAAGAGGTATGGTGACGAGAAATAGAAGGCAAAGGGAGATAAGAAATGAGGAGTAAGATGAAGAGGAAGACGTAGCATGAGGAAGAAAGAATGGGGTGGAGAGAGAGAGAGAGAGAGAGAGAGAGAGAGAGAGAGAGAGAGATGGAATCGTAATGAAAGAGGGTGAGGGAGAACGAAGAAGGTAGAGGGAGGGGAGGGAGGCCATGAGGAAGGGAAGGGGGGGAGGGGGAGAGTTGGGGGGTTAGTGCGTTTTGGAAGAAGTCCAGAGAAACCATAGAGGGAGAGATAGATGAGGGAAGGAGGAGGGAGGAAGGGAGAGAGTGATGGAGGGAGGAGGTGGAGAGAGTGATATATGGAAGGGTTGATATTGAGAGAGGGGAGGGGATGGAATGAGGGGAGCAGGGAAGAGAAATGAGAGGAAGGGGTGATAGGAGAGGAAGGGAGGAACGAAAGGCAGGAGAGGAAGGAGTGATGGAAGAAGAGAAGGAAGGAAGACGGATGACTGAAGGAGGGGAAGGAGTGGGAAAAGAGGAAGTAAGGGACATAGGGAAGGACACAGGGTACGAAAAAGAGTGATGAAGGGGGAAAGAGTGATGGAGGGAGGGAAGAGGGAAGGGTGATGGAGGGTGGGAAGGAGGAGAGGTGATAGGAGAGAGGAGGGGGAGGAAGTGATGGAAGAAGGAAAGGGGAAGAGTAGACTGCGGGATGTAAGGAGAGAATGGATTACTAAGGAGGAAACTTGGAGAGAATAAGGAAGACGAAGAGGTAACAGGGGAGGAGAGAGGAAGGTGGAGAAAAGAGAAGAGAAGAGAGCAGAGCAGAGCGAGGGTAGGAAAGATGTGTGTGGAGGAGGGGGAGAGGGAGAGGGGAATGTGGAAGGGATAGAGGATAGGGAATAGGATGAAAAGGTGTCTAGAGGAAGGGGTGGGCGGTTGATGAAGAGAAAGCCCTGTAAATATACATATATATAAACTTAACCTCTTCAGCACAACGTCTTATTTCCACTAACAACCAAGGAGTTCATTCAGCTTTAGATCTTTCCTTCTTTAATGCAATCAGTGTCTTGCTTAAGGGGAATATAATCTTCTGGCCTAAGTAAGACTCCTAAGCAAGATTACACAAGCACCATAGGGGGAGAGAGTGAGAGGATTAAAAAAAAGAGGGCAAGGGACTCAAAAGGTCCTCTCTCTCTCTCTCTCTCTCTCTCTCTCTAGCCCCGTTGTTTGTTTTCCTTCGAGTGAGTCTTTGTGGAGGGGTATCAGGGTGGAGGAATATGGGAGAGAAAAGAGCAGTGGAGGAGGGAGAGAGAAAGAGAGGGGAAAAAAAAAATTGTATTTTCTCTCGGTCGTAAAGTTTTGGTATTTCATCAGTGATCGTATTTACCAGAGAGAGAGAGAGAGAGAGAGAGAGAGAGAGAGGAGAAAGAGAGAGAGACAGAGAGACGAGGGAAAATGAAAATATCTGTGAAGGAGTGAAAGAAAAAGAAAATAAATCTTCACTTTTCTCTCTTTTTCTTTTATAGTTTGTTTTCATTTCTTTTAGTTTGTTCTTTCAGTTTTTTGAGTTTGAGCGAACAAAAAAGACAGTGGAAGAAAGTAGGAAAATAAATACCTCTCTCTCTCTCTCTCTCGCACCACCCTACCATAATAGGTAAGGGTGAACGAAAAGGGAACGATGAGGGGGAGGGGGAGGGGAAAGGGGGAGGGGGAAGGGGGGAGTTTTTCATCATCAAAGAAAGTCATCAAAAGGTTTTTAGACTGAAGCAGATGTACGAGGTGGGGGGGAGGGTTTAAAGAGAGAGAGAGAGAGAGAGAGAGCATGGAAGAAAAAGAAAAAGCAAAGTTTGGTGGAAAACTTGCATCTGTGAATGAGAGAGAGAGAGAGAGAGAGAGAGAGAGAGAGGTAGCAAGGGAGAAAAAGAGAAAAAAAGTTTGGTGGACAACATGCATTAACGAATGAGAGAGAGAGAGAGAGAGAGAGAGAGAGAGAGAGAGAGACTTTTTCCAGCCCATGAGAGACTTTTCCAACTTGAGGGGTTAGACTTTGCCTCATTAACCCCTTCACTGAGAGACGGTTTCCATAATCTGTATAAAATCGTCTGGAGGAAGCAAGAATAGATATAAAATGCATCCTCGCACTGATGAGACCAAAAAAGACAGCAAACACGAAGGCTCCCTCGCTCCCATCTCTCTCTCTCTCTCTCTCTCTCTCTCTCTCTCTCTCTCTCTCTGTATCTATCTATGCTCTAATATATCAATCTGTTTTACATTCCGGAGATGCGGGGGCAGAAAGTGAGGATGTAGAGAGAGGATCGAAAAAGAGGAAGAGACACTGTAAAGAGAGGGAGAGAAAGAAAAAAAAAGAGGGGGGAAAATGGGGGAAAGACGGAAAGAGAGGGGACAAAAACTGTATGGTGTGGAGGAGGAGGAGGAGGCACAAGTTTGGAGAGAAGGGAAAGAGGGAGGGAGAGATTGATGAGAGAAGGAGGGATTGAGATGGGAAGGAGAGACCGAGGAGAGAATGAAGGATGGAGGGACTGAAGAGAGAAGGAGGAACTGTGGAAAGAAGGATGGAATAAAGAGAGTAGGGAGGCTTGAGGAAAGAAGGGAAAGCGTGAGGAGAGAAAGAAGGAGTCAGGAGAGAAGGAAGGACTTAGAAGGAAGGAATGAGGAGAGAAGGAAGGACTTAGAAGGAAAGATTTAGGAGAGAAGGAAGGAGTGAGGAGAGAAGGAAGAATGAGGAAAAGGAAAGAGGAAGGAACGAGGAAAAACGGAGGTGTCAAGGAACTGAGACTGATTCGTAGAAGAAGGAGGAAGGAGAGGGGTAGGCAGGAGAGAAAGAGGGAGGAGAGCGGTAGGAAGGAGAGAAGGAGGGAGGAGAGGGGTAAGAAGGAGAGAAGGAAGGAGGAGAGGGGTAGGAAGGAGAGATGAGGGAGGTTGGGAGGGAGAATAGAGGTATGGAAGAGGATGAGGCCTAGGGAGGAAGGTGAGAAGGAGAAAAGTAGAGGGAGGAAGAAAGGAAGATGAGAGAGATAGGGAAGTAGGGAGAAAGGGTGAAAAGGGGTGGGAGGGAGAGACGGAGGTGGCGAAGGAGGAAGTCAGAGGATGTGAAAGTGGGAAGATGAAGAATGAAGGGAGAGTGAAAGAGACTGAGGGAAAGGGTGATGGAAAGTGAAGACGTGGGAGTGGAAAGGAAGGATGCAGAAGAGAGAGAAGGAGGAGACAGAGAGAGAGAGAGCATGGGAGAGAGAATGGAGGGGGGAGGGAGGAAGGAGAGGGTTGGGGGCAAGGGAGGAGACAGGGAGGGATGAGACTGACAAAAAGAGCAGAGGAAAAATGGAGCATATTTTTGTGTGTGACGGGAGGCAGGGAGGGAGGAGGAGGGAAGGAGGGAGAGGGAAGGAGAGAAAAAAAGGGATTGAGAGGTAGGGATGGAGTAAGAATGAAGAGATAAAGGAAGGAAGGGAGAGGAGGGAGGAAGGAAGAGGGAGGGTGAAGGGTGAAGGGTGGAGGGATGGAGGGAAGAAAGGAGAGTGGAGGGACTTTTGAAATCCCTTGAAGCTTCTTGTCACCTCTTCTCCCTCTCCCCACCTCCCTTCGTCGTCTCACTCCCTCTCTCCCCCTCCCTCTCCCCACCTCCCTTCATCGTCTTACTCCCTCTCTCCCCCTCCCTCTCCCCACCTCCCTTCTTCCTCCTCCTCCCTCCACCACCCCTGTCAGTCTTGATGTGTCACCCTCTCCCCCTTCCTCTCATGCTCTTCCCTCCCCTGCCCTCCCCTCCCTACCTCCCTACCACCTCCTTCCGTCCTTTATCTCTCTCTCTCTCTCTCTCTCTCTCTCTCTCTCTCTCTCTCTCTCTCTCTCTCTTCTCTTCTCTCCTCCTCCTTCCATCTCCCTCGGTGTTCCGTCTCCTTCTTATCATCCCTTCGACCTCCCTCTCTATTCCCCCTCCCTCTTCTTCTCCCTTCCCTCCCCTTTCCCACTTCCCTCTATCTATCCTTTCTCCCACCTCTCCTCTCTCCCCCTCTCCCTCCTATCCCCTCTCCCCTCACCCCCTATGCCCCCAGGTAAACCATCCTATGCATACCCATTATCTCCCTAACTACACTATTATGCCCGTTTACTCTTAACAAGGGGGAGGGGAGGGGTATTGGAATCAGAGGAGCAGGTTATGTGTGTGTGTGTGTGTGTGTGTGTGTGTGTGTGTGTGTGTGTGTGTGTGTGTGTGTGTGTGTGTGTGTGTATGTGTAATGTTAAGGTTCGTGTTTTTGTGATTGTTTTTGTTTGTGTGATGAGTTAGATTTTTATTCATGTTTTGATATGAGATTGTAGTTGTTTATCTTGTTATTGTGATTGATGTTATTGTTGTGATTGATGTTATTATTGTTGTTGCTGTTGATGTTAAAGTTGATGTATTTTTCTCCTCTTTTGCTGTTGTTGTTTCACACCCTTTATCAGTGAGTGGGAGAGCGAGAAAATGAGTGAGAGAATGAGAGACGGAATGCCAGTGTGAAAATGAGAGAGAGAGAGAGAGAGAGAGAGAGAGAGAGAGAGAGAGAGAGAGAGAGAGGGGCCCAAGTTTTTCATCTCATCAAGTGTCCTTCACCTCACCGACTTACTTTCATCCTCTCAGCCTTGACAGAATTATTCCTTCATTCTCTACTATCATTTTTTTCCTTTCTCTTACCATTTCTCCTCATTTTTCATTCCCAGACGATCGGTTCCTTCGAGTAATTCATATTTATTTTTGCAACGAAACTAAAACTATACAATTTTGACAGATCATTCGTTCTTCTGCCAAAAGCAAAATTTTTGTGATGAGGAAACATGAGTATGAGGAAAATTATTATGAGACTAGTACAAAGAGGAAAATTATCATGGGAGGAAAATTATTGAGGAAAGCACAGAGTAAAAAATTATCATGAGAAGAAAATTATTATAAAGTGAGCAAAGAGATGAAAATTACCAGGAGACAAAAATTATTATGGGAGGAAAATAATTATGAGAGAAAAATTGCTACGTGTACTACGAGCCCAACACACCAGGAGAGAAGGTGGAGGTGGTGTGTGTAAGTGAGGTCAACTTTAGAGCCGGAGGTGGTGGCAGTAATTCATGACTCGGAGAGAGAGAGAGAGAGAGTAGAAGGAGGAGAGAAGAGGTAGGACAGGAAGGGGGGAAAGGAGAGGGAGTGGAGAGGGAGACAGGGAGAGGAGAGATGAAATGGAGTAGAGGGAAGAAAAGGGGAATGGATGGGAGAAGATGGGGGAGGGAAAAGGGATTGGGTAGAAAAATAGGAAGAAGAGAGATGAAGAGAAAAGGTGGATAGGATTAAAAATTGGACGAAGGTGAAGAAGATCGAAAAACAGGAATGGGTAAGACAATACAGAGGAGAAGGAGGGATGGAACGTGAATCTTTAAACACAGAATCAAAGAGAATGTTAAGGATTTAGTCTATCTATCTATCTATTGCCAGACGCCTCAATCCCGTTTGGGGTGGCCACAAACAAATCGCCTCCAAGTCGCCCTGTCCCCCGCCATTTCACTGCCCTGCTCCCAACTCACACCCCCCTCTCTCATATACCTCTCCACCCCATATAATATCGATAATGTGCTCTCCATTTGCTAGAACTATAAGATATATTTTTGGTGCTAATGTCTTTTTGTGTCTGATATAAATAAAATATTATTTTTCAGCGTCATTTACTGGAGTTGACAATTTGCATTTCAAAGTTTTCCTTGCTTTGCTTCATTAATTTTTTTCAAGCATTTTAACAAAGATTGTGATATATATTTCATTCCTCTGATTCTTTCTGGCATTGCAGTTCAGATGAACGTTTTCTTTCCCGAAAGTCTGTCCCTGTTATTGCTGTTGACCCATTTTGATTCAATACTTTTTTGTAAACTCAATTGAAATTACGTGAAAAAAAAAATTTGCATGCGTCATTGGCATTTGCGATTTGAATAATTTGATTCCAGTCATTACTGCCTGTAATTACCTTTAAATTTTTTCTTGCAGTTTAACGCTTTCTCGTAACTGGAAAATACAGTGTTGATCATTGAAATCGCTGTTTAATGTGACTAAAGATAGTCACTAGTGCAAAAGTAACTTCCTACTAGAGCATTGTCAACTAAATTTCCTGATGTGGCCAAGACAGAAGCAAAATAATAATAATAACAATGATGATAATAATAATAATCGTCTACACGTTGACATTTCTGAAGCCTGATTTCATAGACTTTCCTGCAAGGTGTTGAAGTCCAGCCCTGTGTGTGAGAATAAGGATTCCCAAGATCCTGGCAGAGGTGAATTAAAAATATCCAAAAATTCAGCATATAAGATAGAACAGATTTAGGCAACTCGTTCATGTTTTAGTGTCGGTTTTGTATGACTGCTGGCGAACGATAAAGTAAGTCAAAGCTCACCATAACGCAAGATTGAGTTCTAAATTGAATGTACTGCGTCAATACTGTGGCTTGATGATCATGGAGTTAATGCACAAGGAAGTCTTACAGTGTTATGTAGATGTGAACCGCCTCTCAGTCTTCCATTTCTGTAACCATTGAGACTACTGTAGCCTGTAAATTACTTTCTTCTAAAAATATCTCTTTCATCAGCACTTTATCGGCATTCATTGTAGACAGTTACATAATAATCGTCACCAAAAGCATGTGTCTCTTAACTGGGAAACTTTGTATATGTGTGTGTGTGTGTGTGTGTGTGTGTGTGTGTGTGTGTGTGTGTGTGTGTGTGTGTGTGTGTGTGTGTGTGTGTGTGTGTGTGTGTGTGTGTGTGTGTGTGTGTGTGTGTGAGAGAGAGAGAGAGAGAGAGAGAGAGAGAGTGGGGAGGGGGGATAAGGGAGACAAACTACCCCTCACTAACCTAGACAGACGGGTATCGGAGTGTTCCCTAATCCTACACAATCCCCATCCTCCCTCCCCCTCCACAGACGTCACCCCTCCCTACCCTCCTTACTCGTTCGTCATCCTCTCTCCCCCAACCCCGTCCCAACCCCACCCTCGCCCCCATCACCTGCACACGTTCGTCACCCCATATCCCATCCCCACCCCATCCTCCATCCCCACCACCCTCTTTTTCTACTTCGTTATTATTATTATTATTATTATTATTATTTATTTATTTATGTATGACAGGGGAAACAATATGTAACCTTTTTCTATTCATCTTTAACTCAGTTCCTCACTCTTTCTTTGACCAAAATCTTCAAAAAACACACAACCCCTCTTCCATTGTAATTTTCCTTTCTCTCTCACTCATCTGTTCACGATCTTTCCTGGAGAAGTAAATGAGTCTCTTGTAAAAACATCTTCTCAGAAATAAGAATATTAAATGTACTAAAATGACTATGTTCTTTTCTTCAGCAGTACACATTGGAAGTCCAAACTGTACATATGAGTCTTAATTTCCTTTATTCCCCTCACTGCTTCTCTTTGGAACTCGCTTCCCCAGATTTCCCCTCAGAGTTCAACCTACATCAGTTCAGGTCCAACTATTACAGATTTTTTATGAATGGAGGTCACCTGTAATTTGGTACATGAATTTTTGTTTATTAATTTGTTTTTCCTTCCTCTTCATCCTCTGTAAAAAAAAAAAATCGTGGTGTTACATTTCTTTTTTTTTTTTTAGGAATGGAGGACACCTGTGATCTGGTGTATGGATTTTTTTTTTTTTTTTAATTTGTTTTTGCTTTCTTTCTTCATCCTCTTACAAAAAAACTCGACCACCAGTAGGTCACACCGTTCATGTGTGGGTGGCTGGGTCGGAACTCACCACATATAGCAGCCCTAAGCAAGACAGAGCCAAAGGATTTTCATCGCAGTAGCTCCCTTCCACTCTCTGATTCCCTTCAATCTGTCTCTATTTACTGGATTGTAGCATCACTCTCACAATGGCTAATATTACACTGGGCATTTTTCTGAACTCTGCCTGCGTGTGTGTGTGTGTGTGTGTGTGTGTGTGTGTGTGTGTGTGTGTGTGTGTGTGTGTGTGTGTGTGTGTGTGTGTGTGTGTGTTTCTCCTATGATGGCCACGCAAACACGCAATACACGTCTGTTTCCACGCACCCATTTTTCTGTCTAGCTGTCTAGTGCAAGATTTTTTTTTTTTTTTTAATCATATATGCTACTGGTCAGCCCTCTGGAGCAGTCATGATGTAAAGAAGAGGTTAATCTAGACATTATGACTGTGGGATAACTCATATGAGCGAAATTTTTCATTCTTTTCACCCAATTTTCCGCTCCGTATCAGAATTTTTATGTGGCAGTAGCAGAGGCGTTTTTCATCCATAAGCCCATCTGTTACTCACTTTCATTACAAATTCCCCTCTTTACGGTCATCAAATTCGGACATGAAGTGCTCCATCATTTTTACCACTTCACTAGGATGACGTGTTTCTTAGATTGTCCTTGTAACCCCTTGAAATCTCTTATTTAATTTAGGATAGATTTTTGGAACGGGGGGGAGGGGGAGAGATTTTTGGAAGGGGGGGAGGGGGAGAGATTTTTGAAACGGGGAAAGGGGGAGAGATTTTTGGAACGGGGGTAAGGGGAGAGTCTTTTGGAACGGGGGGGGAGAGATTTTTGGAACGGGGAAAGGGGGAGAGATTTTTGGAACAGGGGGAAGGGAGAGGTTTTTGGACAGGGGGGAGGGAGAGGTTTTTGGAACAGGGGGGAGAGATTTTTGGAACGGGGGAAGGGGGAGATTTTTGGAACGGGGGGAGGGGGAGAGATTTTTGGAAAGGGGGGAGGGGGAAGACATTTTTGGAACGGGGGGAGGGGGAGAGATTTTTGGGACGGGGGGAGGGGGAGAGATTTTTGGAACGGGGGGGGAGGAGATTTTTTGGTACGGGGGGAAGAGATTTTGGGAACCGGGGGGAGAGATTTTTGGAACGGGGGGAGAGATTTTTGGAACGGTGGGAGAGATTTTTGGAACGGGGGGAGATATTCTTGGAACCGGGGGGGAGAGATTTTTGGAACGGAGGGAGAGATTTTTGGAACCGGAGGGAGAGATTTTTGGAACGGGGGGGAGGGGGAGAGATTTTTGGAACGGGCGAGAGGGTGTTTTTAGACTACTTAGAACTTTAATTACCTCGCTCATAAAATCGCCAATTAGGTAACTAGAAAAAGAGATAAAGAGATGTCATCAGGCTGAAGGGGTTGTTACTTCATTCACCTACCTGATCTTATTCGCCTTTCTTCCTCACAGTCACTAATTTACTGTCATCATCATCATTCTCTCTCTCTCTCTCTCTCTCTCTCTCTCTCTCTCTCTCTCTCTCTCTCTCTCTCCACACAGCTTTATTTAGCTTAAGGGAGACAAGAAGGGTTCGATACAGCCTTCATTTACCTTTTCACAACAAGAGGTCTCCCAAAAGCTGAGCAAAATTGTCTGGAGGTAACAAGAGAGAGAGAGAGAGAGAGAGAGAGGTCACAGGAAATGAAAGGGATAACAGCTACCCGACAATCCTGAATCACATGCATACATTAGACACGAAACGACCCATCTTTGCCCATCCATCAGCGTTTCTCAGTCCCCCTTCCATCAGTCTTCCTCTTAACTTCCCTCATAACCCTTCCATAATAAGAGGTGGCGAAATTGAGTAGGAGGAGTGGGGGGTTAGGACTGAAGAGGAAGGGGTGGTGTTGGAGGGATAGGATGCTGTGGGGGTTATGGGGTGGGTGGAGGGATGATGTGGGGTGACGTGGAAAGGGTGTTATCGAGGGAAGGGGGAAACGTGAGATGGATAGACAGATAGATAGATAGATACTAAATATTGGTTGACTGGTAGAAATCTAGATAGATACGTTGAGAGAGAGAGAGAGAGAGAGAGAGAGAGAGAGAGAGAGAGAGAGAGAGAGAGAGAGAGAGAGACGAAAAAATTGTGGCTAATTTCCCTCCCAAGGAATTATTAATCCTAGGGAGTTTGGAGATATTTTGACCCCTGCCAAGGAGGGTAAACTTTTTCCGGCTTTTATATGTTTGTGTATTTGTTTGTCTGTCTGTCTGTCTGTCTGTTGGCAGGATTACTCAAAAAGTTATGAGCGGATTTTGATGAAATTTTATGGAAGGGTGAGCCATGGGCCAAAGGAAGAAATTATTAAATTTTGGGCCGGATCCGGACCCGGATCCGAAGTATCCCAAGCAATAACTCCGAAAGTTCTCAATGAATTTCAATGAAAGTTTGCGGAAAGGTGGGCCATGAACCAAAAAAGATTCATTAAATTTTAGGTCGGATCCCGATCCGGATCCGGATCCTTTTTAATGACCATGGCATTGGCGGAGTATGCGCTCTCTGAGTGCTTTCTAGTTTGTGGTGACCTCATTCCGGGGGACTAATGGTGAAGGGGGGAAGGGAAGAGGAGATGAGGATAGGGGAATAGGGGAGGAGGAGGGTGAAGGAAAGATAAGGGAGGGAAGGGGAATGGGGAGAGCGTTAGGGGAAATGGACGGGAAAGAAGTCAAGGGGAGAGGTAAGGGAAAGAATGGAGGGAAGGGGAGGTTCCAGGAGAAAGGATTGGTAGGGAGAGGGGAAAAGAAGGGAGGGAGAGAGGGCTTTGTGGAGAAGAATGATTATGAAACAGAGGTAGAAGAAAAAGGGAAAGGAGCAAGGGGGATGAAGAAATGACGGTAGGAGAGAGGGAGGGAAGGGGAAAGTTGAGAGGGTAAGGGGTAGAGAGAGAGAGAGAGAGCGAGAGGAAATAAGGGAGGGGAGGGGAGGGAAGGGGAGGGGAGAGAGAGAGGGAACGGGAGAGAAAGAGAAGTTAGAGGGGTGGAGAAGAGTGGGGAGGGATGGGAGCGATCGAGAAAAAGAGGTAGGAAGAATAGGGATAGAAACAAAACCGAAGGAAAATCATTGATGTTTGGGGAGAGGAAGGGGAAGCAGGGGAGTGGGGAGGGGAGCGATAGGGAGAGAGGTACAAGAAAAAAGAGATAAGTAAAATAATGATGGTGGGGAGAGAGTGGAAAGAGCAAAGGGGAGCTTAAAGCAGTTAATAAATTTCTTCCTCAGCGAACGCTTTGAAGAAGAGAGTATGTTCAGTTCTTGTATTCTTCCTTTCTTTATTCATTTCCTTTTTGTTTTTTTTTTGCATGGAGAAAGTATTAATGTGATTGCTTTGTGTGCTGAACTGAATCTAAGTTTATTATATTCTTGTGTAGATGAGAAGACCAACCCTGCACTGCGTATTCCAAATGCGGCTTCACTAGACTCTTATATTACGCAGTGATAATTTTTGTTTTTTAATGTGAAATTTCAGTAGAAGAATCACATCAAGATAAAAAAAAAAAGTGGCATTTTTGGCATCTTCGTCACATGCTTTGAACAATTTCAGTTCTCAGGAACAGAGAGAGAGAGAGAGAGAGAGAGAGAGAAGGGCAGAGGTATAGCGGAAGTGAGAGAGGGAATTTGGGTAACAGTGACGGTGAGGAAAAATTGATGAGGAGAGAGAGAGAGAGAGAGAGAGAGAGAGAGAGGAGTGTGGGAGGGAGGGAGGGAGGGAGGAAAGAGTCATGTAGGAATGTTGATTATATTCCTGACAATAAAAGCGGGGAGAAAAGATGGCCTGTATGAAATGATTGTGTGGTGGTGGCTCGCGGGGTGGGGTGGGGGGGGTGGAGGAAGGGCAGGGAAAGGCAGAGAGGGAAGGGGGGGACAGGGAGAGGCAAAGAGAGGGAGGGGAGGCAGGGAGAGAAATAGTGAGGCTGGAAGAGGAAGAGAGAGAGGAAGGTGGTTAAAGGTGAGACACAGCAGGAAGGAAAGGCAGCATGAGGAAGGAAGAGAAGGGGAGGTACAGAGAAAACGAAGGAGAGGGAAGGCAGAAAGACGGGACGTAAGGAAGGGTAGAGAAGAGAAGAAGAAAGAAGGAGATAAGTAGGAAGCGAAGCAGGGTGGAAGTTTAAAGAGGGAGGGGGAAAGAGGAGGAAAATGAGGAGACAAGAGAGAAGAGACGCAACAGGGAGGAAACGGAGGAAAATTGATGTTAAGGAGATCTTGAGGAATGTGGTGTTCAAGTTGTTAGAGACGTGATTTGTTGTCTAAAAGGGTGCGAGTTCAATCCCGGCTGGGGAAGGGAGGATTCTGAGTTAATCATTGTTAAAAGAGAACTTAGTAAATAATCCACAAGACCCGCCATTATAACATAAAATCCCCCCCAGCTAATACCACCACGCCCGTTCTGAATGAGACAGCCCTTACATGCAGTCAGTGTGGACGGCTGGTATTAGCGCCGAAATAGCAACTCGCGATGTGAGGCATGTAAGAGAACTGCTTAGCCTCACGAAACGAACTGTCAACACTATTCTCGCAGTCGGACACATTAAAATAATAAGAGGAAAACGAGCGGATGGAGAAAAGAGGGAGGAGGGGAAAGCAGGGAGAATGGTAGGTGAGGGAGGTAGTGGAGGCAGGCAGGGAGGAAAAGGATGGAGCAGGGAGTAGAAACAGAGAGGAGGACGCGAGAGAGACAGGGAGAAAGAGAGAGACATGGTGAGGCAGAGAAAGGCACAGGGGGTCCAGGCATGAAAAGGATAAAGGGGCTAGAGAGAAAGGGAAGCAAGGGAGATAGGGAGGCAAGGGAGTGGTTGGGAGGAGGGGAGTCAGGGAGACGCAGAAAGGAAAGGTCGGGGGAGGGGGGAGGGGAAACACGAGGAGGATAAAGGGGATAGAGGGAAAGGGAGGCAAAGAGGGGATACAGGGGTAGGTAAGAGAAGGAAGAGAGGACACAGGAAGGAAAGGAGATGACGGTTGGGGAGACGGGAGGGAAGAGAGATAAAGAAAGGTAGAGATAGGAAGGGAGTAGGGAGAGGTATAGAGAGGACGAGAGACAGAGAAGAGATGGGGAGAGGAGGGGACAGAAAAAGTGTCAAAAAGAAAAAGAGTATAAAGAAAAACATACAGCATAAGACGAGTTGACCCCTTTGAGACGGTTTGTGACACGGAAAGCCATAACAATGTTATTTATTTTCTGAGCCTGAGATAACGATAGCAAATCAGGAAAGCTACCCCCCCCCCCAACACCACTCTCTCCACCCAAAGCCAGCAGTGATACAGAAGACTAACATACAGTATAGAAAAACTATTATGGAAACTTGACGGGAAAGTTGAATGGAAAATATAGCCTATACTGTTCTGAACTGTAAGGGAAAGTAACGTCAGATCAAAATTATGTACATAACGATATTGTGCTGTGGTTTTAAGAATTGATCTAGTTTTAAAAATTGTTAGTGCGAACCTGTTCATCTAGATATTAAAATAGATAAATTTACCTAAGCCAGATATGAGTGGTATAGCTCTATGAAGGCTTATCCCATCACAAGCCATTTTGCTCCATGCATTGACAACTCGACTGAAGAACTGCCTTACTTTTTATGTCTAAATGTTCACCAATAATTATATAGCTGTTACCTGGTGTATTTCAACCGAATTGTTGTGAAATATCTACTGACTAGCATATAGCCTATGCCCTTTGAAAACTGGGTTATAGGTAGTTCATTTAAATCCCAGCATTCCCTTTGTTAACTGTAACGTGCTTAGGCATGTCGACGTGAAAGGATTCTGATTTTATCTTCGCTTGTTCAACTTTATCTAGAACTTTATCTGGAACCTTTTACAAGCTCCTTGGAAATATTTTTGCAGACGCTCCGCCCTTAGCTTTACATTCCCACATAAAAAAATCCCAAACCTCGGTGGTCTGGTTTGGTGCTTGAGGAGGTAATACGGAGGCAGAGCATAAAATAAGCCTCTTGGGAGTCTATCCTCGTTGGCTGGGAGACTGGCCTCTCTTGCCTTCGAGTGAGGAAGCTCCCTAACACCTCTTCCTTAGCGATTTATTATTGGATATGGCTGGTAATATCCTTTTGCACGTTATTTATGCAAAGTATGGCTCTATTGAAAGGATTCATGTAACAGGGAAGAGGATAGTAAAGTATGATAAAATAAATCGCTTAGGAGAAGGTGTGATATTGATATATTCTCGCTACACCTAGACGATTTTATTCAGCTTTGGGGGATTTAAATGAAATAGAATGGGTTATATAGAGCTTTCAGTAAATCCCTCCTTCTCCTTCATTATCAGAGGTCCATCACAAGCTGAAGAAAATCGTCTGGTGGTAGCAAGAGCAGCATTTTTAAAGATATCTAGTTAGATTGGAGGGGATAAGAAAAATAAATATAACGAAAAGAAAATCATAAGAAAATGTGGTATGTATAATAAATAACTTAGCGAGGTGAGTTATAAATCTCTTTGTGTTAGAAATCCCTCAGTGTTACAAATCCCTCCGTGTCATAAATCCCTCCGTGTCATAAATCCCTCCGTGTTATAAATTCCCCTGTTATTAATCCCTGTTAGTCGATGAGAATATTGTCCATGCGTGCTGACTACTGATGCTGACCGCTGATGCTGACTGCTGATGCCGGATGCTGACTGTGCGCGAGAGGCCAGCTGACGGTCTGCTGCATCTTCATCTTTCAGGATGGGTGGCGGCGAGGGTTTTGTGGTGCTGTTGTGTGGTGTGTTGTGGTGGTGTGGTGAGATGTGTGGGGTGGTGTGATGGATAGAGCAGTGGGGGTGTGTTGTGCTGGTTAGTGTGGTGCTGTGGTGTTGTGCTGTGTGGTGTGGTGCTGTGGTGTGGTGTGGTGAGTACAGCGAAGGAGGTGCTGCTATGGTGTTGTGGTGTGATGTAGTGTGGTGGGTAGAGCAGCGGGGGGTTTGTGATAAAGTTACGTATGCTTTCATTAGGTATTAGACCATCACAAGATCTTCAGGTGGCCGATTATATTGTGCAGCTTTCAGGTAGTACAGTACATCATCATCATCATCATCATCATCTTCTTCTTCTTCTGCTTTTTTTTCTTCTTCTACGTTTTCGTCTTCTTCTTTTTCTTCTTTTCTTCTTCATCGTCTTCATCACAACAATCTCTCGTCGCCACGACCACCACCACCACCACCAACATCGTAATCATACAGAGCTGTATGTTTCTTTGTATAGGAATCTTCGCAGTAACTCTTCATAAGCGATTTATTTTCTATATTTCACCCTACTGTCCTCTTTCATGCTATTTTACATCAGTTTTCTCTCGGTACAAATTGCGTCACAAACACACGAGAGAATACCAAGGAAAGTAGTCTCGTCGGTTAAGAATGGTCCCTAACATCTATTCCTAAGCGATTTATTTTCTTTATTTCACCTTACTGTCCTTCCTCTTGTTACTAAATCATTCTAATATCGCCATACAGTGCATAGACAACGCACAAAAGGATGTTAACCAGCCATATCCAAAATAAATCGCTAAGGAAGAGGTTTTAGGGAGTTTCCATACCAGACGAGAATACCGTCCTAAGACACTCAAAACTCCTATGACTCTCTCAGGTAAATAAAATAGTCTGACGTTAAATCAGAAAATGGAAGTTCCACGTTTTCTTCTTTCTGGTTCTTAACCCCTTTAGTTCGATACTTTTCTCTTTTTTTCTGATGATAGGATAGATTTAAGATAGACTTTTCGACTTGGATAAAGAAATAGATAGATAGATAGATCGAGAGAGAAAAAGAGGGGAGGGAGACAGACTTTTTATTAATCAGAGTGAAGGGGGTAACTATTATAAAGAGTGGCCTCAGGTGAACACGACAGCTTAATTAAGGTAAATACTAATTGGGTGGTGTTGGGGTGGTGTGGTACTGTGGGGGACAAGGATTAAGCCTGTACCTGGCCGTGTGCTCACTTGTTTCCTCTAATTAATGACCTCTTGCGTTGTATTTCAGTGCCCTACCCCTACCTTGCCCTGTTATATCCCCCTGACCCCCCTCGCCATCCCCACCATCTCTCTCTCTCTCTACAAGTGAAATAAAGGCACACACACACACACACACACACACACACACACACACACACACACACACACACACACACACACACACACAGTAACTACAACATTTTCTGAAAGATAAACGCACATACTGAATGGCCTATATCAAACATATGCATACAAACCCTGTCTCTCTCTCTCTCTCTCTCTCTCTCTCTCTCTCTCTCTCTCTCTCTCTCTCGACCACTGCAACACGCTACACCACCTCAGGGTGTATATTGGGCTGGTGTTTTATTTTTATTTTTTATTATTTTTTTTTTTTCTTGGATGTGAGGGTTCTTTTGGCCTTATTCCTTTTTTAAAAATATTTACGCATCATTTTCATTTGGTTTATTCCTTGTTTTTTTTTTTTTCTGTAGTCTTTCTTGTGTGTATTTTTATTGTGCTTTCCTTTACTTTCTTCTTCTGCCCTTTGACTTTTGCTTTCTGACTGATACTCTTGTGTGTGTGTGTGTTTTATTTTTTTATTTTTTTTATTTATCGTGTTTCTTTTGACTACGTTTGATTTCATTGCTTTTCTCTCCGTGTTCTCTGTTCTTCAAACCTTTTACGTCGTTCTTTCCATGCTCTTTCTCATTTCCTGGATTATTTGATTCTAATGTCGAATTTCTGTTTCCCTTTCTGTCCTCCTGTTTTCCTCTCCTGCCATCTGCTCTCTTTCTCCCATCGCTCATTTACTGTTTCCTCTCTCTCTCTCTCTCTCTCTCTCTCTCTCTCTCTCTCTCTCTCTCTCTCACACCGTAACCACTCCTTCTCCATGCTCTTCATTCTCCATCTCTACTTTTTTCATCTGTCTTACTCTCCCACACTCCCAGCACCTTCATTCCTTCCCTCCTCCCTTCCTCCCTCCTTCCCTCCATCCGCTGTCCCTCCCTGCATCTCCATTCGTACCCTCCATTACTAGTTCGCCTTCATTTCCTTCCCCCCCTTTGTCTCCACTGACGTTCCCTTCCTCCTTCCATCCCCCTTTCTTTTCTTCTCGCCTCCATCTCCGTTCCTTCCCTCCTTCTTCCATCGCATTTCTTTCCTTCCTCCCTCCCTCCAACCCCATCCCTTCCCTGCTCCCTCTCTCCCTCCCTCCCTTCATCTCCATTCCAGGCTCCCTCCCTCCCTCGCTCCATATTCCTAGCCCCCACCCTCTACATCTCCTCTTCTTTCCTCCTATCTGCCCTTTCCCATAGTATCTCTCACTCCTTCCCTCTCCCTCCTCCCTCCCCCTCCCTTCCCGCTCCCTCTCCTTCTCCCTCGCTTCCCCTTCCCCCTCCTTCCCATCTCCTACCCCACCCTCCCCTCGTTAAAACTTTTCCCCTTTAGTCCTTCCCTATTTTACTTCCCATCTCTCTCTCTCTCTCTCTCTCTCTCTCTCTCTCTCTCTCTCTCTCTCTCTCTCTCTCTCTCTCTCTCTCTCTCTCTCTCTCTCTCTCTCTCAGTATCTATCTATCTGTTTATCTCTATCTGTGTGAAGAGAGCGCTGGATGCGAGAGGGATGTCTGTTGAGCTAAGAAGAGTGGCTGTGCGTGATAGAAATGATTGGAGAGAAATTATGAATGAATAAATGATGACACAGCCCTGAGGGGATATTCTCCCGCATTTGGTCTGATCAGCTGATCAGGTCAGGTGCGGGTTAGGGGATGGGTCCATTATGATGTGGCAGGGGTAAACCAGCTTTGCTGTCGGGCCCTGCTGAGGATGTCACTGATTGCACTGAGCAGTTGACCCTCGTGCGGTGTGGTGCGTGCGATGAGGATCTGTCCCTTCTTCCCTTGGGGCTAAGATGAGAATGAATGTGTTTGAGTGGATGAGTAAATTGGGAGTGTGTCGTCCTGTCTCAGCTACCTCACTTTCCTTGGGGGAAGCAGCCTAGGTATGTGGATACAGATAGATCTATCTATTTATCTCTACATATCTGTGTGTGTGTGTGTGTGTGTGTGTGTGTGTGTGTGTGTGTGTGTGTGTGTGTGTGTGTGTGTGTGTGTGTGTGTGTGTGCTATATACACTACGCTGCTCCAAAACTTCTGCACTTACACAAAAAATCTTTGTGGTAATACTGAGGCTAAACTACTTATGAAGGACCGTAATGTCTGTGTTCTCTCTGTATCGTTGAAGACTTTACGTAACTCTCTCTCTCTCTCTCTCTCTCTCTCTCTCTCTCTCTCTCTCTCTCTCTCTCTCTCTCTCTCTCTCTCATCGATGTTTCTCTTATTACTTCGTCTGACTTTCCTCTCCTCTGTGTTTACAGTCTTCCTCCTCATCTTATTCTTTCTTTTCTCCCTCTCCTCCTTCATCTTCCCTCTCTCATTCCTCCCTTTTTTTTTTTTTTTCCCAGGAACTCTCTTTCCTTCATCTCTTTCTCCCTCTCTCGGCAAATCCCTCTCTTTCACGTCTATAAGTTGTTCCCATCTCTCTCTCTCTCTCTCTCTCTCTCTCTCTCTCTCTCTCTCTCTTTCTCTCTCGGCAAATCCCTCTCTTTCTCTACTATACGTTGTTCTCATCTCTATCTGTCTGTCTGTCTGTCTGTCTGTCTGTCTCTCTCTCTCTCTCTCTGTCTCTCTCTCTCCTTCATCTCTTTCTCTCTTTCTCGGCAAATCCCTCTCTTTCACGTCTATACGTTGTTCCCATCTCTGTCTGTCTGTCTGTCTGTCTGTCTGTCTGTCTCTCTCTCTCTCTCTCTCTCTCTCTCTCTCTCTCTCTCTCTCTCTCTCACACACACACACACACACACGCACGCATGCACGCAAGCACACACACACACACACACACACACACACACACACACACACACACACACACACACACACACACACACACACACACACACCATTTCTCATCATTCTTTTCCTTTGTTTATTCCTTTCTTTTTTTTTTCCCCAAACTTTTTGTGTTTGCTTTCCCTCTTTCTCCTCTCTGTTCCGTCTTCGCACCTCCTTCCTCCTCTTTCCCCTCTTCTTCCCTTCCTTTATTCACCCCCTTTAATTTACTCCATCTACCTTACTTTCTACCTCCTCCCTCCCTCCCTTAATCCTCTTCCTTCTTCCTTACTTTTTTTTCGTCCTTTCTTACTTACTTTTTGACTTCCTTCCATCCATCCTTCCTTCTTCCTTCCCTTTCCTACCACCTTTCCTCATTTCTTCCCTACCTACGTCCCTCTCCACCGCAATCATTTATTCATTCATTGCCTCCCTACCTAACCAACCTCCCTCCTTCCTTCCCTAATGCTGACTCATACTTTTTCATGTTTTTTTTGTTTTGTTTTTACCTGGGGAAGAGGTGGGTGAGGAGAGAGCCTTCCGCTTTGATGATCCCCGTTTTCTATATTAGCCCAGGACCAACTCTTCAAGGGCTGTAATTAAAGATTAAGTCAAAGGAGGAGTGGTTGCAGCAATCTCTCTCTCTCTCTCTCTCTCTCTCTCTCTCTCTCTCTCTCTTTTATCAAGCATTTTCCTTTTTCTATTTTCTCGGGTAATTCGATGTATTAGCTATTTCTCCGGGTACTTTTTACTTTTACGTCCTCTCTCTCTCTCTCTCTCTCTCTCTCTCTCTCTCTCTCTCTCTCTCTCTCTCTCTCTCTCACTTCCTTCTCTTCCTCCTTCATCAAACCCTAACTAACTTTTGGGTGATCAAATTCTAAAACGTTTACCTTGAGGGCCAGGAAAAGTGAGAGAGAGAGAGAGAGAGAGAGAGAGAGGAAGTGAAGGAAGGAAGAAGATTGGAAAGGGGTAATGGGAAGGAAAAAGGGAAAGGAGAAGGAAGATAGGAGAGGAGAAATAAGGGGAGAGAGGGAAGGTTATAAAGAAGGGAGGAAAAGAGGGAGAGTGGAAAAGAAGGAAGGGAGGGAGAGAAGTAGGAAGGGAGGAAGAGGAGGTGGAAAGTAAGGAGTGATGGAACAAAGATAGAAGAGAGGAAGAGGGGGAGTGATGGATGAACGGAGGGAGAACAGGAAGGAAACGTGAGGGAGGAAGGGAGGGAAGGAGAGGAGGGTTGAGGGAGGGAGAAAATGAAGTAAGGAGTGCCTGAAGATAATGAAGT
The DNA here is from genome assembly GCF_032717465.1 of Coenobita brevimanus. Taxonomy (NCBI): domain Eukaryota; kingdom Metazoa; phylum Arthropoda; class Malacostraca; order Decapoda; family Coenobitidae; genus Coenobita; species Coenobita brevimanus. Next base: position 42,893,447 of record NC_137003.1, on the reverse strand, counting down.
GATGATTTATTCAGTGAGGGAGGAAGGAAGGAAGGGTGGACGGAAGGAAGGAAGGATGGAAGCAAGGAAGGTAGAAAGCCAGTAAGGAAGGAGGCAAGGAATAAAGGCAAATGGAAAAGGAGGAAGAAAAGAAAAATAAGAGGAAATGTAGGACAAGAGGGAATGAAGGAAGAAGACAAGAAAGGAATTGAAAAAGGAAGGAAGGAAAGTAAGAGAGTGACTGAGGTAGGAAATGGAGAATAAAAGAAAGAGAAAGGAAAGTACTTAGAGGGAAGGAAGAACGAAAGGAGCGATGGAGGAAAAAGGAAAATAATGATAATGAAAGATAGGAGACGAAAGAAGAAGGAAATGTATGAATAAAGGAAAGAGGAGGGAAAGGAGGAAAGAATAAAGGAAAGAAGGAAGAAAGTAAATAATATGGACTGGAACTTGAGGGACGAAAGAAGAAAGAGAATAACTTAACGTGCATTAAAGAAAGAGAGAAAAGCAAGGAAGGAGAGGAAGGGGAAGAGGAGAGAGAGAGAAGGGTGAAGAGAGGTGGAGGAGAAGGAGGAAGCAAGTGGTTGAATAAAGGGGAAAGTTTGAGAGAGAGAGAGAGAGAGAGAGAGAGAGAGAGAGAGAGAGAGAGAGAGAGAGTGGCTGCGGGCGCTGGAGATGCGATTTTTCTTTTTAGAGAATAAAATGACTCCATCAGTGGTTGGATGGTTCGATAGATTGATGGATAGTTGCCGGATAGATGGATCGATAAATGGCGGATAGATGTAGATAGATGGTCGGGATATGTGGATAGATGGGTGGATCGCTGGTCAATAGATGAATGGCTATAGTTAGTTGGATGGAGAAAGGATAGAAGAATAGATAGAGGATAGATAGGTAGATAGATAGTTAAACAGATAGATAGATAGACAGACAGATGGTGTAAATATGAAAGGATAGAGGATAAACAGATAAATAGGTAGAAGAGAGAGAGATGGATAGATAAATAGTGGATATATGGATGGAAAGAGAGAGGAGAGTGAGGACAGAATAGCACAGAGGAAGGAGAAATGGAAGAATTGATGGAGTGGAGATGGATGGACAGATGGATAGATAGAAGTCACATGGATGGGTGAATTTATGGTGGATAGAGTTTCGATAGATAGAAGGAGAGATGGGTAGATATATGGTAGATAGATGGATGGATAGATAGACAGATAAATGGTGAATAGATGGACAGATTGATGGGTGGATCGATGAGTGGATAGATAGATAGATGAATGAATATACGAAAAGATGATAGACAGTTCATGGATAGGGTGGACAGATGGATGAAGAAACAGTGGAAAGGTGGATGGATGGAAACTTGATAGAAGGGTAAATAGTTGCTTGATAGATTATGGATAGACCGTAGCTGAAGGGTGAATAGATGGCTGGATGGATGGATAGACAGAGTGAGTAGATGGATGATCATATTAGTGACCGGATGGTTGGTAGATGGGTGGTTAGATGGATGGATAGAGAGATTGATGGATAGACAGTTGGGTAGGTATGTCGACGGATAGATGTAGAGGCAGATGAATGGATGGATGGATATATGGATGGAGAGATGGTGAAATAAACGGATATTAGATGTGGAGAGGCAGTGGGTGAATAGATGAAGGGATTGATTGGTGGATCAATGGATAGACTGACTGGTGAATAGCAAGGTAAATAGACTGATAGATAAGTGGGTTGGAGGATAGATAAACTGATAGATGGTTGGATAGGAGTGGGCACATGGTTGGATCCCTAGGGTTAGATGGATCGAGGACAGATGGTAATTAGATGAGTGGATGGCTGGGTGGATAACTGGGTGAATCGATGGATGGATAGATATACAATAGTGGGGTGATAGATAGGTGGACAAATGGTTAGATAGAAGGATGAGTTGATGATAGATTGAACAGTAGACAGAGGGTGGAAGATCAGTGTATTTCTAGATGGATGAACAAATAGATGGATAGAAACATGAATGGTTAGAAATGTCGATAGTTGGACGTGTTGCATATTTTGTGGGGACTAAGGGTTGGATTCAAAATATAAAATAAATCGCTATGGAAGAGGTGTTGCGCAGCCTTTTATGGTACCTAAAATACGGCCTTACTTTGCTCAAACTTTTTTCTAAGTGTGTGGGGGATACATGGAGAGAGAGAGAGAGAGAGAGAGAGAATGTGACGCATTCGCAGTAAAGGTTACATTATAAATGGTTTTAGAAATCACGATACTAGTCACGAAGTTGACTGGAAAATGTAATGAGCGACTGTATAACCTCATTCTGCCGCTGAGCTACGAGAAATAAGCTGCAAAAGGACGAAAATCTTTACCTAGTTAAAATGAATGTACTGTACCACCCGTGAGAGGAAAATCGCTCTGTCTGATGGGAGGTCGGATGGGGAGAGATGAGGTTAAAATTCCCATCCTGAGACTCATTATCATTTCAGGGAGGAAGGTGGGGCGATGGCAGGAAGGTATGGTTAGCGGTGTTTTGATAAGGAAGATAAGATTAACTTTTTTTCCCCCACCAGTATGGCATTTGCATTTGTGTGTGTGTGTGTGTGTGTGTGTGTGTGTGTGTGTGTGTGTGTGTGTGTGTGTGTGTGTGTGTGTGTGTGTGTGTGTGTGTGTGTATCGCATAGGGAACTCTGACAGGATGCTAGCTGGTGATAACACATGGACAGACATATCACCAAACTGACTGACAACTCCATACGTCCTATGTATCAACAAGTGATTGAGTCCATGTGATTGAGAGACAGAGATAAGTGCGTACCCAGTCACAGGGTTACGTAGATACACACACCACGCGGACATTACGGTCCGTTTTTATTAATACCTCCGCCAAGGAGGTTATGTTTTACTCCGCGTTGGTTTACTTGTCTGTTTGTTAGCAGGATTACTTAAAAAGTTATGAACGGATTTTGATGAAAATTTTGTGGAAGGGTGGGCCATGGGCCAAAGAAGAAATGATTATATTTTAGGCCGGATCCGGATCCGGATCGTGAGGATCCTGCACATTATCTCCAAAAGTTCTGCATGAATTTCAATGAAATCTTGGGGATAGGTGGACTATGGACCAAGAAAGAATTTATTAAAATTTGGGGCAGATCCGGTTCCGGATCCGGGATTACTCAAAATTTTATGATCGGATTTTGATGGTAGTTTGTGGAGGGATGGGCCATGGGCCAAGGAAGAAATGATTAAATTTGGGGGCGGATCCGGATCCGGATCCAGGGTATCCCGCACAATATCTCCAAAAGTTCTCAATGAAATCCAATGAAATTTTGTGGGAAGGTGGGCCATGGACCAAGAAAGATTTGATTAAATTTTGGGGTAGATCTGGATCCGGATCCGGATCCGCATCCTTTTTAATGGCAATGGCATTGGCGGAGGTATGCGCTCACTGTACGGTTTCTAGTTAATATTATTATTATCATTTTTAATATTGTTATTATTATTAATCTTATTATTATCATTAATGACATGCCCATATAGTCATACCCCATCAATGATCTTGTCCAGAGCTACATAGATCATACAGAACTTAAGTGCATTTATAGCAGAACCGACCTTAACACTGGTGGAAAGACTACTCACATCAAGAATTGTGATTGGTGTATGGTAGGGGGACATATAGATAAATAGACAGACAGATAGATAAAGGGATAGGTAAGTAGGTTGGTAGGTAGGTACAAATGCTGTCAGGTTAATAGGTAGACAGGTAGGTAGATAGTATATTGGGTAGTACTCTGATAGGTCGAAAAGCAAGTAGGAAGAGAAATAGATAGACAGACAGGTAGGTAGATAGACAAATAGATAGATAGCCAGGTATATAGATAGGCAGAAAAAGATTGATTGATTGATTGATAGGTAGACGGGTAGTAAGGCAGGCAGGTAGGTAGATAAACAGGTAGGCAGGTAGGCAGATAGATAGGTAGGCAGGTAGGCAGATAGATAGGCAGGCAGATAGATAGACAGGTTGGGATGGAGGAAGGGCCGGAAAGATAGATGACTTCACTGATACCTGGATGCAAAGCCGAGAGGAAACTGATAGAGCCAGTATTGACAATTAAGAGAGAGAGAGAGAGAGAGAGAGAGAGAGAGAGAGAGAGAGAGAGAGAGAGAGAGAGAGAGAGAGAGAGAGAGAGAGAGAGAGAGAGAGAGAGCGGAAAGAGGAAATTTAAGAGAAAGTGAAACTGAAGGCAAAAGAATGAGAAAGAGTAAGAGGAAAAGCGAGAAGGAAAGGGAACGAAGAGAGAGAGAGAGAGAGAGAGAGAGAGAGAGAGAGAGAGAGAGAGAGAGAGACAGACAGACAGACAGACAGACAGACAGACAGAGACAGAGAGAATCTAGTTTGAGTGATCCCACCATAGTGTTGTTTCACCAAGTAATTAAACAACCCTCTCTCTCTCTCTCTCTCTCTCTCTCTCTCTCTCTCTCTCTCTCTCTCTCTCTCTCTCTCTCTCTCATCTTTTTTGTTTCATCCCTTCTGGCTTTTCTTCTTGTTTTGTTTCCTCTTTGTTACTGTTTTCCTCTTTAGTGTTTTATCTTTGTTTTATTTAATATTCTTTCCTTATCTCTTTCTTTTTCTTTTAACTTGCCTTCCTTTTCTCTTCTCACCTCCGCCTCCTTTCCCCTTCCATCTCCCTTCTATCGTAGTTTTTTCCTCCTTCTGCTCCTGCTCCTGCTGCTCCTCCTCCTCCTTCTCCTCCTGTCCTTTTCCTCCTATCTCCTCCCTTTTTCCAACTTCAGCCTCTTCCTCCTTCCTTGTCGTTTCGAAATGAATTCCTGGTTTCTTCTCCTCGATATTTTTTTTTTAATCTGTTTTTCCTCCTTACCTTGCTTCTCATCTTCCTCCAGTCCCTCATGTCTCCTCGCGTTTTTCCTCTACCTTTAGGACCATTCCCTTTCCTCCCTCCTTCCAGGTCCTCTTCCTTCTACTCCTGTTTTCTCCCCTATTCCTCTTCCCTTTCTCCCCAGTCCCTCTCCCCCTTCCTCATTTCATCACATACTTCTTCCTCATTTCCTTTTCTCCTAACGTCTCTCTCTTTACTCTTGTCTCTCTTACCTCCTCTTCCTCTTCCCTCTCCCTCCTTCTTTTCCCCATTTGCGTCTATATTTCTTCTCTACTTCCCCATCCATCCTCCTCCAAATCTCCCTCCCTCCACATCCTCATCCTTTCCTTCCTTGCGCTTCCCTTCTTTTTATCTTTCCCTATTTTTCCTCTTTTTACTCCCCTTTCCTTCTTCATTTTCCCCTCCTTACTCCTTCCTTCCCTTCTTGTGCCTACTCCATCCTTCTTCCCCCATTAACTCACTCTCCCTCCTCCTTCACCTCCTAACCTCTCCTCCTTCCCCTACTCCTCATCCACATCATCCTCTCCCTCCCATTCCAACCTTTCTTTTTCCTCTGCCTCTTTCCTGTCCCCTACCTCCTTCCTCTCTCCTTCCCTCCTTCATTTCCCAACTCCTCCTCTCTCACCCCCCCCATCTCAGTCACCCCTTCCACCCACGACCCCAGGTAATTAATCACTTACAGGTACTTAAGAAACTCATTACCCAGGTGGACTTGTACCCACTTACCTCAGCCAGACTTAAACCTACTTAATGCCAACTCCATTAAACACACTTATACTTACCTACTTATTTACCAACTTGTTTAAATACGCGAATATCCTCTTGCTTATGCACTTAATATCAACTCCCTTTAAACACACCTGTATACTTCTACGTAACTACGCAATATCAACTCCTTTATACAAACTTATATACCTTTTCTTACCTAATTTATACCAGCTCCTTGAATAACATTAAAACTATTACTTACCTACTTACCTTCGAAATGGCTTAGATACTTGGATACATTTACGTTTCCCCTAAATACCATCTCCTTTAAACCCATTTTTCATTACCCACTAAGTACCAGTTTTCCAATATATTTACTAATACTTAAATCTAATATCAGCTTCTTGAGACACACGTATATTTATTCATACTAATACTAGACGATTCTGTTTAAGCTTAAGGAGACTGACGGTGAGTATAGAAGAATGACTGTTGAACTTCCTTTATGAATAGTCTCACCAAATCCTAAAATAGCCAGGTTGTATAAAAAAAAAACTTGTGAAAAATGTGTCCTCTTAACACCTAATTGATGATGAATTTAATCCGTCTTACTTGTGACTACAATGTCGCTGTAGAGAGTTGTTCGAGTTAACTCTGTATACAGGAGAGATTCTTCATTTGAATAAAATCGTCCAGTGGTGACAGAAAATAACCTGCAGAACTGCGATATCAAAGAAAACTTATACTCACTTAAAGGTCCTCCGCCTGATGTCAAAAGGCTAGGACTGAGTCATAACTCGGGAACCGGTGGCCCAATTGGACTGGAAATTGTTATATTCTTTAAGTTAGAGCATTTTAAAGGGACCGTGCTCTAATAAACATTGCGCTACGTTGCACCGTTATTGCTGTGTCACGGTAACAAGCAAACCAACAAACATAACAGAAATAGGAACATTATGATACAGATATCACTGGATTCCCCCGATATTGAATTTCTGGGTCACTCTTGTAATTAACGGCTTTAAACCACGGAGGAAGTAACACACACACACACACACACACACACACACACACACACACACACACACACACACACACAAACGGGGCAAAAATAAGCCACAAAGGTCACAGTCACATGTTCGTAGCAAATTATAAATATGCTCTGAGAGATTTTGTCCCTATTCTTTTTTCGCTTCTTCTATTTTTAGATGGTGACAGGGAATGAGTTTGTGGAAAAATAATGTAGCGGACGCCAGCGAGGCTCTCGATGTTAGCAGTAGTAGTAGCAGTAGTGGTAGTAGTAGTAGTAGTAGTAGTAGTAGTAGTAGTAGTAGTAGCAGTGGTGGTGGTGGTGGTGGTGGTGGTGGTAGTAGTAGTAGTAGTAGTAGTAGGAACCCCAAGCTCATCTGAATGTGAACCCGGTGGACTGCAGGCTGAAATTACCCTACCCCCGGCAGTCCATTAGTCTCCTTTCTGGGGACGGGGAGGGGACTGAGGGACGATTTTATATTTGGACAGCTCCATCACCCTGTCATATCAGTGTCACCACATGAAGGCGTCCCTCTCCAGCACCAGGTCCTCGAAGTCACTGAGGTTATCTTTTCACCCATTGCCTTCTTGACTCCCCCTTCCCTAACCCCCTCCCTCTCATCCCCTCAATACTATCACATCATCCCTTCCCTCTCACTCCACTCCCACTCCGTCTCACCTCATCCATACCACCACCACTCACACTCTTTCACCCCACCCATACCACAACCCTCCTCCCCTTCATCTTCCTCCACCATCACCACCAGTACATAAAACACCCACCCTTCCCCACCAAAACAACCATGCTCCCATTACGTACATTATTCCAGGATATTGGACAGGAAGCCGCTTAACGAACCGTACCTGGTATCAAAAACTCTGCTCTTTATTCAGGAAAACACATTATGAACGCTTACCTGTGAATTAGACAACCCAGCATCTGAACCGGGCCGTGCTGCTAAGGACGCTGCTTCATGATAAGATTAGTTTCCTGTCGTTTGTTTCCCCCGCAGGGCAGATAAGGAACAGAGTGAGGCATCTTTGTCTTATATTCTTCTGAATATATATATATATATATATATATATATATATATATATATATATATATATATATATATATATATATATAAAACTAGGTTGAGAGAGAGAGAGAGAGAGAGAGAGAGAGAGAGAGAGAGAGAGAGAAATGATCGAAATTTATGAAAAACTCTTGCTATTCGCATATAGACGTGTTGCTGTGAAGACTTTTACTCTCGAATTCACGGGTAAGTATCAAATAAGGTAATAAATTCTTGATATATACAATATGTCAAGGTACTCTTCATGCTGCGGTACCGATTCTTGGCTGAAAATTTCGCTGCTGCAGTAGAATGAAATCAAACGAGACACCTTTGACCGAATCCGTCTGGCAAGAGTGTGTTGACAAGACGATTGTGTTGACTGTCGAGGTTTTTACTTGGGATATTTCGTTTCCGGCCACGCGCACTAAGGCTGGATCAGATCATGCAGATTAAGCTTCTGTAAAGCACATTGTTTAAGAAAATTCTATTTCAATTATGCTCTATAAGTTGCCAAACGCTGATCTGGGTTAAAATAAAAATAATAGGAGAGTGGCGAACTCTCCTAAAGTACAAAACATGCGTTCGCGCAAGAGTCGTCGGTCTGTTGCTTTGTTTATGTGGTCTTCAAACCTTCGCACTCTAAATCAGCGTTGAAATACTGTGTCCAGCGGTGAAATTATGTACAGGCATCTCCTGTAAGTGATCATAATGCCATAGAGGAGCCGTCGTTTTTAAAATTCCGTTGACTTACCGCGAGTGAAACGTTGTCGCTGTTGCTATGTGTGGCCCCCAGGTGGCAACATTCATGGTTTTTGTAGTATTATCCTGGAAACCAGTACTCATAATCAGAACACATAAGCCACACGTTCTTATTCCATCTTATAAAAAGTTGCATTGTTTATTACCGTAATTTTATGAATGAACTTATTTTCCAGTCCTAAAGTGTTTTGTTCAAACTTAATCTCATGAGAACCAACCCAGCTAAATGATAGGACGTATTACCATAATCAATAATGCTTGTGAAGAATTTGCACGAGTATATTACAAAGAGGACGTACAGGTCACTGAGCAAATCAGTGGCACAGTGGTATTAGGAAAATAATGCGTAATTTTCAGAACGCTCGCCTCATTATGTCAGCATAGAGGGAAGAATGATTTGTAAAACCGTGTTCATCGTAGTGGAGAAAATTCCTTAACCGAATAATTGAAGTTAATGTACAAGTTTGCCTTATAACCCACATAACCTGGCCGAGTTATGGAGACACCTTGGAGACTACAAAACAATTTTAAAAAGTACCTGTATCACATGTAATTAGTGAGTTTCAGTGAAGTTAGATAATAAGCACAAAGAAGCCTATTAGTACTGTAGTAAGATAACGGAATAAAACAAGGAAATTTGCTTGGTGAGATAGCCCAGTGAATGGAGGACACCTGTAAGCTGGTGTGTGGTATTGTTTTCATTTGTCTGCTTCCTCGCCTCATCTGTGAAAAACAAAATCAGTATGGGTGTGAAAGCGCTTCTTGTAAGTTAATATATCATAAATTACAAGCTCACAGAATAATAAAAGAACCAGAGGAGAGCATGAATCACTGTACACGTTATTTAGCATTAGCTGGTTTCACAGAACATAATCAGCAACAGAGGTACACTGGCGTAAAATGTGCAGAGGAAGACAATTTTTTGACATGAAAAGCTTTTATATATGTAAGCCTCATTTTCCACCACATCTGCGCACAGCATTACATTTATTTGTCATCATCATAGTGGAAATAAACAGTGCGCTTTTTTGAGAATTACACGAGAGCTAACTATCTGCACAAAAGTTACTGTTGTGCATAGATGTCGTATTTAAGGATCACAAATGCGAGAGGGAAATATGAGATAGACTGTTATAGTACGTTTTTCTAACTTAACAAAGATTACTACTAACATCAGAGAAATTACCAATATGCCGGGAATCGAACCCGAGACTCTCAGGTGAGAGCCAGGCAGCATACCACTACACCACGACCAGGTAAAAGTTAACTCACGTTGTCACAATCTTGTAACCAACGTCCCTCCGCCCCCACTGTGGGCATGAAGAGGATGAGTTAACCCCCTGGCACTCGGGCAAGTAGATGCTTTTAATCTATCCCAAACACTTACGGCAAGTCAGAATGAAGAGAGAACCTGTATTTTTTACACAGGAAAAAATCATCAGAGAAATTACCAATATGCCGGGAATCGAACCCGAGACTCTCAGGCATATTGGTAATTTCTCTGATGATTTTTCCTGTGTAAAAAATACAGGTTCTCTCTTCATTACTACTAACCCTTTCAGTTCAGCTAGTGGCCAAGTGTAGTTAGATGGGAGTGCTTGTATCATTAGCAACAGAAGAGACTCGTTCCTGCTGCATAACTAAGGCTTATTAAATTTCATGCAGCCACGACTTGGTATTTCAGTTAACGGATTGGCCCAGTTCTGTCAGGTGAGAACAGACTATATCACGACTACAACCACAATATCTTTTACCACCATCGCAACTGCCACTAGCACCAAACCCCATATGACCATCACTGTTACGGTACCATCATCACCACTTCAGCCATGCCACTAAAGCTGCTACAGTCGTCACAAGACCACTACAACCATTACAACCACCACCACAACTACCACTACCACCACAACCCATATAACCATCACAGCTACCACCATCACTACATCGGCCTTACCACCACAGTCAACAACTACTTTCACCACCACTTCAACTTTACCACTACAGCCACCACAGCTACCGCAATTGCAACCACAAGCAGCAATTGCACTGTCATATAAAGTTGCAGGTCCTACTTTTGAGCTGGTAATACTTCATGGCATCTGACGCGTCGCTAAGCTAACTTGTGACCAGTGGGAGGGGAGAGGGAGGGACAGGGAGAAAGGGAGGGATGGAGGGGAGGGGGGGGAAGAGAAAAGGAGGGAGAGAGGGAGGGATGGGTTGGATGGAGAAGAAGAGAGGAGGAGAGAGGGGGAGGGCACGGAGAGGGATGGGGTGAGAGGGAGAGATGGAGGGGTACGAAGACGGCAGGGGAAGGGATAGGAAAAAAGAGAGGGATGGAAAGAAAGGGATGAGTGGAGAAGGGAGTGGCAGGGAGATGACAGGGAGAGGGATGAAGGGGCAGAAAAAGTCATGTTTAAGGAGGGCAGAGGGTGGGATAGGGAGAGAGGGAGGGATGGAGGGAGAGATAGGGAGAGGAGTGAAGCAGGAGTAGGATAGAGGAGAGAAAAGAGAGAGGGAGGGAAAGGAGAATGAGAAAGGAGAGGGGGGGTTAAGAGGTAGGGGTAGGGAGAGGGGAGGGAGAGATATAGAAGAATGAGGTACCGGTAAGGTGAATGGAGAGAAGATAGAGGGGAGGTTGTTGGGAGCGGGGAGGAAAAAAAAAAAGAGGTAGAGGAAAAGGTGAAAGGGGAGGGTGGGAGCAAGGAGAAAAAGAGGTAGAGAGACGAGGGGGACTGGAGGAAAGATGGATGTGGAAGGATGAGGAAGCGTGAGAGGAAGAAGCCAGAGGAGGGGAGAGTCGAGGGACAGAGGGAGGGGTGGGGAGGAGTGCAAGGAAAGGGAAGAATGGAGGACAAGGGGGACTGGGGAAAGAGAAGAGGAAAGGAGAGGGGAGACGGGGAGGTGGGAATGGAGAGGAGTGAGAGGTATGGAGAGAAGAGAGGGGAAGAGAGGTAAGAGGATGGAAAGTAAGGGGAAGGGAGATAAACCATGTGAGAGAGAGAGAGAGAGAGAGAGAATGAAGTGGTAACAAACTCGTTGATCTATTTGAAGCTGTTTCTAATAGGCTTGGCCATTAGTGTCGCACCCAATTTCCAGCACAAGCTTTGAGAGAGAGAGAGAGGAATGCCAAATGAAGGAAAGGCTGTCAAAGAAAATGCTAAAAAAAGAAAAAAAAGAGAGAGAGACGGGGGATGGAAGAGAAATAGAGAATGTGGAAGACACAGAGAGAGTCCACAAGAAAGAGAAGTAAGAGAGAGAATTATGTATGAGGTGGGAGGGAGAAAGAGAGGAAGGGAACAGGGTAGGAGGAGAGAAGGAGGGAAGCAAGGAAATCTGTTGAAGGAGAGAGGAGGGAAGAAAACGAAGAAAACTGAAAGATAAATTTTTAAAAATCGCATAGTCTAAAGCAAAGAAGGGCAAAGAAGGTAGCACAGAGAGAGAGAGAGAGAGAGAGAGAGAGAGAGAGAACGGAGGGACTGTGAGGAAAAAAAAAATAAAAGGGAAAAAGACTTGAGTGTTAATCCTTCAGTCCGATGACCAGTTTTTCATATAATCCTTGCACTCCAACCAATTTTATTCAGCTTTGGATTTTTTCCCCCGAACTGGAGGGGTTACATAGTCTTCATTAACCACCCCTCCCAGAACTGAATAAAATCGTCTGAATATAGCAAGAATGTACCTATCAAAACAAGTCGCCAGATTGAAAGCGTTAAGGAGAGACTAAAGGGGGAAAAGATGGGGGGGATGAAACTAGATCGAAAACTAAAAAAGTGATCTATAAAACGATGGACGATGAAGGAAGGACGAAAAAACTGAAAAGACAGTGAAAAAATGTAGGAAAAACTCGGGGTAGGAAAGGCGTGAGAGACTGGAGGAGGAAATTTGAAGAGTCGAAAAAAAAATTACAGGATTTTCGAAGAGAGTAAGAAAAATACCTACGCGTGGGAGGTAGGAAGGAAGGTGGGAAAGGTGTGAGGAAGAACACGGTGGTAGGGAAGGTGTGGGAGGTACCTTATGCTAAGGCTAAGGAGGGCGTGGGAGGTAGGTATGGAGTGGGTAACAGGTAATGGTAGTTGTAGTAGTAGTAGTAATGTTAGTTGTAGAAGTAGTCTCAAAATCATCTGTTACTTGAACCCAGTGGATCGCAGGCTGAATTTGCCTTTCCCTAGCAGTCCACCATCCTCCCTTTAGGGAATAGGGAGGTAGATAGGGGACGTTTTGTATAACTTGGCTGTGAATCCGCTTGGTTATATCGATGCCACCAGGGGAAGGCGTCCCTTTCAGCACTGGGAGGTAGGTAAGTAGGGAGGAAAGGGGTGGGAGGTAGGGAAAGGGTGGGAGGAACCGTAAGAAAAAATATATATTAAAAAAAAATCGAGAGACAGAAAAATCCCGAAACCCATGCATTACAGGAGCGTCGGAGATGGTAAGAAAAATAATAGTTCTGAGTGAGAAAGTGGTGGGACGCAGGAGGAAAATGGGATATGTAAAAAAAAAAAAAAGAAAGGAAAAAGGAAAATACCCATGAATATACCCTTTCGCCACGATGACCTTTTTATTTTTTGGCTGCGACTAGGGGATTACACTCAACAGGAGAGGCTTTTCGAGGTGGAAGGGTTAGAAATCATCATCATCATCATCATCATCCACTACAAAATGCCCCTCTTAAGCAGATTAAAGTTGAAATAATGGTTACGTCATCCTCAGTAGCAGTTAAGAGATTGAAACAGAATCAGTTGTTAGGATGAAACGAGTAGGGAGAGGGAGGGAAGGAGGGAGAACTGGCACTGGAGGAAGGAAGGAAGGAAAGTGAAGGAGGGAGAATTAGAATGGGGTATGGAAGGAAGGGAAGTGAAGGAGGGAGAATTAGAATGTGGGATGGATGGAGAGTGGAGGGAAAATTAGAGTTGGGGATAGAAGGAAGGTGAGTGAAGAAGGGAGTATTGGAATAGGGGAAAGAGAGAAAGGTGTGTTGAAAGGAGGGAGAACTGGAAAAGGGGGGAAGGAAGAAGTGTTGAAAAGAGAGAGAACTGGAATGGGGAGGAGGGGGGGAAGGAGTGTTGAAAGGAGGGAAGGAGGGGGAGTTGGAATGAGAAGGGAGGGAGGGAGGGAAGGAGAGTTGAAAGAAGGGAGAGCGAAGAAAAGAGAATAGGAATGGAGAAAGGACAGAAAGAGGGGAAATTGAAAAGGGGAGAGTAGGAGAGTGATCGAAGTTGGGTTTTGAGTGGATTAGGGTAGGTAGGATGGCAGAGGAAAACCGAATTACCACTGACAAAGGCCTATGACGAGGGTGTGTGGTTGTGGTGAGATTGTGGTGTGGGTTTTAGGCATAGACACAAAGACATTGAGGGAATGTGTTACTGTGTAGGTTATTTGCAGTAGCTATCCGGCATGAAAAAGAGAGAAAAGACGACCAGAGTTAAATAGATAGATAGATTGGTTGATGGATGGATAAAAAGACAGGTAGACAGACAGAGAGACTGAGAGGTTAATGGACAAATAGACGGATAGATTAGATAGATGGATACAGACAGACAGATAAATAGATTTGTGGATTCGACAGATAGGTAGGTAGGTAGGTAGATACAGAGAGAGAGAGAGAGAGAGAGAGAGACTGCAGGACCGAAAGAGGAAAGGAGATGTACAGAAGGAATTACAGAAATGAAGTTACCGAGAGTGTGTTGGAGAGAACTGAAGGAATGAGACTGAATGGGGAAGGAATCAGGGAAAGTGAAGGAGTCAGTGAAAGAGAGTGAGTGAGTGAGGGTGAGTGTGTAAATGAGTGAAAGTGAAGGAGAGTGCGGAAATGAGTGATTGAGGGCGAGTGAGTGAATAAGTGAGAGTGAGGGAGAATGATTGAAGGAGTGAGAGGGAATGTAGGAGTTAGTAGGGAAGGAAGGAAGGAATGATAAAGAGTGAAAGTGGAAATTTCGAGGGGGTAAAGCTATTGAAGGAATTTGAAGAGGAATGAATGGCGCGAGTGAAGGAATGAAAAGGAGCGAAGAGAAATAAAGGAAAGAGGTGAGGAGTGAAAGAGTGGAGGAAAGTGAAGAGGAACAAGAAAGGGAGTGAAAGAGCATTAAAGGAGTGAAGGAGTGAAAGATGAATAAAGGAGGTTAGTGAAGGAGTAAAGGAATGAAGGAAAGTGAAGAGAAGTAACAGAGGAAGTTGAGAATCAATGAGGAAGTGAGGAAGAGTAAAGAAGGAAGTGAAGGAACAAGGGAAGTGAAGTAAAATGAAGTAGAAATGACTAACTGAAAAAGTGAAGAACTGTGATCGAGAGATGGGGAACAAAGGGTTGGGTGAAGAAGGGAAGGAACAAAGGAGGGTGGGAAGGAGGGAAGGGCAGTAAAGGAGTGAATAATGGCAGGAAGAAGAATGAAGGAGGGAAGAAGACCATATGAGTGAAGGAGAGAAGGAAAGAAGGTGGGTGAAGGAGAGTGGAATAAATGTAGATACGAAGAGAGGGAGGGAGGGAGGAAGGAAAGAGAGTGGTAACAGGAAGGAAAAGAAGAGGATGAAGGAGGTGAGGGGAATGGCGTGAGTGAAGGAAGAAAGTGGAATAAAATTTAGGAGGGGGGAGTAGAGCAGTGAAGGAAGGAAGGAGAATGAAGGAGGTCAGGCCAACCAACTCTGACAAGTCGTCCATCAAATGCCCTGATCAATGAAGTGTGAGTCAGACAGGGAGGCAGGCATGGAGGTAGGGGAGGCAGGGATGTGGTGAGGCAGGCAGGAAAGGGAGGAAGGGATGTGGTGAGGCAGGCAGGAAAGAGAGGAAGGGATGTGGTGAGGTTAAGTAGACAGGCAGTGAGGTACTGGAGCCAGGGATGTGGTGAGGCAGGGAAGCAAAGTAGGCACGCAGGGAGGTAGAAAGGAAGGGATGTGGTGAGGTAGGGAAGCATAGCAGGGACGCAGGGAGGTAACAAGGCAGGGATGTGGTGAAGCAAGGGAAGCAGAGTAGGCACGCAGGGCAGGGATGTGATGAGACGAAGAAGCGGTAGGCAAGAAGTTAGAGGAGTCATGGATGTGGTGAGGCAAGGGAGCAGGGTAGTCAGGCAGGGAAGTAGGCAGGAACGTACAGAAGCAATACCCGTAGCCTATAGAAATAAGTAAAAAGGAAAGTAAACAGTACGGTAACAAACGAATTGGTCATTTCGATGCAGTTTCTTCTACCGGTACGTCAGTTTATGACATTTTGTGTACTACGTATGATTCAGAAGATAAGCAGAGTAAAACAAAAGACCGTCCTACCCAGGGTTGAAAAGAAAGAAAGATTACGCTGCGCCAGAGAAAAATTGTCAACGAAATTCCAGATTGAATGGTGAAGGGGGATGTTAAGCACTGTCTGGATAGGGAAAAAAAAAATGTACGTTAACATAAAGTATAAAACTATATTCCGCTTCAGTTGGATGGTTAGTGATCTGCCAATTAGGATGCACCCATATTGTGAAGTTATATACATAAAATAGATCTCTTCCTAGTTTGCCCTTTCATAACTTAAGCAGATGCATCTATAAACATGTTCTTCGCATGGTTTGCCCCTCAGTCGACGTGTTGGTAGAATGCCCATTTTATTAGCATCCCCTGTAATTTGTCCAGTTTTTATATTCGTATGTAATATAGTAGGCAGAACTGAACACATTAATCTTAGTATGGGCACAGGCTAACAATGAATTCCATTAGGAGAGGATATTTGTTTATAATTGCGATTGTGAATTGTAACGAGGTGTGGCAGTGATTGGTGTGGTATAGTGTGGTTTTGTGAAGCGTGCCAGTGGGAGGTGTGGTGATGTGCAGTCTGGTGTGGTGTGGCGGTGAGTGGTGTGGCGTGGTGTGGTGCTATGAAGTGTCAGTGCGTGATGTGGCATGGTGAGGTGCATCAGTGTATAGTCCTACATAAAGTTTTGTGATACGGTGTGGTACGAAGGGTGATCAGAAAGTAATGACAGTTCGTGCTACAACATGAAAACCTTGAATGATGGGAGGTAGGGGAGCAAGGAGAGTGCAGAGTTGCCTGTCCTTACGAGTTTGAACTTGTCGCCGTATGCCTGACTTTTCTTGTTTTATTGTTGTGAGTGAATGCTTCACTCTTGTTTTTGCTCTCTGGCCAGAAACATGGATTACTCGAAAGAAGGCTGCAGGTTCTACATTTTTACGATGTGGAAACTGGGAAAGAAAGCAACAGAGATTCGAGGGGAATTATTACAAGTTTATCCAGACACTACTCCTTCCCTGGAAACTGTTTCCCGCTGGATTCGTGCTTTCACAGCAGGAAAAACTGAATTGAAAGATGAACAACGCTCTGGACGCCCCCGGACATCCGTGACCGAAGCAACAACTGTCCGTGCACGGTCCATCATTGACGAGGATCCAACTGTAACTCTTGGGTTCTTAGCCTTGGAGCTTGATATCAGTTATGGGAGTGCATATGACATCGTGCATGGACAATTACACATGAGGAAGAAGTGTTGTCGATGGATACCCCATTTGTTGACTGATGAGCAAAAGGCTGAACGGGTGAGGATTTGTCGTGTCTGGCTTGCTGAATTTGAACCAAATGGTCCAAAACGGTTCTCAGATGTTGCTACTGGAGATGAGTGTTGGATTTCATTCTTCACAACCCGTGACAAGCAGTCAAACATGGTGTGGTTGGGCGATGAAGACCCTCGACCTCAGATTTTGAGGGAAGGATTTCGCAGCCGGAAGCGCCTTTTCACCATCTTTTTCAATTCTCAAGGACCAATATGCGTGGATGTGATGCCTGAAAAGTCCACTATCACAGCCCAGTACTACACAGACCAGGTCCTTCCACAAGTCTTGGAACACAAGGCCAACACCGCACCAACCCGCCGTCGGTCTCACCTTTTGCTGCACCACGACAATGCTGCATCCCACAAAGCTCGCCTCACTATGCAGTACCTGGAACAACAAGGTATAACTCTGCTCCCCCACCCACCCTACTCCCCTGACCTGGCTCCCTGTGACTTTTGGTTGTTTCCAAAAATTAAATCTGCCATCGCTGGGAAGCAATTTCATCGCATCCAAGACTTGGCACGGACCGTCAATTCAGAACTCCGAAGTATACCGTCTTCAGAGTACCACGCTTGCTTCATGAACTGGAGAAAGAGAATGGAACGCTGCATAGAGGTTGGAGGGGAGTACTTTGAAGGAATGTGAGTCATAGTTTGATAGTTCTTCATGCTAATAAAAGTTTATGGACTCACTGTCATTTCTTTCTAATCACCCCTCGTAGTGTGCGGTGTGGGTGTGCGAGGTGTGAAGTGTGACTGTGAGACGTGGCGGCGCGGTGTGGCAAGAGAGAGAGAGAGAGAGAGAAGAGGGGGGGATGATCCTGTTCTCCATGTTTAAGATGAAGGAGAGAGGAGAGGTGGGGGTGAAGGAAGGAGAGATGCAAGGGAGGAGAGGAGGGGAGAGGCAAAAAGCAAGGGGAAAGATGGAGGTTAGAAAGGGATAGCAATGAAAATATGGAGACGAGAACTGCTGTGAAGCTGATGATACTTAGCATTCGCATTCAACCGCTTCACAATGTTCTTTCGATGGCTAATTATTCATTATAAACCATGGTACTGTACATTTAAAGACCTGATGCATACAAATCCCCAGGTTCGGAAGAGGGGGTTGCTGTGGTAAAGAACTGAGCCGGTGAGAGTGTAGACGGATGTAGGGGGGAAGGGAAGGAGGAGAGGGATTGTGGGAAGAGAAAAGAGGATGTAGGGTGGAGGGAGGTAGGACACCGGGTGGCTGGGGTGGACGATGCGTGAATATGGATTCATGGATGATGGCCTGGCAAACTAGTTACCCTATAGCCTAATTAAACGTTCCTTAGATGCCTGCCGTATCACCTCTCTCGTCATCACCTAAAGGACTATTGAATCAGGTGTTGTTATACATCGTAGTTGACGCCAAAGGTGTCGTTTGAGGGTTGTGATAAACTAGTAACATCTGGCAACATATGTAAGTGGGGGGGAAGTCGAGAAGCCGTGAAGTGGGTACTCGGGTACCAGCAATAAATATAAAACGTTTTTTTTTTTTATTAACTTTTCTAGACAAAATGAAGGCAGACTATAATGAGGATGAAAATTTGTGAATGGAGAGACGATAAGGGCGATGGCATTGTTTCATACGCTTTGTTAAATCTCTGTTAAATCGATTGAAAATTGTTAATGGCAAATTCATCAGATCTCCGCCGGCTATGAGCTTCTGTTTCTGGGTAGAGTGGTCGGGTACGCAGTCGAGGCTAGTTTCATGAGTGAGTGTTCTTGTTTTTTTTTGTGAGTGAGTGTGTGTGTTTTTGCGCGACTGACGAGAAGAACAGGTGATTGTGTCCGTATTTTTCTCTGTTTTTGCGCGATTGACGAGAGCAAGAGTATCGGGAGTTGAATTAAGAACTGTGTAACTTGCAGTGGGGTTGGGAGTGACATCGAAGGGGCCCACGTGACAAGGGCGGTCATGAGGTGAGGACAGGATGAATTACGCGAGGGTGTTAGCGGCAATATCTTGTTGGTAGGTATATGCTTAAGTGAAGGAAGGAATTCGCGGGTTGTTATGTTTTTGTTGTTAGGTAAGTAAGTAATTAGGAAGGTAAACTAAGTAGGTTACGGTGAAGGAAGGAGTGTACGAGATGTTATGATGACGTTACAGTAGACTGATAGGCAGTTTGGTATGCGAAGAAATTTACCTTTGTAATTAGGTAAGTGGAGGAATGACTTTACATTAGAAGATATGGTTTGCTTGTAGGTAGGTGAGTTAAGAAATGTATGTAGGTATAGTTCCTCCACCTTGACATGACGGATTTTCGTCTTTTTGCAGCAAATTTCACGAAGCTCAGTAGTAGAGAAAGATACCGTGTAATGCTGTTCATCTTTTCCATAACCATTCTTCGTGATTAACATAATATTCTAGTGTAAATCTGTTGCTACAACCTAACATTCATGAACGCGTGATTGGAATTTTAGCCCAGGTTAAAGTGGAAAGAATATTGTTAGGGAGTGAAGGATACATATTGCAAGTGATGATGTTCTGATGTTCATGTAGTTAGATTTTCAAACTGAGTGAAGAAATGCAGTACAGTATATAAGTAGGTAAATGAAGGCGGGAATTACGAGATGTTATGTGAGTGTGGTGGCAGGGAGAAGGAGAGGTGTGGTGGTTTGTAGGGTGGTGTGTTTTGACAGTGAATGGTGTGGTATCGTGTGGTGGCATGATGTGTGTCAGTGCGTGGTGTGGTATGGTGTGGTTTTGTGAAGTGTGACAAATGAGGTGTGGTGGTTTGTAGGGTGGTGTGGTGTGAGGTGGATCAGTGCATGGTGTGGTATGGTGTGGTTTTGTGATGTGCGACAGTGTGAGGTGTGGTGGTTGTTGGGTGGTGTGGTATGGCAGTGAGTGGTGTAGTATGGTGTGGGAGTATGAGGTGTGTCAGTGCGTATTATGGCAGTGTGATGTGCGTCTGTGTGAAGTGTGACATTAAGTTTTGTGGTACTATGAGGTAGTGTGCCATGTGGCTGTGCGATGTGTGGAGTGTGACAGGGTGAGACGTGGCGGTGCGCAGTGTGGCAAAGAGAGAGGGGGGAGGGGGGATGAACCTATTCTCTATGTTTAAGATGAGAGAGGAGGGGTGAGGGTAAAGGAAGGAGAGATGGGTAGGAGCAGAGGAGAGGCAAAGAGGAGGGGAAAAGTGAAGGTTTGAAAGGGGTAGCATTGAAAATATGGAGACGAGAACTGTTGTGAATCTCATGATACTTAGCAGTCACATTCAACCGCTTCACATTGCTCTTTCGATAGCAAATTATTAGTTATAAACCATGGTACATTTAAAGACACGATGCATTCAAATCCCCGGCTTCAGAATAGGGTGTTGCTGTGCGCAGGTAATGGAGGAGGGGGGAATAGAGGGATGTGGGGAAGGGCAGGTGGAGGGGATGGAGGGAAGCGAGAAGGGATGGGGACGCAGGGAGGTGGGGCACGAGGTGGCTACGGTGGATGATGCGTGATTATGAATACGCGGTAGATGGCCGGGTAAACTTTATTTTATAGTCTGATTAAACGTCCCTCAAAAGCCTGTCTTATCACTATCTCGTTATCTGAAGGACTAATGGATAAGTTTTTGTTCTACATCGTAGTTAACGCGAAAGGTGTCGTTTGACGGTTGTGATAAATTAGTGACACCTGGCAACATAGGTAAGTGGGGGAAGCCGAGAAGCCGTGAAATGGGTACTCAGTTACCATCAATAAATATCATACACGATTTTTATTAACGAATTCCCAGTTTTCCAAGACAAAATTAAGGTAGACTTTAATGAGGCTGAAAATCTGTGAGTATGGAGACGGGCAAGGCGACAACATTGTTGTTTATAACGCTCCGTTAAATCGTATCAAAAATTACTAATGACAGTTTCACCAGATCTCCGCCGGCTATGAGCTTCTGTTTTCAGGTAGAGTGCTCGGGTACGCTGTCGAGTGTAGTAGTTTGGCGAGTGAGTGTGTCCGTGTTTTTTTCCGTGTTTTTGCGTGACTGACGAGTAGAACAGGTGAGTGTGTCCGTATATTTTTCTGTTTGAGGGCGACTGACGAACAGGAGTATTGGGAGTCGACTTGCAGTGGGAATTTGGGTGGCATCGAAGGGGCGCACGTGACAAGAGTGGTAAGGAAAGGGTGTACGCGAGGTTGTTAGAGGCAAGATCTTGTTGGTAAGTACTTAGTAAATGAAGGAAGGAATTCACGGATTATTATGATGTTTTTGTCGGTAGGTAAGTACAGTAGGCACAGTATGTAGGTAGGTGAGTGAAGTAGGTAACGAAGGAGTGAGTTTACGAGATTTTATAATGCAGGGTTAGTTAGGTAGATAGGCAGTTGGGTAAGGGAAGAACTTCACCAATAATTAGGTATGTGGAGGAATGACATTACACTAGAAGATATGATTTGCTTGTAGGTAGGTAGGCGAGTTAAGAAATGTACATAGTATAGTCCTTCCACTGGTACGTGACGCAGATTTTCGCGGTTTTGCAGCATATATCACGTAGTTCAGCGGTAGTAAAAGATGCCCTGTAATGCTGCTCATCCTTTCCATAGCCATTCTTCGTGACTAAGATGATATTCTAGTGTTAATCTGTTTTTACAGTCTAACATTCAAGATAGGGTGATGGTAATTTTAGTCCAGGTAAAAGTGAAAAGAGTATAGTTAGGAAGTAAAGGATACGAATTTCACGAGATGATGTTTTATTGTAGTTAGGTTTTAAAACTGAGTGAAGAAGCGTAGTATATAAATAGTGGAAGGTAGAGGTAGAGCGGGATACCGAGAATGGGGTGGAGGTATGGAATGGAGAGGGAGCCTACGTGTGCGTGTGTGTGTGTGTGTGTGTGTGTGTGTGAGAGAGAGAGAGAGAGAGAGAGAGAGAGAGAGAGAGAGAGAGAGAGAGAGAGAGAGACCTAGGGTGTCAATTTCGGTTTGGCTTCGACTAACGAGTGTACAAAAGAGAACTACAAGGGAGCAGTGTATGAATTCTCTCTCTCTCTCGACTGTTCTTGGAAGGGTGAGAGGTGATTGGTTTCTCTCTCTCTCTCTCTCTCTCTCTCTCTCTCTCGACTGTTCTTGGAAGGGTGAGAGGTGATTGGTTTCTCTCTCTCTCTCTCTCTCTCTCTCTCTCTCTCTCTCTCTCTCTCTCTCTCGACTGTTCTTGGAAGGGTGAGAGGTGATTGGTTTCTCTCTCTCTCTCTTTCTGTTCTTTGTCCAGAGTAAGGCGTTATTAGATCACTTATTTTCACGGAAGTGGATAAAAGAATGATAAATCGCTTAAGGAGAGACGTTAGGGAGGCTTCGTAGGCTAATTGACGAGAATACCACCCTGTCTCTGGAGGTAGGTGTCCAGTGGCGTTGTTTTTGTTACTCTTGTTGTTGTTGCTGTTGTTGCCCCAGACTCATGCGGAACGTAAACCAGTGCGGTCCACCATCCTCCTGTAGGGGGATAGGGAGGGAGCTGAGGGACGTTTGTGTAACCAGGCAGTTGAGCCGTCCACTTATTTGGGTGCCACCACATGAAGGCGTCTCACTCCAGCACTTTACCCTTGTTACCTTAACCTGGCCTAGATTTCCGTCCCTTTGCGGCTTGTCTCATGGAGCTGAGTGGCAGATAAAGGTACCTCTGTGGCCCAGCTTCCTTTGCATATCACTAGTTTGAAATTTGCATCATAGGAGAGAGTTAATCTGTTTTTACAACTTAGCATTCAAGGTGGAGAGATGACAAGTTTAGGCCAAGATAAAGAAGAGTATAGTTCGATGCCTTTATTTTATAGTATCACTTTGCTATTGTATCATACTTTGGGCGGCCCTCTCGTAGTGAAGGTGTTTCTGACATGTGTGTCCTAACTCCTCTAGTTCGAAAAGACTCTCAAAAGAAGAATAAAATCATCTGATGGTAGCAATAATAAATATAAAATACGGCATGAGAGTGAAGTGGTTAAAGGACTAGGGTAATACCAGTATCAGGGTCGTGGGCATTTAACTTGGGTCATATAAATTTCTAGCCGGCCAAGGATATTCCATTATGATTTTGCTGCAGCCATTATGAGCTTATTGTACGAACGATATATTATGCCATTTTCCCGCTTCCGGTATTAACGTGGACAAGGGGGCAGTAATATTGGGTTACCTGCGTATTTCTAACGCTGCTCATTTTCAGTTTATCTGCAACGGCAGTCGCGCACTGTATTTATTATTTGCTCTGACATCCATTACTGAAGGAAAGTATGGTATGTTGGACATGACCTTGCCTTCCACTAAATACAAATGAGATTGAAAAGACCCAGAGAGAGTAGGGTATATATATATATATATATATATATATATATATATATATATATATATATATATATATATATATATATATATATATATATATATATATATATATATATATATATATATATATATATATATATATATATATATATATATATATATATATATATATATATATATATATATATATATATATATATATATATATATATATATATATATATATATATATATATATATATATATATATATGTATGTATGTATGTATGTGTGTGTGTGTGTGTGTGTGTGTGTGTGTGTGTGTGTGTGTGTGTGTGTGTTCGGTATGTATTTGTGAACTTGAAAACATACCCGGTATGTAATATTGCGGGCACTCCATCGATCCCCATGTAAAAAAAGGAGGGAGGGTGAAACCATTTGCATATGCGTTTCCGTATTCTTCATCCATCAATTTCTGTCCCTCGTAATGTCTTTAGGGTCGTCAATTTCCATACCTCGATTACTCACAAACTCACATCATGTTCACCCACCGTAACCACGGACGCCTCCTTCCACCTGCTCTCTCACATGTGCCACACCTACCGTTTTCATCACCATGTTTACATCTAATATTTTCTGTGATTTTACCATCTAAGCACAGAGCCTTCTTTCCTTTCATCCATAGCCTTATTACGCCACACCTTTGACGATTCTCTTTATATCTGATCACATCCCTCCGCAACACAATAATCCTTTACAGTTCCATTTCAGCTGCTATCACTCTTTTTTTTTTTTTTTTTAGTATCTTGGAATACCAATATCTTACACCCATATACTTATGTGGACAGGGCACTGGCTGTTTTCCTTCATTACCTCTATCTACTGTTCACTTCATCTGCATCTCGGCCTCTTTTCTCTTATTGCACCGAAATTTTGAAAATCTCTCGCCAGTTCAAGTCTGTCTTACTTCACTAGCATATCACATTATGAATCACCCTCACTGAATAACCATCACATCTGTACCTCGCCCTTCCCAGACGTTTACACAACTCTGAGCCAGTCTGCAAAGCTCCCGTTCACTATTAAGCAAGCAGCACACTATCATCATCATCTGCATACATTAGATCTGAGAGTTCCGTCCTCTGGCATTCACGATAATTTTGACTCCTGTTTCCAAAAATCTTGTTTCGACATTCCCCCCCCCTCTCTCTCTCTCTCTCTCTCTCTCTCTGAACCCCATCCATATGTATATTGAGTAACCATTAGGAATTTGTTACATCACATCACACCTTTCTCTCACGCCAAAATTGATATTACACCACTCCGTCAAAAATCCATCTACCCTTGCACCAGCTTCAGTCATAATATTATATATATATATATATATATATATATATATATATATATATATATATATATATATATATGATTGAGTAGCTTCCGTTTCTGTCCTCTGCTACCTGTCCACCTCGACCGCCGTATTTTCGTCTATATACGTGGCTCAGCATCTCCTCTACCAATTTATTTCCGCATACGGCCGATTGATATCCTCTTGTTATTAATGCAGTCTATAATATGCTCACTAAACGGACATAAGGTAAAAGAATAGCAAGAATTATTATGCAACAAATGGCTAAGGAGGTTATTTACATAAGCTATGTCCATCGAAAAGACATGAGTAACATAAAAAAGAAGTGTATTAGCTATGCAACTTACATCGCTGAGAAGATTCTGTCGTGTATTTACTTTAAACTGACAAAAATCCCTAACCCCTTTTAGTTGAGCGTCCGGCCAGATATAGTCAGATTGCAGAATCAATTTACGTATAGTTCATTCACTTTAACTTGGTCCAGATTATCGTCCTTCTACTGTTTATTTCACGTAGTCCATTGGGGAAAAATATGCTACGACACTATATTATTTCCATGGAATTTCTTTGTGAGTAGCATCATACTCTAGTGTTAATCCCTTGTTACAGCTCAGCATTCAGTAAGGAGAGATGGCGATTATAGGCCAAGTAAAAATGAACAGAGTATAGTAAGCAAGGTGACTCATTCCTACCTCAAAACAGCATAGTATTTGAGATCTAAGATGAAAATAAGCTGTATATTAAAAGCCTCTTAAGCTGGTGAGAATGTTACCCTTTATTTTATTTATTTTATTTTTTTCAGAATGTGTGAGAGAGGCGATCAAGAGCAACCTCGGGGAACACAAATTCATTCCAACCCCTCACACACTGACGCAGGAAAAGTAAGGTAAGACGAGCAGTGTGTCTTGACGTTCGATAAGAGAGGGATGTCAGTGTTGCATCGTGTTCTTGTGCTTGACTTCTGCGTGTATTTTACCGTTTCTTTTTAGGTGTCATGGCTGTTTTGTCTCTGCTGTCAAATTTAATAAATGACAGTAGCACAGATGATGGTTATTTAAGATTTAAAGATGATGATGGAAGGATAGTGTGAGGTGTGGAAGTGGTGGTAGGCGAGAGAGAGAGAGAGAGAGAGAGAGAGAGAGAGAGAGAGGAAGGGTACCGGTATAGTAAATAGTTTGCTTTGTGTATGTATGCATGTATGTACGTATGTGTGTTTGTATGATAAATGGTTTTAAAAACAGTGAAATTAAATATTTGTCGTACGGGCACGCTTGCGTTCCGACATGTAATTTCTTAATATGTGTATATTATCCGCCTATATCTGTTTGGACATGTATGTAGATGTGTGTGTGTGTGTGTGTGTGTGTGTGTGTGTGTGTGTGTGTGTGTGTGTGTGTGTGTGTGTGTGAATCCTCCTCCTCCTCATCCTCTTAAGCCTCTCACATCTCTGACAGTAAGCACCTTTCTTCCTCCTCCCTCCGTCTCTACTTCTTTTCTCCATCCCTTCTCCCCTCCCTCTTCTTTACCTCCCTACTCCCTTTTTTAATCGCCCCTTTTTTTTTTAATCTCCCTCTTCATCTTTCCATACTGCATTCCTCCCACTTCTTTACTCTCTCTCTCTCTCTCTCTCTCTCTCCATCCTACCCTTCACATTCTTTCCTTTTCTCTTCCTCTTTGACCCCCCTCTCTCCCCTTTCATACTTTCTTCCACACTGTCATTGTTTTCTCTTTCTCGCACTGTCTTTTATTCTTCCTTTCGGCCTTCTTTTCGTCGAACTTTTTTTTTTTTTTACTTATTTTTCCTTCCTTTCTTCATTGCTTCCTCCTTTCCCTTTCCTTTATTTCTTATCATTTATTCCTTTCTGTATCCTTCCCTCCTTTTATTGCTTCCTATCTGCGTTCCCCTCTTCCCTCCCATCGTCCCTCCTCCCCTTGTCTCCTTCCATCCTTTCTATCTTCCGTCCTTCTCTCCCTCCCTTCGTACCTTTCTCCATCCCTTTCTCCTTCCTTCAATACGTCTCCTCCTCTTTCCGTCTTCCTCTTCTGCCCTTCATGTTTTTTTCTCTCTCACTCTCTCTTTTTTTCTCACACATGCAAATGAGATCTTTAAGGTGGCCCTAATTAGTTTATCTCAGGAAATAATGTCATTAAAGCCCCATAGGCCATCTGTTATCAATCTCTCTCTCTCTCTCTCTCTCTCTCTCTCTCTCTCTCTCTCTCTCTCTCTCTCTCCTTCTCCCTTCCTGTCAACACCTTAATTCCCTTCAGGACAAATCCTTATAAGTTAATGGCAGGTGACCCCCTCCCTCCCAGTTTCTTCCCAACCTCTCTCTCTCTCTCTCTCTCTCTTTCCGTCTCGCTTTCTTGTTCTCTTTCTTACACCTTGTCTCTCCATCCTCTTTTCCTACCCTTTACTCCCTCTTTCCTTCCTTCTCTCTCTTCCTCCCCCCTCCAACCTCTCCTGTTTCCCTCTCACTCCTCCCGTTTTCCTTCCTTTCCCTATTTTTTCCTCTTGCTCCCTGTTTCCCTCCCTCTCTCTTTTGTTTCCTTGCATCTCTCCCTTTTTCCCTCCCTCTCTCCCTGTTTCCTTTCCTCTCTCATTGCATTCCTCCCGTTTCTCACTGTTTCCTTGCCTCTCTCCATGTTTCCCTCTCTCTCTCCCTGTTTCCCTCCCTCTCTCTTCCTCTTCCTCTTTCTCCCTGTTTCCTCCCTCCATGCCCCTTTACCTCTTCCGCCTTTTATTTTTTTCTTTTGAGTATTCCACCACGTGCTCGAGGCCTTTCTCCCTCTATTACCTCTCATATTCTCTCCCTTTCTCTCTCCCCTCCCCCCTCCCTGCCTCCCTCCCTCCGTCTCTCTTTCCTTTCTTTACCTTCCTTATTTGCCCTCCATGTCTTCTTACTTTCCTGCTTCCCCGTCTTTGTACCAGTCTTATTACGTCCCATTCCCTGTGACTCCATCTTCCCCTCCCCCTTCCTCCCCCTCTTTGTCTACCCTTACCTCCATCTGCCTGCCTCTCTCCCTGCCTCTCCCTCTGCCTCCATCTCCCCCTGCCTTTCCCCCCTGCCTCACGTTCTCCCTGCCTCTCTTTGCCTGCTTGCCTGCCTCCTATTTTACGAAGTGTCAAATATTTGGCTAGTTCACAGTGTCATGGTTGGCACCTTGTTATGGGGTAATGGCAGGAAGGCAGGCGGACAAGAAGGCAGGCAGGGTAGTAGGCAGGCAGGAGGATAAGCAGAGGATTAGGCAGGAGCATCAGTAGGGAGGTAGAGATGGGAAGATAGGGAGAGAGGTAGGCGGGAAAACAGGTAGGGGAGTAGGGAGGAGGATAGGTAGGCAGGACGATAGCTAGGGAGGTAGGTAGGAGGTTAAGTAGGGATGTAGGAAGGAGGATAAGTTGGGAGATGGGCAGATGGTTAAGTAGTGATGTAGGCAGAAAGATAGGTAAGGAGGAAGACAGAAGGATAGGCAGGGAACAGACGGACAGTTAATAGGAGGCTAGGCAGGGATCAGGTAGTGAGTTAAGAGTACACAGTAGGCAAACAAGGTTGACAGTAAGATAAATCGAAGGACAGAAAGGTAGTCAAAGGTAGTCAAGGGGAAAGGGAGAAAGGAAATAAACACTCAGGACGATAGGTAGGGAGATGGGCTGGAAGATGGCAGGTAAGCAGAAGGTAGGCAGGTAGAGGTAGGAAGAAAATAGATAACGAGGCAAATAAGCGAGATGGAAGGAGGAAAGGAGGGAGGAAGGAAAGAAGAAATATAAACAAGGAGGCAGGGAGGTATTAAGTAAGGCATAAAGTAGATGGGAACGCACAGAGGAAAGAGAGAGAGAGAGAGAGAGAGAGAGGAAATTGGATGAGAGGAGATTTCTGGGAAGAACAAATCAGGGAGACGATTAAGAAAAGAAAAAAGAAGGGAGATAACTAGAGAAGGAGGGAGGAAGGAAAGGAGAGAGGGAGGGAGGGTGGGAGGTGAGTGAAACGATTTTCGACTGAGTGAAAGGTGAGATGGAAGGAAGGAGGAAGGGAGGGAAGGAAGAAAGGAAGGAGATAGATAGATAGATAAAGAGAGAGAGAGAGAGAGATAGAGAGAGAGAGAGAGAGAGAGAGAGGGGGGGAGGAGGGATTATACGTGAGGGAGTGAGGAGAGAAGCAAATGGGAGAAGAGAAAAAGAAAATTAACGGAGACGAAGGTGAGTGGGGATCAGGAGAGAGAGAGAGAGAGAGAGAGAGAGAGAGAGAGAGAGAGAGAAAAGAATCAAGTAGGAAGTCAGGGGCATTAAGAAGGAAGGGAGAATGGCCTGAGAGGAGAGAGGCAAACAAAGGAGGGATGGAGGAAGGCAAACAGAGAGAGAGAGGGAGAGAGAGAGAGAGAGAGAGAGAGAGAGAGAGAGAGAGAGAAACTGCTGGATTTAAACAAAGAAATCGTGTTAAGTGTAATGAAGGAGATGATTATGAGAGGGAGGGACAAAAGGGGAGAGAGAGAGAGAGAGAGAGAGAGAGAGAGAGAGAGAGAGAGAGAGAATGCTACAAATCAGAGTGAGATAAAGCTACACCAATGCATCCCTAATCAGTAATATTTTCCCTTACCTAATTAGGGCGAGGCTTAGTGCTACTTCTAATTGGTTCCCTCATTAATATATCCCATCGCACCTCCTGCTTCCACCTGCTGCCGGTACTTCCTTGCAGTGTATTAACTCCCTGGGGCGTTGAGATATTCTGCTGGTTTATCCTCGCTTTCGCCAGACACTTTTATTGAAGTTAGGAAAGATCTCGTGTTCTAAATGGTCTAGTAAAGGCTCCATCTGTCGCTTTATCTAACCTCTCATTTTAGAAGAATTTCCCTCAGCAGCATATTAGCATCTGAGGTTACGAAGACTCATACAGAATTTACACTGGGTTGAAGAGATTTGATTTGTACTGCCATTCATCGCGATTAATCAACCTCCTTATGCTTCTGTTAGCATTAGTGTATTGGAATAATAATGAATAATTGCTCGTTTTTCTGTATATTTATCGGAATTCTACTCCCTTCTTTAATATTGTGAATCAGCGATAGTTAATCTGTAAAATACATCAGTCCTATTTACTGCTATTACTAATTTAACCTTTCGCTCGACTGTTTTGCTCTGCTTTATTGTAAGACACTGATTTCGATAAATCTGGTTGTTATCTCTTAATTTTTCTTACAGATGAGACAGCTAAAAGAAATTATATTAGTTCCTTGACAAAGTACTGTACTTAATTCCATATACTAGACAATGGCTCTGTTCTCTGTACTTCTATGGATCATATCAACAGCTTACATAATGAATGATATTTTATTACAGTTGGTTGATAGGGAACTTCAACCAAGTGTCCTTACTGTACTGTTGACTTACCGTATTTACTGGTGGTGGGTCCCGTGTGTGAGTCCTAAAGCCAAATTTACCAATCAGTACCATGACATCATTATCTTACACCTTTTCTGTCATATTGGTTTAGCATCTCATTGGTGAAAGAGATTATGGAGCTTTTGAATACGCCTTAACACCCAAGAGTCTCTCCTAAGCTGAATAAAATCCTCTGAATGTAGCAAGAATATATCGGATTGAAGGAGCTAACATAATCTCACTCCCCAGCTCAGAAAGTACACTGAATCTCTTTGTCAGGGAGACGGAAAGTGGCGTTAATCTTTTGCACTTTGTACCCTTGTTTACTATCCTGAAGGGTGCTTGAGCTGGCGGGGATGGTGGAAGTGGGAGGAAGTGGTGGCAGGGAAGTGGAGAAGTGGAAAGACAGGGGAGGAGGGTGGAAGGGAGGGTGATGGTGGTTTGGTGGGGGACAGGTGTTAGATGGAAGACAGGCGTATGGGTTTGGGTGATGTGTAGGGTTGGAGGCAGGAGGATGGGAAAGGAGGGAGAGACAGTGATGGTGTAGGGTGATATGTTGGGTGGGAGGCAGGGTGATGAAAAGGGAGAGAGGCAGGGTGATAGGGAGAGAGGGAGGAGTGGTGATGGCATAGGGTGGGAGACAGGGTAACGGGACTGGAGGGGGGCAGGGTGATAGAAAGGAGAAGGGCAGGGTGAGGTAGAACATGAGGTAGGGGTGTAAAGGGGTGAGGAAATTTTGTGATTAGAAAATGGAAGGGAAGAATGGTGGGGGCAGGAAGAGTATTGTTAGGGAAGGAGTATACGGGGAGAGGGGAGGGGTAGTGCTCGCTTAGTTTGATTGGGAGAGTCCAGTGGATGAAAGGCTCCTTGCTGTCAATCTTCTAGGATATTAATCTCCTTATCAAGCACAGCATTCTCCAAATATGATTTTCCTTTATTTACTTCCTCAATAACATCCACGTATCTGCTATTCTTCACTCTGTTCTCAATACATTTCTTCAGGTAAAATTATTTAGACATGGAACGAAGTCTGAGTGGTTCATAACTAGAGCTTACGTCATCTTATATAAATTTACCTTAAAGACGTGTGATTATTCTCAGTACCGTCTTAGAATAATATATTAAGAATTATATTTGTTGAAATGGTCTATACTCTGATACAAAGGGAGTTATATGGAAAAAGAGAATAAAGTTGCTGATGAGCCGATTAAACTGGACTTGAAAGGAGGAGGAGGAAACGAAAAGAACAAAAGGGGAAGTAAAAGAAGGAGAACATTAAGATTGATGGAATGAAGGAAAACCAATAATGGAGATGGAGTGGGAGGCAAGGAAGGAGGAGGGAAGGAAATAGTGAATGAGAGAGAGAGAGAGAGAGAGAGAGAGAGAGAGAGAGAGAGAGAGAGAGAGAGAGAGAGAATGAGAGAAAGGGAGGGAGGGAGAGAATTAGTTAAGAAGAGGGAGAGAGGGAGATAATGATGCAGAGGCAGGGAAGAAGGGGTCAATTATTCAGAGAGAGGGAGGAGGATAATGAGGGGAAGGGAAGGAGAGGAGACAATTATTCAGTGTGAGGGAGGAAGATAATGAGAGGAAGGGAGGGCGAGAAGCAAGAAAGGGAGAGAGTGAGAGGGAAGATGTCAACAGAACAGGAGATAAATTTGGGTGAAAGAGATGGAAGGCGAGGATAAATAAAGGAGAGGAGCCTCCGGTGGCTGGGTACGTTGTGTGTTTGCCTACCAATCGTCTAGACTAGGTTGAGTTACAGCCGGGGGCGGACATTTAAGTGAGTGCCTTATTTAATCCTTACGTAATTATATTTTCGTATATTCGTACCATGCAGATGTTCCCGCGGTGATATATGCAGATTCATTCCCCTACATGCAATGCCACTGCCACCTATCCAGTTTCCGCAAAACCTTTTTACCCGACCAACTAAATATATTTTTACTCTTCGTCACTCATCTGCGGTAAGTCTGATAGCTGTCGCATCCACCTTTGTTTGACTGTATCCTTTCGAATGTGTAACACTTCCATCCAATCCTAAATTTTGTGAAATCTCTGTTTTTAAGAAATTTTTATGTTCACCATCACATTCGTCTCTCTTTAGCCATTTACTGGTACAAGTGGTGAAGAAGCCCACATTTTCTTTCTCCTCAGTGAACTAGGGCGTCATGCGCAACTCCCTGTCGCTATCCCTGACTGTCATGGAGGAAATTCCGGTATACTTGATCTTTTTCTGACAACTAATCTTTCTGCTACCTGCGAACATTAGCATAATCTTACTGTCCTCTCCCGCGGCAACTCTGATACCTTTGGATCCTCTAAACGCCTTTGATCCAGTGACGTATAGTATATTGTATTTTATTCATCCCAGGCCATCCCCAGACAATTTATTCATCTTCAAGATTTTTTTTTTTTCGAACTGATAGGGTTTGATACAGTCTTCATAAAACGCTTCACTGCTAGAGGTACTTCCTAAATTGACAATAATCTTTTGCTGGTATAAAGAGTAAAGGGAGATAAATGCCATCGTAATGAAGTGGTTAAGAGGTGCCGTGGCTTGGGAGACCTTCAGGCAGCAGACTATTTATTTGACTTTGTTCATAATGATTACCGCTTCCTTGGCCGAGAACCCTATGAGTGTCCTTTTCTTTTTCGTACCTGGTGATCATAATGCTTGGAAGCCTTGATTAAAACACACCTATCCACGGGTCAGGTATACGGGATCTGCTTGGAATCTTCACAAACTCCCTCTCGCTCTCTTCAGCCTCTTTCTTTTGCAACTGTTTCGTTTATCCTTCCTCTCTTTTGTTGCTGTTGCACTGGTCACTCCGCTTCTGAGGTCTACTTGTATTACGTGTAGGTACACACACACACACACACACACACACATCCCCTTTGCAGTCGACCCTAATGCAAGCGTTAACTGGTACATTCAATCTTTATGTACGAGTATACAACTGGCCAACTCTGGAACCGTCTTCCTTAGCCAGAGTATCTCACTATCTACTTTTCATTCCTTCCTTTTTGTCTTTAAAAGGAAATCAATATGCCACTCAAAATTATACCCTTGAGTGAAGTACATGGCGAAGGCGGGTCTCCTCTCCAGTGTTATTCAATGTTCTTAAAGATTAGGTGACCTTCAGGGTTTATGAAATACAGCTTGAATGTTTATAGCTGAGTTTTGTTTATAGGTGAATTTTTAGCGGTTGTCGGGTGTCCGCAAATCATATCCTCTGCAAGATACTGAGAGATAATGATGTAGAAGTATTTAAAGAGTGGAAGAAAGAACTCATGACGAAGGGTAATGCCAGAGAGAGAGAGAGAGAGAGAGAGAGAGAGCAAGGGCGGAATCCTCTTACACGATTATCAGCTAATGATCGTCCTCCTTCAGAACACCACCACTCTTCCTACAATACCCTGGGTGAGTGATAGAAAAAAAAACACGCACACACACACACACACGCATCACACTACAACCATCACATTCACCACAACCACCACACTTACCACAACCACCACATTCACCACAACCACCACATCGGAAGCAAGATCTCCAGTACTCACCTGCGACGTATTACATGATCGAAAAAAAATCAGTCACCTCCTGGGTACTGTCCTTCTCCAGTTAAGCCTGTCACTCCGATTGGGACGTTCTGACCACTAGACCACCAGTCAGTGTGGGATATTTAATAAGCCACCACCATACCACAGTTAGCCCAATTCTCCCCTTTTGCCCACGAGAATTTGGTGTGACTCTCCTACCGGTAACGTGGTTTGGAGATAGGGTGCTGTCTCTGCATAATTTCTACTTTGTCCATATTGGCGGCGATTTCAGCTTTTTTGTGAGCTTATTTCCCGCAGCCTCGTGACAGAATAAGGCAATACGACAGCTCTACATCCTTGTCATAGAGCTTTTTCCTTGAGTGACACCATATTCAAGTGTCGCGGTACTCTGTTGTTACACATCACCGTGCAAGGTGGAGAGGTGGCAATGTTAGGCCAAGCTAAAGTGGACTGATTATAGTCTTGTTTTGGATACTCCCCCTTTGTGGAGAATCAGATCCTGCAGTGAATCAGTGATTTTTTTTTTTTTATGCAGCAGTTTTCATGGATTTCTTTCTTTAAACGAGTCCTATAGGATCTTTCTTATGAGAGAGAGAGAGAGAGAGAGAGAGAGAGAGAGAGATTTTTGCTTTGCTCATGTTCCTCATTTATTTCCGTTTCTGTTTACCTCTTTCTCGTTTACACCTCTTCTTCAGTAAGTTACGTTATATCATCACATTATTATTATTATTATTATTATTATTATTATTATTATTATTATTATTATTTACCTCCACTTCCTCCTAGTCATCAATATCATTGATGATGATCACAGCATCATCATCATGAGTGTCACAGTCAGAGCTGTGGAGTCGGTACCCAAAACACCCGACTCCGGCTCCGACTCCTTAGACTTTCTCTATAATAAATTTACCGTGATGACTTACACAAGTGTCATTCCATCACAACCACGTGTCGTCAGGCTACTTTTAAAACCCATATCCTTTAGGTTTTACTTTAATGGTTGCGGCTACATTATGGCAGGATGATAGTTTCTTAAATCTGCTGATCGTGGTGTCTGTTTACATTCTGTTCTTGCCCTTCTGTCGACAGATGGCAGCACCTGTGTTTATATCCAACATAAACGGAGAACAACAAACAGCTCCTAAATAAAATGTGGTAAATAAGAGAAAAGAAAAAAAAGAACTGCAGCAGCAACAAGAAATAAACCCGAAGGAGCTGTAGTTCGAAAAGCAATAGCTCCACAGTACATCTACATCATGTTTAAAAATATCTTTACTTCTAGTCGGAGTCGGAGTCAGATTCGGGACTTTTTTACCGATTCCGACTCCTACTTCAGCATCACCATAATTGCTTCCGACGCCGACTCCGATTCCGACTCCACAGCCCAGGTCACAATCACCATCATCATCGTTATTATCACTATCGTCATCAGCATCAGATTCATCATCATCATCGTCATCATCTTCCTCCCTTTTCTCCTCCGTCTGCCAATCTTCCTCCTGCTCCTCCTCTCAATACCACCTCCCTTTTCTCCTTTTAATTAGCTGCCCCCACATCCTCCTCCATCTTCCCTACTACCTCCTCCCCTCCCCTACTACCCCCTCTCCCTCCCCTACTACCCCCTCTCCCTCCCCTACTACCCCCTCTCCCTCCCCTACTACCCCCTCCCCCTCCTTCTTCCCTACTCCCCTCTCCCCCTTCACTCTTCTCCCCCTCCTCTCCTCTCCCCTGCTGATTATGCGTGTTTCTGCTAATCGCCTACTCCCTAATGAGGTGTTAGTGCGGCTGTGTTCATGAGTTGATTAAATACACCTGGGAAAAGTAGTAGGTGTGTGTGTGTGTGTGTGTGTGTGTGTGTGTGTGTGTGTGTGTGTGTGTGTGTGTGTGTGTGTGTGTGTGCATAGGAAATCACGTATTCGTAGGTTGCTGTTGTGAGAACTCGTGTGTGTGTGTGTGTGTGTGTGTGTGTGTGTGTGTGTGTGTGTGTGTGTGTGTGTGTGTGTGTGTGTGTGTGTGTGTGAGCCCAGACCTCTATTCGTATTCATGCAAGGATATACACACACACCCTGTACCCCTTTCCCCCTCCCCTTCCTCTTTCCCCTCCCCCTTAGAGAAGGTTGCAAGGGGAGGGGAGGGGAGGGGAGGGGAGGGGAGAGGGCTTTGAGAATTATTCAGCCAATTACAATCCAGGGAGGTAACGAGGCAGCCAATCACAGAGCGGGGTGGCTGGGGGGAGGAGGGGGAGGGGAGGGGGATAAAGAAGATGAGAGAGGTGGGAATATTGGGAAGAGGAGGAGGAGGAGGAGGAAGGGAAGGAGGGATGCTGTGCAGAGATGAGATGAGAGAGAAAGAGAGAGAGAGAGAGAGAGAGAGAGAGAATGGAGGAGGAAGGCATGGAGAGGAGACGAAGAGATGGGAGATTGGGAACACTGAGGGTGAGAAAGGTCATGAAGGGGAGGAGGATGAGCAGAGGGAGAAAGAAGAGGGAAGCTTTAGAGAAGAGAGAATGAGGTGTTGAGAGGGGAGGAAGGAAAGAAAGGATTAAATGATGGGAAATGAGTGAGGGGGAGAGGAGGAGGCTTGGAGAGAGAGGAAGGGGGAAAAAGAGGAGAGGATATATGCGGATGGAAGGTGAGGGAGGAAGAGAAGGAGGATGGGATAGTGTGTGGGTGGGAGGAGAGGAAAGAAGGAAAAGGAAGGAAAGGAGAGAGCTTGAGAGGAGAAGAGGCAAGGGAAGAAGAGAAGAGTGGGAGAGAACAGGAACTGAAGGGAAGAGGAGATGAGGTGTTAGGATGGGAGATGGGGGAGGGGAAGAAGATAGGCGATAAAAGTATATTGTGAGGCTGGGGGGTGAGGGAGAAGAGGAGGGGGAGGTAAAAAAAAAGAGGGGGGGAAGAAGGAATAGTGAGAGGGTGGGAGGTGTGGAAAAGGAAGAGGGGGAGGAAGAAAAAGGAGGAAATGCGGGAGGAGGAGAGAAGTTGTAAGGTGACGAAGAGATAAACTAACTTACGTATGGCTAGGAGATAAGAAGTGAAATGGCGGCATAAGGGAGATATAAGAGAGAGGAGGAAAAAGACATGCAATGATGACGTGTGAAGGTGGGACATGTGAGGAGAGTTGAAGTGAGAGAGGAGAGTGGAGAGTGGAGGTGTCATGGGAAGGGGATGGATAAGGAAGAGGGAGGGGAAGGGAAAGTAGTGTGAGGGTAGAAGAGAGGGGGTGTGAGGATAAGGGAGGTGAGGTAAGAGTGAGGGGAGGCTCCGAAAGGGACGGGAATGGAAGAGGACGTAGTGATAGTGAGAGACAACAGAGGATGAAAGGAATGGGAAGGGAGGTATGGTGAGAGTGGGAGGAAAGGAGGATGGGGGGGTGAGGCAAGGTAGTTTTGAAGGTGGGAGGTGGGAGGGATGGTAGGGGGAGATAGGGGAGAGGTGGTATGAGGAGAATCGGAGGAGGGAAAGGGAGGAATTGGAGACTGAAATGAGGAGAGGGTGGATGTGGAATAATTGAGTGGTGTTGGGTGATATGCACGTGAAAGTAAAAGTAGTAAGATTAAACGTGGGTGCGTGGATAAGTGAGTGGGTGTGAGTGTGGGTGGTTGGGTGGGTGGATGGGTGGGTATGTGAGTGTGGGTGGCAGGATGGGTGTGCTTCAGGAGGGCATAAACGTGTAAGAGAGCGAGTGGGAGAATGAGAGCGAGTGTGAAGGGGATTGGATGCGCTTGGAGGAGAGACGAGATTGAAAAAGAACGAGAGGATGTGAGAAAGTGCAGAAATTTGATAGGATATGAGAGAGAGAGAGAGAGAGAGAGAGAGAGAGAGAGAGAGAGAGAGAGAGAGGAACTAAAAAAAACATGAAATGAGAAAAAGTCATGAAGTACAAGGACGAGTGGGTGTGTTCCGGGGTCAGGGCTGTGAATATGACAAGGGTACATGGCCCACTCTCACACAGAACCATCACGGCATTTTATAATCACGGACCATCTGATGTTTCTAAAATTACTGGCAAATCTGAGAGGGGACATGACAGAGACCCGGGAAGAAGGATTATTACTGTTTTCAAAAACTGCTCTCATTTTGTATCATCACGGGTTTCAGTAGTAATTATGACTGGTTTATCACACCTGTCTATAATCACAGGTGCTTCTGATGTCTTGTGAGATGGGATGTAGCAGTGACTGTAAAATATATATACATTTCCTGCTGCCGTCCTACAGTTATGTTTACTAATCGCTTCGTGCAAGGAAAGGCTTGAAAGGAGTCCCCATTAAACCATTACACCCCTCATTGCCATGGTAATTTTTTTAATGTATATTTTTTCTTTGCTACCACCATAATACTTAAGATTTTTTCTTTTTTTAAAGCAAGAATGAGTCATTTTTAAGGGAGGTGTTTGCTTTCCCACCTTGCGTTCCCCCCCTGGCCGGATTAAAAATAAAATATTAATAATAATCTTACAGTGAATTCCCTTTCGTTTCTGAAGGTAGGCGAATCAGCGTAGGAAGATTCTGCATTTGCCTTTTTTGTCCGTGTTGCGAAAAGAAATTTGAGCTGCCACACGCGGTTTTCTTTTCCAACATTATTCTTTCTAACCTGTGTGTGTGTGTGTGTGTGTGTGTGTGTGTGTGTGTGTGTGTGTGTGTGAGAGAGAGAGAGAGAGAGAGAGAGAACTTGGTACCATTGAAAAAAAAGAAAGAAAGAAAAGAGATCTCCTGTTGGTAGTTAATGAAGGCTGTATCTGACTCCCCCCTTTCCCCCCCCTCATTCGAAAAATCTAAGTACAAGGAAATCATCAGGTGTTAAGTAGATGAACGTGAGAAATATTTGCCTGGCTGACAGAAAATACCTTAACTCTTTCACTGTGGCGGTCGCATTTCGGTAATACATTTTGACTAATACCAGACGATTTTTGGGGGGTAAATTTTTCGCCGTTTGAGGGTTAAAAAATGTCTTGATTAATTTTTTCGCTGCCAAATTCTCACTTAGGTATTATTTTTAGAAGAAGCTCTAGATGATTTTTCTAAGGTTAGGGAAAATATCGCAGTCAAAGGGTTAATATCCCCCAACCCCCCTACACACACACACACACACACACACACGCTTACAACCCTGGAGTGGGATTCTGGAACATATTAACGACCAGTTCTCTTTCGCAACTCTGATTTGGTTTGGAAGGAAGAACTGGAGATGTTGGAAGATTGTCAGTTTTCCATTCCTTATCCATCCCACGAAAACGTTTAGTGACGAGAGGAGAAGAGCTGAAGGTTTTTAATTTTTTCTGCAGTAAGGCCCAGGAAAAGAGTGAAGAATCCTCCCTTGTCTCCATTTCTCCTTGGCAAAACATATCTGAGCTGTACCCGTTTTACTGTAACCTGGCCTAAAGTTGCCATCTCTCCATCTTGAATGCTGAGCTGAAACAAGAGATAAATGCTAGAGTCTGATGCTAGTCATGAAGAAGTGCCGTGGAGAGAATGTAGAGCCACAGAATTGTCATGTTCTGCCACCAAGCAACGCGAAATAAGCTGCAAAAGGAAAGAAATCTCGACCAAGTTAAGGTAAAAGTGGTGTAGCAGTTGCATCTCCAGATTCATCTGAATGCTAATGATGCCCTTTTCCTGCAGTCTACCATCCGCCTTTCGGGGGATAGGGAGGGAGGTGTGGGACGTTTGTATATCTGGGCAGCTCCACCGCCCAGTTAAGTCGGTGCCACCACAGTCATGAAGGCGCTCCTCTCCAGCACCCAGATCAAAGTTACGGCAAGAAATACGATTATAAGTGTCATTTGAGAGTCTCACCCCAGGTCCCTATTTCCATTCTAAGTGCGAGCAGGCCAAAGGTAAAAGACCCTTGAACATGCGTCATCGGGCTGAAGAAGTTAATGAAGCTGTCTGAGAACCTGGCGAAGAAATTTTTAAGTGCATGTCGCTCCGATGGGTCGTTCGCTAAGTTCACGGAAAATTTGTTTGTTATTTTGAGGGCGTTTATTGGATATGTTTGGCCTTTTACCTGACGATGATGTGGAGTTAATTAATGTACTGATAAAAGTGCTTTGATACCGATAGGAAAGCGATGGGATGTCACGAACAGGTTGATAAAAGCATGCTCTTGAAAATATTGAAAAGGATATTTACGACTAAAATGAGAGAGAGAGAGAGAGAGAGAGAGAGAGAGAGAGAGAGAGAGAGAGAGAGAGAGAGAGAGAGAGTTTCTTATTGTGTATTAATTGTAAATGTGTAAACGTTTGGAAGGTCAGGCTTAATTGATAGACGATGCCCAATGAGCTTGTGTATTAATTAAACAAGTTATAACTCTCAGCTCCTATGGCTCACTCTTAAGTTGAATATAATTAATTGGCGTTCGCTGAAATATAATCCTATACTCTGTACCCGTTAACTTGGCCTAAAATTGCCATCTATCCAACTTTGATGCTGAGCTGTAACAGTATATTAACACGAACCTGAATATTTTGCTAATCATGAAAAAGTGCTGTGGAAAAGACGTAGAGCCATAGCACTCATTTTCTCCCACTGAAGTAGGTGAAATCACTTGCAAAAAGAGAAAAATTTGAATCAAGTTAAAGTGAACGAACTGTTGTATAGTTGCTCCGATCATGAAGGCGTAACGATAACAGTACTGATACACCTGTTTCCTAAGACACTTCCACCTGAATAATATACTCGCATATACTGTTTATACATGTTGGGTCAAATCTCAACACTGGTTCCTTCTAAGAGTCTCCTTGTCATCTAGGTCAGTCTCTCTCTCTCTCTCTCTCTCTCTCTCTCTCTCTCTCTCTCTCTCTCTCTCTCTCTCTCTTCCAACTTTTCGACATTGTTACCTCTTTAAACGTTTTTAATCGCACATTTTTCCCTCGGGAAACTCACATGTATACTATATTAAAAAAAAAAAAAAGCTATTAACCCTCTTTTAGTCTCTTAATTTTTTCTTCGGCCTCATTATTCATTTTTGTGTAAGTATATTGTCATCCAGTGGAGTAGTTAGGGTTTTAACGCGATGATGATGTTGTTGATGATGATGGTGGTGGTGGTGGTGAAGGTGGTGGTGATATTGAGAAAGAGTAGGAGCCTAAGCAGGAGGAGAATAAAGATGAGGATGAGGATGATTGATGAGGATGCGGATGGGGGATGATTGATTATTGATGATGATAGGGAGGATGACTGATGATGATGAGGTGAGGATGATTAATGAGGATGAGGATGAATGATGATGACGATGATGCTAATGGTGATGTCAAGGAATGGTAAGATGTGACAATAACATCTTTACCATATTGTCTAGTGTAATGTACAGAGTGCTTAAGAAATAATTACCTCCAACATAGGAACAACGTAGGTAATGGAGCAAAAGTATCAGGACATCAGATTATCATGAAAAAATTAATGTACGTGTATATTCATAGCATCAGAGTGTCAAGC
Source organism: Coenobita brevimanus (assembly GCF_032717465.1). Classification (NCBI taxonomy): domain Eukaryota; kingdom Metazoa; phylum Arthropoda; class Malacostraca; order Decapoda; family Coenobitidae; genus Coenobita; species Coenobita brevimanus. The sequence goes on along the minus strand of NC_137003.1, from coordinate 42,852,480 downwards.
TACCATCATTTTTCTTCTGTTCCCCAAATGTAGTCTAGTTACTCTTTCATCCAACTGCAAAGAAGGGTAAGATAGTAAAAGATTTTCCATTTAAGGGTTAACATTTTGGTAAAGACTGAAATGTACAAAAATATTATACTGGAAGCTGGAATTCCCAAACTGATGAACATAATTTGATGTTGATTTAATCCACGTCAATTATGTTAATTACCTACCGTAGCTGGAAGTAATAGGCCTTGTCCTCTCTTAATAAGACGTTGAAAACATGTCTTTTAACACGACTTTTAGGCTAATGAGCTGGAACGAGGGGTCATTAGTCTTTCCGGAGCTAATTATGCCTTTTATTTGGTATGAATTTTTTTTGGTATTAATTACGTCCTTTATTATATAGATTTTTAATAGTACTTTCTCTATACTGGAGTTAAATTTTCTCTTTTGTTTTTTTGGGATTAAGGTTTCTTTCCCCCCCCCCCACCTTTTTTTATTGTTAGAAATTTCCTGTCTTCTTTTGCACTTCTTTAAATTGCTTAGATAACATTATTGTATTCATCTTGTTCTATAATATTGTCAAGTTTATGGCATTATATCGTACAGAATTCGTGATTGATATGTTACTCGTGTGTGTGTGTGTGTGTGTGTGTGTGTGTGTGTGTGTGTGTGTGTGTGTGTGTGTGTGTGTGTGTGTGTGTGTGAGTGTGCGCGCGCGCGTTTGTATCAGGTATCCGTTTCTTACCAGTTCTCTCTCTCTCTCTCTCTCTCTCTCTCTCTCTCTCTCTCTCTCTCTCTCTCTCTTTCTCCTTTGTCCACCTCCTTATCCCTCTCCCTCTCTCCTCCTGTGTCTCCAACCCAGATTCATGTATTCACGGTCTCTCTCTCGAACCCGGCACCTCTCGTCTCATGATTATATTACTGTGATTAGGTCCTCCACCCTGCCTTACCCTTGCCTCCCTCCCTGCCTAACCCTGCCTGACCCTGCCTGTCCCTTCCATTGAATTTACTTGAAATCAGAAAAAAAATAAAGGTATCTCAAGTCTCACGGACACTGTGTGAATCAGCCCCGTGAGAATAGTTCCGACCCCGTGAGAACAGTTCCGGCCCCGTGAGAATAGTTTTGGTCATGCTGAAGCGAATTGTGTTTTCTTTTATTATAACCAAATTTAGTGGTAGAGTTAAAGGACCACACATAACGAACCTGTCTGTGTTTGAGGAGAGTAGGTGAAACGTCAGGGCTGATGATGTGCTGTGAACTTTATCCATGTTATATTAGCCTGAAAAAGAGTACGTTTGCTGTCAGATATTCTTTCTTACCTTTCCATCCTGCTTGTCTCCCCGCCTGACTCATATTTCCCTCCATTCCTCCCTCCCCTATCTTCCCTCTTTTCTCCCTCCGGTTCTCAGTACGTACCTTCCTGTCTCAGTTTTTTCCTCATCACCTTTCCCAATCATCCTTCTTTCCTCCCCTACCCTGCCTCTTTCTCACTTCCCTCAGTACTACCTTCTTGCCCATCTCCTTGGAGCTGCTACCTGTTTGTGTCTGCTGTCGCCCTTCCTGACATCCCTACCTATTCTTTTTCCTACCTATTCCCTCTCCTGCCTACCTTCATTCCCACCTGCCACCGTTTACCCCGTGACTTTTGTCCTACTTCCTTCCTGTCTCTTCTCCTGGTTCTTTCTTCCCTCCAGCATTGATTGTCCTACCTACCTCGCTCCCTGATCATCTGTCATCCTGCCTCCATACTTACCTCCCTCCAATTTACCTAGTATCTCTACCTCCCTTCTCCCCGTCCTCCCTGTCTGTTACGCTGCCTGCCTTATTGCCTCTCCTTCTTCCTGCCTCGTGCCTTGCCTTGGTCACTTTTTTTTTTATCTTGACACCACTCCTGGCTACCTAATATCCTTACCTCCCTTCTTTCCTGCCTCCGGGCCTGCTTCCCTGCCTACCCTTACCTTCGTCTCTGCCTACCCTTGCATTCCCTCACTGTCTACCCTCTTTCCCATCTCGCTCTCTCTCATCGCCTTACTACTTGATTCTCTCCTGCCTACCTAATTTCCTTAACCCTCTTCTTTCCTACCTCCCTGCCTGCCTCCCTGCCTATCTCCCTGCATCCCTGCCTGAGTAAGCACGGGACATGATTAATGGTGGTGGTGCATGCTGGGGAGGGGGAGGGGAAGGGGGGAGAGGAAGGGGATTGGGAGGGGAAGGGAGGAGAGAAAGGAGATTGGGAGAGGATGGGGGGTGTGGGTGATGAGAGGTGAAGATGAGAAGGTGAGAGGTGAGACAGAAGAGACAGGTGGTAGGAAAGGATGGAAGGGGTGAGGGGATGGGAGAGATGAAGGGAGGACAGTGGAGGAAAGGTGAAGTGGAAAGAGAGAGAGAGGGGGGGAAGGGGGGGAAGAAAGAGGTAAGGGTGAATGGAGAGGAGATAAAAGAGAAGGATGAAGGAGGAGAGTGAAACGGAGGATGGAGAAGTGTGGAGGAGGAGGAAAAGATAGGTGAGGAAGAGATGCGGAAGGGTGAAGGAGGGGTAAAGGGTGAAGGGAAGGGAGAGGTGGGGTGGTGAGAGGCAAGGAATAGTGGGGAAGAGCAGATGGAATGGAGAGAGGAGGGAGAGGAGGAAGAAGGGAGAATGTGGGCGTGAAGCAAGAAGGGATAGTCGGAAAGAAAGGAAAGGGAGTGCGGGTGAGAGAGGGAGAAGGAAGAGCAGGGGAGAAAAGGAGAAGGAAGGGAGAGTGGAGGAGGGGAGAAGAAAAGAAGAGTGGGGAGAGGAGAGGGAAGGTGAAGGGAGAGGGCTAAGGTCATGCGAGAAATGAAAGATACAGGAGATGAAGTAGGAGATGAAGAAGACTGGGATGGAGAGAGAATCTTCGGGTGAGAGAGGGTGAAGGGGCATTGGCTGGGGGGAGGGGGTAAGAGATGGATCAGATGGAAAGTAAATGATTATGGAATGGAGGGAGTGAACGATGAGGGGAGGGGGAATGGGGTGAAGAGGGACTGGAGGGAAGGGAAATAGGAAATGAGAGAGGAAGTAAATGGTGAACGAGAAGTGTGAGACATGAGAGATAGGAGTCACAGGGGTTAAAGTGGAGATGCTGTGATGATGAGAATTAAAACCGAAAAGACAAGGACGGTGGAAGATGCACAGGTCGAGTTGGAAAGGAGGAGAGGGAAGGGGTACACAGGAAATACAGATAGCAGACTTGTTGGCCTATAAAGAGGTTGTTTGTTTTTATAAGAAGTAATTACGCTAGGGATCTTACCAATATGTATGAAGGGAGGAGAGGAAAAGACAAATTCTCTCCTCCATCCTCCATTACCAGATATTCAGTAACTTGCAGGAAGGAGGTAGAAATAATGAAATCTGTTCAACTTTTAATCCAGGATATGTGTTATTTGTCTTAGGTATTTTGTTGATCTTGATTTTTATTAAGTGCAAGGACTGTCTCTCTCTCACTGATCATAACATCACTGACTTTTATCATATTTTATAAGCACGAGAGAAACAAAAGAATCATATTTTTTTCTGCTATGAATGCGGATACAAAGATTATGTTAAGGATTTTTGCCTCATCTTTTCAGTCATTATTAGGTTGTCCATTGTTAAAAAATAGAGTGTATTGTTGGTGATAGCACCCTTTTGTTTTTGATGTAGGCGGAGAGAGACAGAAAGGGTGAGGGAGAGCGGAGGAGGAAGGGAGAGTTGAGAGAGGAAGATTAACAGAGAGGGATTGGAGAGGTGACGAGGGGATGGAGGGGGGAGAAGCTAGAAGAGAGGTGAGAAGGAAAGGAAGTGGGGAGGCGAGAGATAAGAAAAAAGGAAGAGAGAGAGAAAAAGGTACGTGGGAGAGAAAGGTAAGAGGAGGAGGAGGAAGGGGATGGAGGGAGAGTTAATAAAGCGAGGGGTGAGAGAGGAAAAGAATTTGAGGGAAAAGTGGACACAATAGAGACGAATCCCTCCTGCTTCTTCCTCTCCCTCTTCTTTTTTTTCTTTTTTTTTCCCTCCCTCTCCCTCTCTCATACAACTTTTCTCTCTCCAGCCTAATCCTTTCTCTTTTCTCTCCACCTCTTACTCCCTCCTCTCTCCTTTATCATAATCTTCCTTCTCCACCTTCCTCGTCTCGTCAGTCGATACTTTTTATCTCCCATTTTCTTTTTTTCTTTTAAATAAAACAGAACGGAGGAGGAAAAAACAAATGAATACAAAAAAATCCATACACCAGATTACTGGTGTCCTCTGTTTATTAAATATCTGTAACAGTTAGACTTGAACAGCTGTGGGTTGAAATTTGGAGGGAATCAACTCTGGGGAAGCGAATTCCAGAGAGATGCAGTTCGGGGAATGAAAGAATTCTGATAGGCAGAAGTTCTGCAATATGGCTGAGTGACATTCCAGTCATGAGCGCTACCAGATGCCCGTGTAGCACGAGGGAAGGTATGGAGAGGTGGCATCATGGACGCAACTTCGTCTGAGCATTTGCCAAAAAAATATCTGTAAAATAATGCAAGGGAGGCAACATTCATTCTTACTTGTAGGGGAGGTAGTTTATATGTAATGGCAGGGTTGTTAATAATTCTAACAGCTTTGTTCTGAATTTTGTCTAGTTGCTTTAATGCAACCTCTTCCACATCCATTCCACAAGGGTGAGCAATATTCAAGCTGAGAGCTCACATGACTCTTATAAATTATAGCTAACTGCTCGTCAGTGAAGAAGGTACGGACTCTGTACAGTAATCCAAGTTTTTTTGAGGCGGTTTTAGCAAGTGATCTAACATGAGAGGTCCAGCTGAGGGCATTGTTAAGTGAGTTACCGAGAATTTCAATACTTTTGGGGATGGGAATATTAGTAGCACTGAAGATAATGTACGAATCTGGCAATATCTGTCTATTAGTAAATTGTATATACTTAGTTTTACTAGCATAAAATGAGACAAGGTTGCTTTGTCCCCATTCGTCGATCGTAGATAGGTCTTGATTTATGAAGATTGCTGTACTGAGTTGAGAGGTAGAGATATTAGACTTTGTAAATGGGTGTCTGAGTGTGAATGAACTATGTACGAGTAGTGTTGAGTCATCTGCATATGAGTGGATGGGATTGTGGGTGACAGATAAGAGATCATTAATATGAACCAGGAATAGGGTTGGCGCCAGAACTGATCCCTGCGGCACGCCGGCATTGGGTGAAAATTGGAATATACATCATCTACTTTTGCTCTTATTTTCCTGTCAATAAGGAATGAAGAAATCAAAGGAACAAAAGACGTTAGTCCATAACAAGGGAGTTTGGACAGCAGGGAACGGTGCCATACTCTGTCGAAAGCTTTAGAAATATCAAGGGCTACTGCATGAGTTTCTCCATGTAGATCAATTGATTGATGGGTGGTATGAGTTAGAAGATTGAGTATGTCAATGGTGGATCTTTCGTGGCAAAAACCATATTGTCTATCACTAATTAAGTTGTTGGATTCAAGATGTTTAACAACGTGCTTATTAATTAGAGTTTCAAATACCTTACCAAGAGATGTGACAGCTATTGTTGGTCTGTAATCAGAGGGGTCAGAGGAACTTCCTTTCTTCGGAATTGGGTGGATATTGGCTTCTTTTTCCTCTTTCCTCTTTTATGCCTCCTTTCTTTCTGTATTCTTCTTCATTTATTGATTCATTTCTGTTTTCTTTCCTCTTGTAACTCGCTCCTCTCTTTTCCTACGTTTTCCTGTCTCTCTCTCTCTCTCTCTCCATTCCTTCCTTCCTCCCCCTCCAACCTTCTGTATTTTTCAAGTCCCTTCTCACACCTTCCTAGTCAGTCTAATTTCAGAATCTTAATGTTTTGTTTTGCCTCTTTCTCCACCTCCATCTTAGATTTTAGTTAGAACAGCACTTTGGTCAGATATACCCGTGAAACTAAGTCCTTGACGGGATTTAAGAGGATCAGGAATGTCTGAGATAAATGCGTCCAGTGTTGATCTTGATATATGAGTGTGGGGAAGTGTGTAATTACTGTCTCTGAAAATCTCTCTCTCTCTCTCTCTCTCTCTCTCTCTCTCTCTCTCTCTCTCTCTCTCTCTCTCTCTCTCTCTCTCCATCCATTACCTCCTCCCTTTCCCTCTTCCTATCCTCTTTCACTAATCCCCCTTCCTCCTCTCCCACCCTTCCTTTGCCATTCGTTCCTTCCGTTTTCCTTTTCCGCTAATCTCTCTTGCTTTCTCCCTCCCTCCCTCCTTCCCACCCTCCCTCCTTCCAAGCAAAGAGTTATCTGCGGCTCTTCCCTCCTCTTCCTTCTCCCCTTCGTCCTCCTCCTCCTCCTCCTCCTCCTCCTCTTCCCTCTATACACCTTTCTTCCATGCCTTTCTTTCATTCCTCTTTCTTCCGCCCCCTCTTATTTCTCTTCGCTACTTTCTCTTCTCCCTTACTTTTCTGTCCCCACCTTCCTCCTCTTCTTTCCTTTGCTCAGATCCTCTCCCTGTTCATCTGCCTTTCTTCCTCGTCTCTCTCTTCCTCTCTCTTTCCCTTCCTCCGTTCTCGTGTCACTCTCCCTCCATTCCTACCTCCAGCACACCAGATTTCTCTCTTGCTCTCACTTATCCCTCTCTTTATGTTTCGCCTTCACTAGTTCCCTTTCCTCCCATTTCGTCCCTCGTTTTGTCTCCGTCCTATTTCCTCTTTCCTCCATTCCTTCTCATCCTTTTCTTCCTCCCTTACCCATCCCTCTCCTTTCCTTCCTCGCCTCCCTTGCACACACTACCTCTTTCTCTCTCCCTGTCTCCCTCATTTTCTCATTCTCTCCCTTCCCACACTCCCCTTTCCTCCTCCTCTCCTTTTCATTTTCCTTCCCCTCTCCCTCTCTTTTTCCTTTCCTTCTCCCTCTCCCTTTATGTTTCCCTCCTCCTTGATCTTTCCCTCCCTCTTGCACATTTTCTCCCTCCCTCTTTACCTCTTCCCTCCGCTAATCTCTCTTCCTCCCTCTCCTGGCCATCAAAGAATTCTCTCCACCTCACTCATCCCTCTCTCTCCTTCACCTTTCACCTACACAAGCAAGTCCTCCAACCCCCCCCCCCTCTCTCTCTTTCTACCTCTACCTTTACCTCCGACTCCACCTACCACTCCATCACTCCACCCACCACCTCCTGGTTCAAGTCCCACTCCACCTTCCTTTACACACCCCACTCCACCTCCCTCTCGGCTAAGCTCCAATGTCCACTCGACTGTAAATAGTCACTTAGGTCTCTCTCTCTCTCTCTCTCTCTCTCTCTCTCTCTCTCTCTCACACACACACACACACACACACACACACACACACACACACACACACACACACACATTATCTGGTCCCCTCCCACACACACACTAACATTATCTGGTCCCCTCTCACACACACACACACACACACACACACACACACACACACACACACACACACACACACACACACACACACACACACACACACACACACACACACACACACACACACACACACACACACACACACATTAATCACACACTCACACGGTCATTAGTGGGCTACAACACCTCGCTCTGGATTATCACACCCACTCCCCACTCCCCCTCCCTCACACCCACTCATTCCCCTCTCCACCCAGTCACTCTCCTCTCCCCCACCTACTCACTTCCCTCTCCCTCCTACCCACTAGTTATGCCCCTTCCACCCACCCCTCTACCCCCTCTTTTCCCCCCCTCTCATCCCCTCTCCCCCACTCCCCCCTCTCATCCCCTCCCCCCCACTCCCCCCTCTCAACACAAGCGTATCACTGCTCGTTATCTGCCTCTCCTTAACACACGTACACCGACGCACAAACATATTCACACACATATATACTCACACACTTACAGACTCGTACCTCACTTCACACACACACACACACACACACACACACACACACACACACACACACACACACACACACACACACACACACACACACACACACACACACACACACACACACACACACATCCTACATACGTGTCATCATCACTGAACATTCAAAACCCCAACTATTGATCAAGTGCTTATCAGCAATTTCACGCATTTGTGCAAACTTAGTACACACATTGTTAGGTTTGTAGTGTGAGGTCTGCTTCGGTTCATATATGCGTGTGTGTGTGTGCCTGTATGTTCTTTATATTTTACTTTATATTCATCTTTGCTTAGCACTGTAATTTTGTATGTGTGAAATACGTTTGACTGTATGCGTGTACTATCTCTAAGAATCCTAGGCACAAACGTATGGCTACACGGGAAAGGAGTTTAGAATATGGAATGCAACCCTAAACTCAATTAAGAAAACTTATATTTTTTAGCGCAAATACGGGAAATGAAAATACGTGCTGTGAAGGGCAAAGGTTATTGAATTTTAATGCACATCCATCCAGGTGTTATGGTTTACCTGTGGATGTGTGAAGGGAGGGTAGTATTAAGATGGGGCGTGGTGTTTGACGGGGGCTGCATTTATTATTATTATTATTATTATTATTATTATTATTATAATGATGGTGGTCGTGGTGTTGGTACATGATGATGATGATGGCGATGATGATGATGATGGCGATGATGATGATGATGGCGATGATGATGATGATGATGATGATGGTGGTGGTGGTGGTGGTGGTGGTGGTGGTGGTGGTGGTGGTGGATCACGAATGCGACTGGGAGAGAGAGGTAGGAATGAAAACGCTTTACGTCTTCGCTATGAGAGGTGTTCTAGTCGACACAGAATCGTCTGATCATAGCAAAGATTAAAGATAAGTGTTAATGGGTATAAAATTGTGTCTCCGCAGCTGCATTAAATCTCCTGGCGGTGTGTGTGTGTGTGTGTGTGTGTGTGTGTGTGTGTGTGTGTGTGAAAGGCAAACAAATAGAGAGAAACTAAAACCCATACAGCCCCCACGTTAGCCAGATGGAAGTGCCTCGGTGGGTATTGTGTTCAGCTGACCGGGATTACACACACACACACACACACACACACACACACACACACACACACTCTCTCTCTCTCTCTCTCTCTCTCTCTCTCTCTCTCTCTCTCTCTCTCTCTCTCTCTCTCTCTCTCTCTATGGAAATGTGGGGGTGATTAATAGAGTGTATGGGGAGCACTGATTACTGGCCCTGACCTCACAGATTAAAGTGTGTGTGTGTGTGTGTGTGTGTGAGAGAGAGAGAGAGAGAGAGAGAGAGAGAGAGAGAGAAAGAGGAATAAGAGAAACCAAAAAGAGCAAAGAAAGAGACTGAAAAAGTGAAAGGGTTTAGTGAACATGAGGGACAGGAAGAAAAGGTGGGAATAATGCTAGGAGTAAAGGACTGAGGGAGAGAGAGAGAGAGAGAAAGAGAGAGAGGGAGAGAGGGAGGAGAGTCAGTGAGAATGAAAGTGTGGTGAGCAAACACAATATCCAACATGTGTCCATTCCATATAATCCTGCGGTAAATATCACACCAACAACACGTGAACAATAACCAGATCGAGCAAAAAAAATGTATTGGGAACTTGATTTTGAATGAATTTGAGTACCATTTGCATAGGAGGCGTGTCATACGGAAAAAAACAACAACACAGTGGAACATGTGATACTCCTCTGTAATACAGTGTGAAATTGGGACGTGTGAAAGCCAGGGAAAGTACTAAACTTGCGTACACAAACGCTCTCTCTCTCTCTCTCTCTCTCTCTCTCTCTCTCTCTCTCACACACACACACACACACACACACACACACACATTGATAGATAGATAGATAGATAGAGAGAGAGAGGGAGACAGAGACAGAGAAGAAAATCGTCTGTATATAATCAACACCATCCGTGCCTCAGGGGCTGCAGGGGGCTAATGGTCTCCCTTGGGCTGCTGGTGATGATGGTGATGAAATATATTGGGCGAGTTTGCATACCAGAGCACATCAGATTCGAGCACCTCTTCCTTAGCGATTTATTTTGCATGTTGGGCATGATTATTCTCTAGTATGGATTTATATATATAAGTTTTGCATCGATACATATGGCAGAAATTACATACGAAACTGTGATAACTTACTGTTTACTGAAATTATCAGTAGTATGTTTAAATTAAGCTGGCAAAAAACCCCAACCACTTTCAAGTCAGTCGATGGCTTGGTGTAATCAGACTGGAGGTTTTATTTGACTGGTAACCTAGAAGATTCATTTCCACCGTATAGACAAGACTTATCAGATTTCATGCAATCACGTCTTCATATTCAGGTGTGAGTGGCCCAGTTCCACCAGATAAAAACAACCAGACTATAGTAAGGAAGAAGTGCTAGGGGGTCTCCGCAAGCGACGAGAAAATACGCGAAACGAAATCAGTGTAATGCCAAACAGAAAAACCGCCTCCTCTCCTCCTATAAGTGCGCCGTTTTGAATCTGAGCGAATTTGGGTCTGATCTGCATAGTGAGCGGGTCGGAAGTGTTTTGTTGGGAGGCGGGCAAGGTATGGTAACGATATGACGATATGCAAGAGAGCAGAGGCAGCAGCACCAGCTACCAGTACGGGGTTCAGTGCCCTACTCTCCCTAGCTCGCTCTCTCGCTTCCTCTCGTTTCACCCACTTTCCTTGGCCTTACGTTGCTCTACATTTCTTGGGTTTGGGTTCGGTTTGATTTTCTGTTTGCTCGCTTGCTTTTATTTCATCCACTTTGCTTGGCTTTATGTTGCCTCACATTGCTTGATATTGCATTATATTGCGTGGCCTGGCTCCTGTGTTGAATGGAATTGGGTTTGATATATTGGGTTGGATTTTCTTGCTTGTTTGCTTGCTTTCCTTTCACCCACTTGTTTGGCTTTACATTGCTTGGTCTGGCCTCGGCGTTGAATGGAACTGGGTTTGATGAATTAGACTGGCTTGTGTGTGATTTGATTTGGACATTGTTGGGCTGGATAGGGTTGGGATGGTAAACTGAACTGGTTTTTGTGTGTTCTGTTGGTCTGGATTTGGTGAAGGGCTGGGTTTAGATGATCCGGTTTTGGTAGGTTGAACTGTGGTACTCCCTCAGACGATTTTACTCAGCGATTTGATTTAGCTGTAGCAGTGAATGTTTGAAAAATCCTCCCTAAGCTGCAGAAAAGCGGCTGGGAATAGAAAGAATTAACTAACGGCATGAGTCATCTGATTTCAGGGGTTAGTAGGTAGATCCGTCTGGGTTTGGTTTGATTAGACAGAGTTGGGTTGGGTTTGATTAGACAGTTGGGTTGGGTTTGATTAGACAGTTGGGTTGGGTTTGATTAGACAGTTGGGTTGGGTTTGATTAGACAGTTGGGTTGGGTTGGGTTAGACAGTTGGGTTGGGTTGGGTTAGACAGTTGGGTTGGGTTGGGTTAGACAGTTGGGTTGGGTTGGGTTAGACAGTTGGGTTGGGTTGGGTTAGACAGTTGGGTTGGGTTGGGTTAGACAGTTGGGTTGGGTTTGATTAGACAGTTGGGTTGGGTTGGGTTAGACAGTTGGGTTGGGTTGGGTTAGACAGTTGGGTTGGGTTTGATTCGACAGTTGGGTTGGGTTTGATTGGACAGAATTGAGTTGGGTTTGATTAGACAGAGTTGGGTTGGGTTTGATTAGACAGAGTTTGGTTGGGTTTGATCAGACAGAGTTGGGTTGGGTTTGATCAGACAGAGTTGGGTTGGGTTTGATTAGACAGAGTTGAGTTGGGTTTGATTGGACAGTTGGGTTGAGTTTCATTAGACAGAGTTGGGTTGGGTTTGATTGGACAGTTTGGTTGGGTTTGATAAGACAGAGTTTGGTTGGGTTTGATTAGACAGAGTTGGGTTGGGTTTGATTAGACAGAGTTGGGTTGGGTTTGATCAGACAGAGTTGGGTTGGGTTTGATTAGACAGAGTTGGGTTGGGTTTGATCAGACAGAGTTGGGTTGGGTTTGATTAGACAGAGTTGGGTTGGGTTTAATTAGACAGAGTTGGGTTGGGTTGACTTTGGAGATAATATGTGTCAGATCTGGTGTGGTTCAGGATGATGTCATATGCAAAGCCTTGGTATGTTTGGTCTTGATAGTATGCATGGTTCCCCGTATCGGTGCCTTCCTTTCCCAGAAACCCCGGAAACCATTAGTTTGATCACTGGACTGATAATACAACTCGAAAGTGTAGCTTCATGGGAAGAGCAGTACATTAGCCTTGCCTTCTAAAAGACGAGATATTGCCTCAGGGGAGTAATGCTGCTCCTTTGCATATATATCTAAGGATTTAGGTGTATATTATGCCGTGTATGTAAGCCTATTCCACTTTCTGCTACTTACAGTTCTTTTTTAAGAGAATTAGGTAGACATATAAAATAGACAGTCGTAACTAGTATCTACCAACGAAACAACAAAACACTTAATATTTTGTCATCACTACCACACTCATGACTGCCCTTAAAATCAATATTGCTACAGCCATTAATATCATAACTATCACTATTAACACTATTATCATTAATATATATATATATATATATATATATATATATATATATATATATATATATATATATATATATATATATATATTATATATATATATATATATATATATATATATATATATATATATATATTATATATATATATATATATATCTATCTATCTATATATATATATATATATATATATATATATATATATATATATATATATATATATATATATATAAACGCGCGCTCGTATGTGCTTGAATAAATAAGACATATCGTTATAAGTCAGGTGACGAAAGGCATGTTTTGGTAGTGTGCAAAGTGAGGACAGGTCAGTTCGGGTCAGGATATATTATTTTTGCTCCACATGTCAGCCATTTCCTGTGGCGGTGGTGGATTGACACGCCCCTCACTCGCTGTCACCCAATTCACACCCGCACATTTCCGGCATTGTCACTCACCCCACACTGCACTGTCACTCACCCGACACCGGCACATTTCCTCCAGTGTAATCCAACACACACCCACACATTTCCTCCCGTCACCCACCCCACACCCACACATTTCCTCCTCTGTTGCTTACCTCACTCCCAGTCATATCCTCTCAGTCATTCACCCCACACTAACTCATTTTCTTTACTCTGACCCACCTCTTATTCACCACTCACTGTCACCCATCCCACACCCATATTCCTCACTCACCCCCATCGCCTAGCCCATCATCGCCCACCCCTCCTTGTTGCTTAACCTCAGTCACTCCGCAGTCACCTCTTCTTGTCGCACACCCCACACTGTCAGCCCACACCGTCACCCCACGGTCACCCCTTACCTTTACCTCCCAGTCACTTCTCACTTTCAAATCACGGTCACCCCACACTACCACCCAACGGTCTCCCCTCACTCTCACTTCACAGTCACCCCTCTGTCGTCCCACACCATCTCCTCTTGATCACGCACACCACACTGTCACCCCACACTTTCACCCCTCACTGTCATGTACCCCTCACTCTCACCGCACACTGTTATCCCTCTCTAACCCCCACTCGTCTGGCGCCATGAATTATTCTGGCCTGATGTGCTTTCGAAAATATCGAAAATATTGTCCACACGGGCATTAAATATACATCAAACACATTTCCTCTCATCATATCATCAAGATTGCTGATTGCCTCCAGCGTTTACACAGTCTATTTAGATACTGAGTCCCATAAAGCTATAAATTCAGCGTCGGGCTCTACGATTGTTATTGCCTTTTCCGTATCGCATGCGGCTGTTTACCCTCGCCAGCATCAAAACACTAATTGCGAGCGATATTATACTCCAGGTGGATTGCGTTTACGTCTGTATAATATTGCTTGGAAAGGTACATTTGTGCTTTGTCATTAAGCTCGAAATAGAATTTTGTTTGCGCCCGAGTGTGCAGAGCATTTAAGGGCATATTATGAAATTGTGGATATTAGTTTAGTATTATGTAGCAAAGAGAATCCTGTTTGTTGTTAGTGTGCCACCTGTTTGAGTGTTTGTGAAGCCGGGAAAATCCATTTTAATACAACTGAACATCATAGGTTTGTTTATATTTTTGATTAATACGGGGACGTCATTTGTCTGCATTGTTGTTACTCCCATGCGATTTTTTTCATATTAAGTGATTTTTTTTTAGAGTTAGGGACAACATTTATTAGCTAGTTCCTAAACCACCAGCACTCTCCGCAACAGAGGAAAAGGCCTGATGTTAACAAAAATAAAATGTAAAAAGTGACTGTATTCAAAGGTTAAAAAAGAGTAGTGCTTGCGACCGAGTGTGAAGACCACTGGAGTGTTTATGAAGTGCCAGGAGTTCCGTGTAGCACAGTAACACCTCCCTCTCTGGCCTGTGTTTGCGCTTCTTCATTAACCTCAAAACACGCTCTCGTGAAGTGCTCTTACACCAGGCGCCACTGCGTTGGTGTTGAGAGCGAGTGTAGTGCTCTATGTGTACGTATTCGCGTTGAATCCGAAGTGTTTATGTCGTTCTTGTGGATCCGGCTGCATCCGACTTTAACCGCGCCGTGGAGGACCCCCCTGACAGCTGGTGAGGACGCGGTTGCCACGGTAACGTCTCTGCTGTTTGTTTACACTGGAGTCAGGTGTTTAAAGGGCCCAGGAAGCGAGATAATGGGATGGGGTCTGATATTATGTTATGGGCTGCGTTTGACTGGGAGGAGGCGGTCTGTTTGTCTTGCATGTCTTTGTTCTTTGTTTTCGTGTTGTCTTGCTGCCTCTTTGTCTTTGTCGTCTGTTGTGGATGTTTATGTGTGTGACTGAGTTCCTTTGCTTCTTTCAGTGTTTTGGCTTCTTTTGTTCATGTTGACTTTTGATTCTCTCGCTTCTTCGTTGAAGTAAGCACATATCAGCACACACACACACACACACACACACACACACACACACACACACACACACACGACACCTATGTTAGTAGCCCCTATGAAAGAACATTGAGGACCGGTGAAACAGTTTTCTAATTCTACGCACGTTCCCTGCAACATCTGGAATTCAGACTCTTAATTATATAATCATCGGTCCACTGTTATATTCACCAGATGACTCTCTCTCTCTCTCTCTCTCTCTCTCTCTCTCTCTCTCTCTCTCTCTCTCTCTCTCATAAATAATTCGATTAAAGAGTCCATTATTTTGTTCATCAGATGACCATGTGTGTGCTCGTGTGTATGTGTACATGTGTTTGTGTGCATGTGTGTTTGTGTTTACATTTCGTGCATGTGTATGTATATTCAGATTTATGTTTGCTAGTACGAATGTGCACTGTATGTGTTTGCGTGCGTGTGTGTGTTTGTTAATGTGAGTGTGACTATGTGATGTGTGTTTGTGTGCATGTGTGTATGTATGTTTATTAGTGTGAGTGTGATTATATGAATGAGCATATGTTGGTTGGCGTGAATATGTGGGTTACGTCGCTCGCCCTTGCGCGCGTGCATGTTTCTTTGTGTGTGTGTGTGTGTGTGTGTGTGTGTGTGTGTGTGTGTGTGTGTGTGTGTGTGTGTGTGTGCGTGTGTGTGTGTGCGTGTGCGTGCGTGCGTGCGTGCGTGCGTGTGTGCGTGCGTGTGTGCGAGCGCAGAGGACTGTTTCGAATGATCGTTCGGGGGAGAATGAGAAGAGGTAATGAAGGGCGGTAGGTGGCACTGCTGTCATAACTCCGGTCAAGTGGAGTGAGCGTTGTGTACAGCCCTGGAAGTAAGTGTTAGTGTCACCCCATATACTACACACACACACACACACACACACACACACACACACACACACACACACACACACACACACACACACACACACACACACACACACACACACACACACACACACACACACACACACACACACGGGCGCACCTACTTTACGATACAATTAAAGCCAGCATCCTATGTCATGCATGCATAAACTCTCTCTCTCTCTCTCTCTCTCTCAGTTTCACACACAAAAAGACCTACTCTGCTACAAAGGATCACAGGCCATCATGCTGCAATTCATCATCATTGTCATCCACGCCACTGTTAATACACTATTGAAATAACGCTGCTTTGGACTTTCTCCACTCTGGCTTCCTGGTTGTCAGCCTCTTCAGTCTCAGACCACCTTATTTGTGTGGGAATGTGAGTAAACCACATTCTCACACATTAATGGAAGTTGAAAATGTGTGTGTGTGTGTGTGTGTGTGTGTGTGTGAGAGAGAGAGAGAGAGAGAGAGAGAGAGAGAGAGAAGAGGGGAAGGGATTGTATATTACGTCCAAATAAAATATGTTCAAAATATGTAGAAACTGGAGAGAGAGAGAGAGAGAGAGAGAGAGAGAGAGAGAGAGAGAAGGGGGGAAGGGATTGTATATTACGTCCAAATAAAATATGAGAGAGAGAGAGAGAGAGAGAAGGGGGGAAGGGATTGTATATTACCTCCAAATAAGATAGAGAGAGAGAGACAGAGACAGAGACAGGGACAGAGAGAATAAATAAAATATGTTCGAAAAATGTAGCAACTGTTACGCAATTGAGCCTAAATAATGAAATTCCGACTGCCTTCATATTCAGATATTAATTTTGGGGATAAGGGTGACCTGATCCTCTATTTAATCATTTTAAGCACAATTTTTTTCCACCATTCTAATATGATTCTACAACAAGTACTTCTTCTTTTTTCTTTTTTTCTTTTCTATTATTATTGTTTTGATATCTGGAGGGTTGTATGGGGAGCGGTGTGGTCGAGGGAGGCTAGGGATGAGGGGTGGGACACATTCATTTTTTATGTCTGGTTTTTCTAATTTACTTGCATGTTACTCTCATTACCCTCTGTTTACTCTTATAAGGGGAATCTGATGACAGCCAGGTAGATAGACAGACACAGGCAACAGATATTCCGACTTTCCCCGCACTGTACAGAGGGGAGAGGAAGCGAGCCTGGGAAAGTAGGTATCACCCCTCTGATTTCCTGCACAGGTGTGACAAGATGTAGGGCCAAGGTACACATGTCGCCGATCTTTGCATGATTTATGCGTACATATTACACAGTACAGGTAATTTAATACTTCAGTTAGTGTACAAATGTTTTCTCTTAATGACACTGGGAATAAGTTACAAAATTCGCATCTAGGATCCAGTAATTATCTCACTTACCCACCACACAATGTCGTATGTCAGTTGCAGTGAACATACAGTTGGCAGTGGATTCGGGAGGCAATATGAAATGACGTTCTAAAATTAAGAATAACTGTGTAATAGTTCCTTTACCTAGAAGCACTGTTATACCACATTCTGAGTACGATATGCAGTTCGTGTCCCTCATAGATTAAAAAAAAAAGACATTACAATACCAGGAAAATAACTCGTAAGGCTGTCTCCTGGAATCAAGTCTGCAGTCGAAACGCGAAAACTGTAAGAGTAGGTCGCAGAAATCGGGCCGTATTTTCTCCTCTTTGTTTCCATATCCGCGAAGAACCCTCAACACAAGAATAGTAAGACCGGACTGCGGAAATGAAACCACAGTTCTCATGATTCCTGTTTTTTTTCCCACGTATCCATTTTCATTTCCGTTTCCACAAAAATTAGGCCATATTTCTTTTCTTTCCTTCTGTTCCCCTACACCCTCATCCATTTTAGCGAAGGGCACATTGCAGAAATCAGACAACATTTCTGTCATTCCATCCTCTCCTCAGTATCCATATCCTTTTCCGTTTCCGCAGAGATGAGACCATATTCCTTTTTCTCTACATTTTCACCCTGATTAATACCTTTTCCCATTTCCATAAAGGTTAGCCGGTATTCATTTTCGTCCCCTTTTCCCCCGTTTCACCTTCCTTTTCCGTTACCAAAAAGACCACCTTTCCCTTCTTTTTCGTCCTCTTTCCCTTGTTTCACATACTTTTTCCGTTACCAAAAAGACCACCTTTCCCTTCTTTTTCGTCCTCTTTCCCCTGTTTCACTGACCTTTTCCGTTACCACAAAGACCAAATTTTCCCTTCTTTTTCGTCCCGTGTCCCTGTTTCATTGACCTTTTCCGTTACCAAAAAGACCACATTTCCCTTCGTTTTCTTCCTCTTTCCCTGTTTCACTGACCTTTTCCGTTACCACAAAGACCAAAATTTCCCTTCTTTTTCGTCCCGTGTCCCTGTTTCATTGACCTTTTCCGTTACCAAAAAGACCACATTTCCCTTCGTTTTCTTCCTCTTTCCCCGTTTCATTGTCCTTCTCCGTTACCACAAAGACCACATTTTCCTTCCTTTCCTTGTTTTCCCCTTGTATCCACGCCCATTTACACTTCGGCGCAGATTCCTCACCCCGTTCAGTACCCGCCTCAATACCGCAAGTGCTAATGGTGTAGTAATGGTGAGGCCGTCCCATTTCCCGACCTGCAATCCTCCCATCACTTTAGGAAGCGAGTTTATCTTCCTTTTTTCCCCTTTTTCTTAGTTTTTCGTTGAATCCCCTGAGGTCAGTGGCGTCTTTTATTTTTATTTATTTATTTATTTATTTATTTATTTTTGTACCAGCGTCGTGAAAAGTTAGGTATATGGGTGACACGTGCTTACTTTGGTGTTGTTATTTGTTGATGTTCGTGACGGAAGTTTTAGAATTGATTACTGTCACGACCAAGCTGGAGAACCTGTTATGCTCTTATTTATTTTGCTTCTTACCACCGCCCTGTCGTGCCACCTATCACCATCCCCTGAATAACATTAAGCCGTAGCTAAGAAGGAAATAAAGGAAATCGGTCAGAAGGGGTTGAATCCTTGCACTATAAAGAATCTCACCAAGGTTAAATAAAAGGCCAGTTGATTGCAGGAATAAAGGGAATTGAACTCAAGTGTTTTGGAAGGGGTTAATCCGTTCAGTTTGATGACTTAATTCTGTGCAGACGATTTTATTCAGCTTAGGAGAGACTTTTCGAAGGGGAAGGGTTAGATGCAGCTTCATTAACCATTCCGTACGAGTGGCCCCTCCTGGGTTGAAGAAAATCGTCTGCAAGTAAATAGAATAAACTGAAAAAAAAAAAAATCAGATAAATGAGAACATCATTTTGTTGTAGGCAGTTGTGGTAATGAAAGCCCCAGGTTCATATGAAACGTGAACCCGGTGGACTGTAGGCTGAAGCTTCCGTCCTCCTGCAGCTCGCCATCTTCCTTTCGTGGGATTGGGAAGTAGTAAAGGGAGGTTTGTATAACCGGGCAGCTTCATCACCCAATTATATCAGTGCCATCACGTGAAGGCGTCCCTTTCCAGCACCAGGTATGAAATGAAAATTACATAAGACGTCCTGCGCAACTGAGGGCTATAAACAAATGCGATAAGAGCAGTATTGGATGAGACAGCCTTGGTGGGCCTTATCCTGCTTAGTGCCATCCGGGGGCGTGTCTCCTTGGATATTGGTAATGGGACGGCAGGGTCAGGCAGGGGAGGGGGCAGGGGGGTAAGGGAGAGGACAGGGGGGAAGGGAAGCAGGGGAGGTAAGGCAGAGGGGACAGGGGGGAAAGGAGGCAGGGGGTAAGGGAGAGGAGATAGAACGAAGTGATGTAGGGAAGGTAAGGGTGAGGAGACAAGGGAAAGGAGGCAGGAGATAAGGGAGAGGAGAGAGGGGAAAGGGGAATTGGGGTGGTAAGGAGGGTACGGGTGAGAGAGTGGAGAGGAAGAAAGGGAGGGGCAGTAAGAGCTGTGGTAGCAGGTGGCTGGGGAGGGGGAGGAAACGGTAAGAGGGCAGATAGGGAGGATAGCGGGAAAGAAATTATGAGGAGGAGGAAGATTTAAGATGCTGGAGGAAGGAAAGAAGGGAGAAGGTGAAGGGGCGGTAAATAGTAGGGAGTATGGAAGGAAGAGGGTAATAAGATGGTGGAGGGGACGAGAAAAAAATCCTGAGGGAGGGCAGTAGGATGAAGGGAAGGGAGGGGGCAGTGAGGTGATGGAGGGAAGGGAGGGGGCAGTGAGGTGATGGAGGGAAGGGAAGGGGCAGTGAGATGATGGAGGGAAGGGAGGGGGCAGTGAGATAATGGAGGAAAAGGGAGGGAGGAAACAGTGAGCTGGAGGAAGGAAAGGAAAGGAAGAAGCAGTGAAATGGTAGGTAGTTGGGGGGACCTTTGTTGATGAGTAGAGATGGGGGGAGCAAAGGAGGGACAGAGACTGCAAGGGCGTGAAGGTGAAGAGAGAGAGAGAAGGAGAGAGAGAGAGAGAGAGAGAGAGAGAGAGAGAGAGAGAGAGAGATTGAGTGATTGCAAAGGGGAGACAGAAGGGGAAAATAATTGAGGACGGATGAGATTAATGAAAGCAGGAGAGGACCATAAAGCACGTGAGAGAGAGAGAGAGAGAGAGAGAGAGAGAGAGAGAGAGAGAGACTGACTACAGACACTCTTCCATTTCATTTCGAAATATCATCACGAACAGAGATCCTTCCTAAGATGAGTAAAAGTCTCATGGTCGTAACAGAAATATATCAAACAATACGTCGCGGGATTCAAAGGGTTAAGCGATGATAGACATGAGGGGCCATTAGATAGATCAGTAGATTTTTTCCCTTCCGTCCACTGACATTATTATTTCATTATATTCTAGCAATTTC